>NC_044321.2:1715921-2057439 GCF_007474595.2 Lynx canadensis | reverse complement strand
TATTTTGAGAGAGAGAGAGAGTGTGTGAGTGCGGGACAGGCTGCGAGAGGGAGGGAGAGAATCCCAAGCAGGCTGTTCAATGTCAGCACAGAGCCCGATGTGGGACTTGAACTCACAAACCGTGAGATCATGACCTGAGCTGAAACCAAGAGTGGGACGCTTAACTGACTGAGCCACTCAGGTGCCCCACCCATGTTTCTCAATTGGACTTGTTACTAATTTATATGTGTATATCTTAAGTACACGTTATATTTATTTTATACACTAAAATAGTTTTACTTATTTTTATTTCTTTTTTTTACTTATTTTTATATCTTTTGGTTTTGCTTATGGTATTTCCCCGAGCAGTGCATTAAATGTACTCTAGTATACCCATCTTTTATTTTTTTTATTTTTTTATTTATTTATTAATTTTTAAAAAATTTTTTTTTAATTTTTTTTTTAACATTTATTTATTTTTGAGACAGAGAGAGACAGAGCAAGAACAGGGGAGGGGCAGAGAGAGAGGGAGACCCAGAATTTGAAACAGGCTCCAGGCTCTGAGCTGTCAGCACAGAGCCCGACACGGGGCTCGAACTCACAGACCGTGAGATCATGACCTGAGCCGAAGTCGGACGCTTAACCGACCGAGCCACCCAGGCGCCCCTACCCATCTTTTATTAAAAAATTTTTTAATATTTATTTTTAAGAGAGAGACTGAGCACGAGTTGGGGAGGGGCAGAGAGAGAGGGAGACACAGAATCTGAAACAGGCTCCAGGCTGACAGAGCCTGGAGTGGGGCTGGAACTCATGAACCGCGAGATCATGACCTGAGCTGAAGTCAGACACTTAACTGACTGAGCCACCCAGGTGCCCCTATTATACCCAACTTTTAAAGAAATTTATTCCTGTGCTATGAAATCACTTATCACTCTGAGATTATTTAAACAAAAGTTTTTCTTGTACTGTATTATTTTCCTATTTCCTTTGAAATATGTGATCCATAGGATTTATCTGTTGACTGACAGATAGAGTGTTGATAAGAATCACCTTTTTGTTTCCCCAAGTGGTTATTCCTTTACCTTTATATACATCCAAATATGAAGGAGTCCATTATGTATTAACTCGTTTTATACTTTGATAGGAATTTCTAGATGCTCTATTTTATGCAAAATGTCTACCAAACCGTATGTAACAAAAGCCAACCCATTAATTAGGCTTTATATCAAGTTTTGTTTACTCTTATTTTTTATTTGTTTTCAATGTTTATTTATTAGAGCACAAGTCCCCACCTGAGCATAGAGAGGGAAAGGGAGAGAGAGAATCCCAAGCCGACTCCACACTCAGCACGGGGCCTGACAGGGGGCTCAATCTCACGACCCCAAGATCACAACCTGAGGTGATATCAAGAGTCGGACGCTTAACCAACTGAGTCACTGCGTGCCCCACATTTTACTTTTAAAGTATTATATTTGAGAAAATTTTGGAAAGGCAGTCATATAGAAGAGTCTTGGAAAATGCAAAACTGATAGGCAGAGATGGTTCCCAGTGACATTTTAGTTGTATTTATTTCCTGCACACGCTTCAGGTGCATGAAAATGTTGACGTATGTATGTAATCTATTTGAATATTTTATTCCCCCACATTAGTCTAATGATCTTGAGATCATATCTTCCTGATCACATGGCTAATACTATTAATGTACAATTTACGTCAAATGGAGAGCCTTATTTTTATTTTTTTCACGTTATATTTACAAATAATATCTTCACGCCAATTTCATTTGTGGGATCTATCACAGTCTTATACTAGGCTACAGCTAGTCATATCATCTGACCAAAATTTTTATTTTACTTTGTTCCAGAGGACTCTTATATCATCGGAGGTATGTCTTCATTACGATTTTCAGAGTCTTGGGGCGCCTGGGTGGCTCAGTTGGTTAGGCAACCTACTTTGGCTCAGGCCATGATCTCACAGTTTGTGGGTTCAAGCCCTGCGTCAGGCTCTGCGCTGACATCTCAGAGCCTGGAGCCTGCTTCGGATTCTGTGTCTCCCCCTCTCTCTACCCCTCCCCTGCTCACGCTCTGTGTCTCTCTGTCTCTCAATAATAAATAAACATTTAAAAAAAATTAAAAATAAAAAAAAGATTTTCAGAGTCTTGGCCCAGCACCATCTGGCTTGGTGCTTTTGGTGAGGGCGGTCCTTCTGTCCTGGGTTTAATGTTACCAGACGTCCATGGTTTATAAAAGTTCATACTTCGCTTTGAATGAATTTCATCCTGACTTTCAATAATCCCCAGTGTAAGTGAGTACCTAAAATGACTTTATTCATAAATGTTGCTAACATTTGAATTTATACTAAATTTGGAAGCGATCTTTTTTTTTCTACTGTATGAATATTTTGCATATATCAGTGAGCATTCAGAAATCATGTGTGCCTCCCTCCCTCCCTTTTTTTCTGTGAGTGCAAGAACATAATTTTTCCCTCCTCCCTTGTTCTGCAATACATGTTATCGTCCATTCATTTACTCCGCAACAAAGTTTTGCTATGCATGTAAATAGAGTCATGGAAAGCTGCATGCTGAATGCAGAGTGAGGACACGTGGATTTTAATCCCAAGATGTTCCTGCTGTGAGGTTTCGTACTCTTAACCCCATAGATGGGGTACGTGATTCCCCATCTATGAAGCACATTTACTCGCGTGCAATAATGGGAACCACTTAGGGCCACTCTCCTTTTGCGAGTGCCTGTCCACAGCGTAACAGAGACTGGCTATCTATACTGGCTGGAATGCAACGCTGAATGGGCATCTGGTTGGAAATTTTATCATTGCTATGTGACTTCTGTCTCAGCGTTCTTAAATCTGCGACAGCATTTCTCAAGAACGCTATTTATCCAGCGCAGGGAGCCGCAAGCTGTCCTTGGTTGCCATGGCATCTTCACTTTGGCCCCGCTATCAGGCAAACGACCTTCAAGAACTGTCCAGTGTCATGAAGAATCCTACATGAGTGAAAGCAAACCCCTTCCTTCCTTTAACCTACAAGATACGAGAGCTTTTTTTTTTTTTTTTTTGGCTTTTGTTGTTGTTGTTGTTGTTGTTGCATTTATCTGCGAGGAAAGAATACAATTAAATTTGAATGCGTTTGCTAGACTTGCAGGTGCCTTTTGACCTTCACGATTGCTTGATGATCCTTATTTCACACCTACCAACAGAAAGCTCGGAATGATTTTTTATGCCTTGTGACTGAATGTCAGGGAGCACAGCTGTCTGGATCACTATGCCCTTAGTAATCACCAGCATCACATGTGTCTTTTTCATGTTGATTCAACAAGTATTTACGGGGTGCCAGCTTGTGTGACAGGTTCCTCCAGCTGCCTAGGTTTCCTGATGAGCACAACAGATGTGATATCCAGGAGATTACATTTTTCTCTTTTCCTGTTAACTTTTCTTGCCCTCTCCTTCTCTTTATCTTCCCTCCGTTGGCCATCTCACCAGGTATCGGGTCTTTCGGTGGCATTTCCACGTCACCGTCTCCCCCACTTGCTTTTCTTGACTAGAACACTCTCCTCAACTCATAGCAGTAAACCCAGCCATCTCCTTCATGTCTCTGGTTGCTTAGCGGACATCCCACACTCACCTTCTAACCTGCTGTTTCCATGTTTCCATGCTTCTCCATTCCATCATTTCAGATGCTCTCAAAGTCTTTGCTCATCTCCTATTTTCTTTTCCCCACTACATCAGTTATTCACACCTTCAAGGCATGTGCAGGACGCAACCTCTCATGCTTTACTTTGGTAGAACCATCCATGGATTTCTACTTGTTTCATGGAACAGCGTAACTGGCCTCTCTCTCTTCACTCTGACCTCTTTTTATTCTCAACACGGTGGCCTGTGTTCCTCTTGGGAAAACATGAGCCGTCTGTGTTCCTCCTGTCAGCATGCCTCAGGGATTCACGTCTTTTCTTCGGGAGTAATAGCCAAAGTTGCCCGAATGACTACAGTTCTGACGTAATCTGGCCCCTTCGGTCTATGAACCCCACTTGCATGTGAAAGTGTCACTTCTGAGCACCGACCTCTACTTGGTCAGCTGCACGGACCTCCATGCTGTTGCCCCAATATGCCTGGAAGATTGGCACCTCCCAGATTAGTCTCCACTAGTCCTCCTCCCTGAAACATCACCCCTCTCAAACGGAACCATACTCAGCCCTCTCACTGCTTCTAAACCCTGCTCAAACCCTACATCTTTGAGAGACCTGCCCTGATCATCTAGTTTTAAAATCTGACACCTCCCCACCTTTACATTTCTGATCATTCATAGCCTGCACTGTCTTCTTTATTTTTTCCATAGCTCTTATGTCCTCCTAAAATACTAAGTCGTGGGGCGCCTGGGTGGCGCAGTCGGTTAAGCGTCCGACTTCAGCCACGTCACGATCTCACGGTCCGTGAGTTCGAGCCCCGCGTCGGGCTCTGGGCTGATGGCTCAGAGCCTGGAGCCTGTTTCCGATTCTGTGTCTCCCTCTCTCTCTGCCCCTCCCCCGTTCATGCTCTGTCTCTCTCTGTCCCAAAAATAAATAAACGTTGAAAAAAAAATTTTTTTTAAATACTAAGTCGTGTATTTGTTACGCTCTTGTGGGTCTACTAACTCAAGTAGTTTCCATAAATGTACAGGTCTTTGTCATCTTGCTCCCCCAAAATGCATCCGTAAAGATCCCATTTAATCTTTAAATGTTATTGAATTAATGAGAGATTTAATTGAAGAGCATTCAATTTAGGCAAACTTCCAGGACAGATAATGATAAAGTCCTTCCCTGCCGTGGTAGCGTTTGCTGTCCAGGAACCAGCGACTTAAAGCAAACAATTTACTCGGGAACAGATAACTTACCTATTCTTGTAAAGATGAACTTTAAAAAGATAAAACATATCTCTGCTAAAAGGCAAAGGCTGTTTACTCAGTACAGTTAAGTCAAATACTCTTATAAAAATTAACTTGAAAATGTTAAACAGACTTCATACATTTTTGTATAAACAGAAAACCTAATATGGGGTAGTCATTGTGATTTTCCAGTGGGTACCTACCTCAAAAATATATTCAATGAGAATCTTTTCACTTTCTTTATACACGTTGAGGACAGCTTTTGTGAGTGATATGTGCTTTCAGTACGTATTCCTGCTACAAAAGAGCTTGACTCTTTTTTTTTTTTTTTTACAGTTCATGTATTTATTTTGAGAGAGAGCAAGCATGAGTAGGGGACGGGCAGAGACAGAGGAAGAGAGAATCCTAAGCAGGCTGTGCACACTCACAGCAGAGCCTGAAGCCTGACTTGGGGCTCAAACTCACAAACCGTGATACCATGACCTGAGCCGAAATCAAGAGTCGGGCGCTCAACTGACCGAGCCACCCAGGCGCCCCAAGCTTGTCTTTTTGCTGAATACTGCCTTTTGGTGAAAAGATGTTCTGTAATGTAGTCTTCTGTAATCTATATTTTTATCTATGTTTGCTATCTCCTTCTTTGGAGTAGCAAATTATATTTACATGTGTGCTACTGGTAAAAGGTATGCCTTGAGCCAAATTATGTAGCAAATTTATAATATGCATATATATATCCTCGATTTATACCATGCATATATATCCTAGATTTATATTATATATAAATATATCTTTTATATAAATTTTATACAGATTTAACCAGGAGATATATGTCTCCTAGATAAATATGCCAAAAAGAAAATTGGTTTAACATTAAAATAAGAAAAATTAATCCAAGATGAAAAGAATTCATACAGATAAAGAGGAATACTTTATGGTGGTTCATGGAAAACTTAGGAATAGTTGGAAGAGTTATAGTTTTAAAGCTCAAATAATTACAAGAAGAAATTCAAAATTTACAGTAACACACACCAATAGGTCAAAGACTAAGGGCATAGGGAAATTAACAAGCATAATAAATCAGCATAACACAAGGATAATTTTTTGTTCTAAACACATGTATGACATCAACAGGCCATGGTCTGTTTTACAGTGACTTTTAATATATTCACGTTATGCATATCGGGTTTACTAAACCTAACATAATAAAATAGTACACTTGATCTTAGCCAAAAGGCTGAGAAGCGATAACATAATAAAATAGTAAATGAAAAACCCAATCTACCTGAACACTATCTTATTTGGATTCTAAAACTGTACTTTTAAACACTCAATAATTTAAGGTGGAAATCAAAAGAGGACATCAAAAGGAGTCTACATCAAAGGATGTGACATATATACATCAAAATGTAATCTTTAGACCCCAAAAAGATTTTCTTTTTTAAAAAAATTTTTTAATGTTTATTTATTTTTGAGAGAGAGACAGATATGAGGAGGGGAGGGGCAGAGAGAGGGAGACACAGAATTGGAAGCAGGCTCCAGGCTCCGAGCCATCAGCACAGAGCCCAATGCGGGGCTCAAACCCACAAACTGTGAGATCATGACCTGAGCCGAAGTCAGACGCTTAACCCCCCAAAAAGATTTTCTAAATGGACTAGGCAACAACCCATAAAGCTAAGGAAACGAATGATAAAATAAATGCAATGCATATGAAACGATGGAGAGAAGAAAATGTCTTCACGTCAACACAATCAGTAGATGAATGGATGAACAAAATGTGGACTGTATGACCCATGGAGTATTGTTCGGCCTCAAACGGAAGCAACTCCTGCGATATCAGAGAACGTGGGTAAACCTGGAGGACATTGTGCCAAGTGCAACAGGCTAGACACAGAAGGCCAAACACTGCATGACTCAGTTCCGTAAGCAAACACGATAGCCAGTTTTTCAACTTAAATGTAAAACATCAAACTATCAATTTTTTGCACAAATATAGGAGAAAATCTTAAGGATCTAGAGCTAAATCGATGCCAAAAGCATCCATAAAAGAAGCAAGTTACACCTGAAACTAACTGAATATTGTGTGTCAATTATACTTCAACTTTTTTTTTTTTTTTAAAGCAGTTCATGCATCAGACTTCTTCAGCATTACAACCTGGCTCTGCACAGGTTGTCAACCCAGCCTGTCTACCTGATGAGGTATCTACTTGACTCTTGAAGCAGACAGTGGTATTTGAAAAGGAATTATATTAGATAAAAATTGATAATACTCAGGCAAATAGTAAAGTATAAATTATATGCTCAGAGAAAAGACACAATGAAATTATTTAAACTCCTCAAGTAAACACAGAGAGAGCTGAACAATAAGAAGAACAGAAGGCTGAATATAAGGGGAATGAAAACAACAAATACAATAAATAGAATGGTTACAAATACGTTAGACATTAATCCAACGACATCAATAATTACATATTAATGCTGAATAGACAGATTAAAAGATTGTAGGGGTGTCTGAGTGGCTCAGTCAGTTGAGCATCCGACTTAGGCTCAGGTCATGATCTCGCGGTTCCTGGGTTTGAGCCCCGCGACGGGCTCTGTGCTGACAGCTCAGAGTCTGGAACCTCCTTCGGATCCTGTGTCTCCCTCTCTCTGCCCCTCCCCCACTCACTCTGTCTCTTTGTCCCAAAAATAAATAAACGTTAAAAAAATTTTTTAAATCCTAGGTAGGTTAAAATAAAGGGATGGAAAAAAGATACGCTGTCCTTGCCCTAATCCAAACAAATCTGGAATAGACATATTAATTTCAGACAAATCAGATTTCACAAGGAAAATTATGAAGGATAAAAATATCAATACATAATGTTGAAGGGGACCATTGTTCATGCAGATACATCAGGCATAAATATGCCAAAGACCAGACTATCCAAATACACGAGGTGAAAACTTATACAACTTATCAAAAATTGTAGAAATAGAAAAATCCACTCTAAGCTTGCAGACCCCGTAGATCCAACAGGCAGAACATCAGTGAGGACATAGTTCATGCACATGTCACTGTCCATCAATTTGATCTCATTGGCGTTTAGAGAATACGCCAATGAGAGACCAGGGGACACATTCTTCTCAAGTCCCCCTGTTATAGGTGCCAACATAGAACACATTTTGGATGATGAGACACAGCTTACCAAATTTGAGAGAACAGAAATCGTATGAAACATGTTCTCAGCCCACAATGGAACTGAATTTGAAATCCATGGCACGTAGGTGACGAATCCTCAAATAATTGGAAAGTAAACCATACCCTCCTGGACAACATATGACGGGAAAAACCCAGGTTATTCAAACAGGCTAGGATGTAGTGAAAACAATACCTCAAGGGAATGTTAAAGCATTGAATGAATATATTAGAAAAGAAGAGGGGTGCCTGGGTGGCTCAGTCTGTTGAGCGTCCGACTTTGGCTCAGCTCATGATCTCATGGTTTGTGGGTTCAAGCCCCATTGGAGCCTGCTTCAGATTCTGTATCTCCCTCTCTCTCTGCCCCTCTCCCACTCATGCTCTGTGTCTCTCTCAAGAATAAATAAATATTATTTTTTTGGGGGGGAAAAAAAGAGAGGCACCTGGGTGGTTCAGTGGGTTAAGCACTCCAGCTCAGGTCATGATTTCACAGTCCGTGAGTTCAAGCTCTGTGTCGGGCTCTGTGCTGACAGCTCAGAGCCTGGAGCCTACTTCACATTCTGTGTCTCCCTCACTCCCTGCCCCTCCCCCACTCAGCTTTGTGTGTGTCTCTCTCTCAAGAATAAACAAACATTAAGCATTTTTTTAAAAATTCTTTAACATTTTTTTAAAAAAGAAGAAAGATGTAAAATCTATAACCTAAACACTGGCCTTAGGAAAGCATAAAAAGGAGATGAATTTAAATCTAAACCAAATGACAGAAAAAATCATAATATAAGTTAGAGCAGAGATCAATAAATTAAAAAACAGGAAACCCATGAAGAAAAATCAACAAAGCAAAAAAACAGGGTCTGTGAAAAGATCAATAAAATCATAACTTCGAGGCAAGCTAACTGAGCAAAAAAGAGAGAAGACACAATTTCGTAATACCACATATGGAAAAAAGCCATCCGTAATGATCCCATAGACATGAACATATAACAAAGGAGCATTATTAATATCTCTCTGCCCACGGGTTTGATAATTTAGATGGAAAGGACCAATTCCCTGAAAGACTGAAACTCATACAAGGAGAAATATGTAATTTCAATAGGCCTATTTATATTAAAGAAATTGAATCAATAATTAATGACCCTCCTAAAAATGCATGAGGCCACGCAGTTGCACTGGAGAATTCTACCAAACCTTCAAGCGATAAAAATGTATTAGTTTACCATGGCACACGTCCCACAGGATGGATGGCTTCAACACAGACATTTACTTTCTCACAGTCCTAGAGGCTGGGGGTCTGAGATCCAGGCGGGAGAGGCTGGTTCCTCCTGAGGCCTCTCTTCTGGCTGTGCAGATCCTGTGTTCTCCCTGTGTCCTCACGTGGTCATCACTCTGTGCATGCCTGCGTCCTAATCTCTGACAAGGACAGCAGCCCTGTAGGATGAGGGACCACCTTCATGACCCCATTTTAACTCCATCACCTCACCTAAAAGACCTTATCTCCAAAAATAGTCACAAATAGGTATGGGGGGGGCTGTTAATTCAACCACTGAATTTTGGGAGATAAAATTCAGGTGAGAGCAAACAATGCTAATTTTCTAAATCTCATTTACAAAAAAGAAAGCACTTCTTAACTTACTCTATGAGGCCAGTGTCACCCTGACACAAACACCAGATACAGACATGACATGAAAGGAAAACCACAGGCCGATGTCTCTCATAAATATAGATGCAAAAGTCTTCAACATAAACATTAACAAATAGATTGCTATAACATGTAGAAGTAAACATACACAATAGTAAATCAATATGTGTACCGTATGCAAAGTTGCCTCCACACTTGAAAATAAATTTTTGTAATCAACAGTGTTAAGAAAAATCAGATGATTATATCAATTGTTCCAGAAAAAGCATTTGATAAAATCTAACTCATGATGCAAGCACTGGGCAAACTAAGAAAAGAGCGATTAAGAGTGATATTTCCTTAGCTTCATGCAAACAATTTTCTTTATGAAAAACCAGATACCCTCCCATAAGATCAGGAACAAACCAAGGATATCCTCTCCCACTACTCCTATGCAAGCCCATGTTGGAGGTCCTAGTCAATGCAATAAGACAAGAAAGGAAAATAAAAGCTACTCACTTTGGCAAGAAGAAATAAAACTGTCATTTAAAAAAAATTTTAATGTTTGTTTATTTTTGAGAGGGAGAGAGAGAGAACGCGAGGGGGGAAGGGGTAGAGTGAGGAGTCACAGAATCTGGAGCAGATTCTGTCAGCACAGAGCCTGACGTGGGGCTCGAATTCACGAACCGTGAGACCATGACTTGAGCCAAAGTCAGATGATTAACCGCCTGAGCCACCCGGGCACCCCCCACAACTATCATTTACAAAAATATAGATGACATGATTGTTATGTCAAAGAAATGTCAAAGAATCAATAACAGCAAAAACTTCTGGAACTATTAAAGGATTGCAACATAGTCTCATGACCAAGATTATTGTATATAACCAGTTTTTTCCTATATATAAGCAATTTGACTTTGCAATTAAAAACAAAAGCTCAGGGTTGGGGTGCCTGGGTGGCTCAGTCGGTTAAGCGTCCTGCTTTGGCTCAGGTCACGATCTTGCGGTCCGTGAGTTCGAGCCCTGCGTCGGGCTCTGTGCTGACAGCTCAGAGCCTGGAGCCTGTTTCCGATTCTGTGTCTCCCTCTCTCTCAGCCCCTCCCCCGTTCATGCTCTGTCTCTCTCTGTCCAAATAAATAAATAAACGTTGGGAAAAAAAAAAAAAAAAAGCTCAGGTTGCCTGGGTGGCTGAGTTGGTTGAGCATCCAATATCAACTCAGGTCATGATCTCACAGTTTGTGGGTTCGAGCCCCACGTCAGGCTCTGTACAGACAGCTCAGAGACTGGAGCCTGCTTCGGATTCTACGTCTCCCTCTCTCTCTCCTCCTCCCCAACTCACGCTCTGTCTCTCTCTCAAAAATAAATATTAAAAAAAAGACTCATTTAATAAGCACCATAAAAAGGCAATCAATTATTACAGGTGACCAGGGAAAAACCAAACAGCCATTTAAATTAGCTGTTTATATAGGGCTCTGTGTAAAGTAACAAAATATTTTAGACAATCTCAGTGTCTATTAGTAGGGAGATTGTTATATAACCATGATTGTTTATAATATACAATACAGATTACCATGATATATACTATTTGTATATACTTTCTTATATCTCCAAGATATATTGTGTAGTACATAAGCACCATGTAATATTATTGGCAAAAACGTGTGTGTGTGTGTGTGTGTATACTAATGATATGATATTGATGATAATAGCTATTTCTAAAGAGACAGCTGTGTTAAGGAAGCACTATTTGATGGGATTTGGTCCTTATTTGAGTTTGCAAGAAAGAAAAAGCAAGGATAATTAGTGTTTGCTTCATAAAGTTAAAATAAAAAAACTAGTAAGAATTCATTCCTGACTAATTGGGACAATTATGACAGCAGTGTAGAAACATGAACATTACCACATTATTATAAAGTTATCTACAATTTAAGGAGTACAGGGAAGAAGAAGAAAACCTATTGAATAATCCAGACTTTGGAATTCGTATCTCATTTAACGTTCACACGATTTCCGTGAGCTCACTAGCATTATCGCCTGTGTTACAGGTGGCGTAATTGAAGCTCAGAGAAATAATTGTGAGCAGGGTCACAATCCACTGAAGAGCCCTCATTGGGCTCTCATTGAACATGGTCTGTGGACTTTAAATGCTCATGTTCTTTGGCACTCAAATGTCCTCACTTTATATTCACAAAGCAAGTAAAACTCATCCCAATGAGAGATATTATATAGAAGTAAAATATTAGACTCAGCATCATTTGAGAGGATATCATTATAAGATCCATTTCTATATTACGGAGCCATTCCTGCACCCCAGTAAATGACCCATAATAACAGTGATTTGTAGATCTTGTTATAAAACCTTCTAATAAAAATTCCTATGTAAGTATTTAATTCATTTCAACAAGAATTCATTAGCTTGTTTTACCCACGTAAGCAAGTTTAGGAGTAAAGTTCCTTCCAAAGGTTTTCGGACGTCACCGGGTGCCACATGCTAGGGCTCACACGAGAGTTGCAGATCTAAAAAGGAGGGAGAAGAAGATGTCAGAAGGTGCCGACTGTTTTGAACACATGCGGGAAACTCATGAATCACATAAAAATTCAAAGGTGCGCTCTTTCCACCGCGGATCTATCCTGGGAAATATACAGAAAAATAAGTATATACACCTAGCCTTAATAGAACATGGCCATGACCATTTACTTAACCTTTAAGTCTACAGAGTGGAGTTGAATGCCCCCCTTTATCTATTGGTATCAGACTCGACTTATGTTTTGGAACATTTCTACTTGCTAGGCTGATGACATAACCATTTTGTTTTAATTTTCAATATAGATCTTATGGCTTCATTGCCCTCAACTAGAGTTTACTCCATTTAAGGAAAATCTGTCCTCTTTTTTTTTTTTTATCCATTTCTCTCTTCTTTCCTTCCTCATCCTTCCTTCCTTCCTTCCTTCCTTCCTTCCTTCCTTCCTTCCTTCCTTCCTCCCTCCCTCCCTCCCTCCCTCCCTCCCTCCCTCCCTTCCTTCCTTCCTTCCATCTTCCTTTCCTTCCCTTTATGGGCCAAGAGATCTCACATGGTTCAGATACAAAACTCAACAAGAAAACAAAATTCAGTGGAGTCCAGTCCATCAAAAGATGTGGGCATCTAAACAAATGCAATCACTGTGTAATTCTAGAGCAGACTTAAGTACAGAGAAGGGATGAAGGAGAGATTGACTCAGTCTATCCCACAGCTCAGGAAAAGCTTCTCGGAGGAGGCAACATGAGAACCAGGATGTAAAGACAAATTAGCTTTCCGCCATGTTCATTTCACAAGAGAATGGCACAATCCAGGCTGAGAGGATGACACAAGCTGAAGGACGGCATGCGTTGGGGGGGGGATCTAAACAGTGGCATTATTTGGGAATGCCAGCAGAAGGATCCAGAAATAGAAAACAGCAGAAGCAGAAGTTGGTGGCCAGCAGGTATGGGTGTCCTGTTCTATATCATACACAACAGGGGATCCAGGGAATGACTTCAGATAGAGGACAAACATCACTGTACTATTCGTTTTTCTGTTAAAGGATTATTTCAGGTGTTAGAACCATTAACAGGAGAATGAGGTCACCAAGATGGTGCGTCATTTCAATACCTGTGTGGGGAGCATATTCCAGAGAAGTGGATATAGACCTATGTGGAAGCTTTGATGTTTTCCACATTGTAGCTGAGTCAGAAGTAAGGGTGTGGTCCATCCAGGGACTGGAGGGCAGGGGTTCTAACCCAGTGGGATGTCAGAATGCAGGCTTTCTTTTTGGTAGCCTTAGGTCACAGTGATCTTGTGTATAGCTTGACCCATCCTTTCCTGACTTCCTTCATGAGAAAAACTTCTGGTAGGATGTCCAAGGCTACAATAATACACACCTGTGTTCTTACGATCCACCTGTGTCTCTCTCCCATCTCCCAGTTCACTCAACGACCCACCAGAAGAGCCCAGAGATTCCTTCTGTATCTAAATACCACCTAACCCCATCATGGGACTCCACCGCATGAACTTGTGTCATCCTAGCCCGTCCCCAAAGCCCACCTCCTCTTGTCATCACACCAGGGGTGACAGATTCTACAGATGAACTTGGAAGGTCACGACAATTCCATGCAGAACATTCTGCAGTGCTACACCTGTTTCTTCTCTGGGAAATGTCACCTTGTCTTCAGGCATGACTTTGAAGCTTCCATGCCCCCTGTTCTGATTCCAGTGCTTTCTGAAAGTCCGTGACTATCCTCTCTTGAACTATAAAAGATGTTCTGATCAATCTAAGAAATTCCTGTGTTTGCCTTAATGAGCTAAAATGCCTCCCTATCCACCGCCAATGAGCCCATACCTACAAAGGCATTGACATCACTATTTTCTTTACCAATCAGGTGACTATTTTTTGCCTTTCAAATAATAACTTTAAGCCAGTAATAGCTAGGTGAGTTAGGTCAACCAGTTTTACTGAGTGTCTGCAGCAAGGTCTTAACATGTCTTACTTTTTTTTTAAGTTTATTTATTTTGAGAGAGAGAGACTGCATCCGAGGGAGGGGCAGAGAGAGAGAGAGAATCCCACGCAGGCTCTGAGCTGTCAGCACAGAGATTGATGAGGGAATCAAGCCCATAGACCTCGAGATCATGACCTGAGCCAAAGTTGGACGCTTAACCGACCGAGCCACCCAGGCGCCCCTCATTCTTGGTTAGTTTCTAAAACTGTTCTCTCCCATTAGGTATGCAAGTTCAGGAAAAAGAAACCATAGATTCATAGCACATGGAGGTCCCGTACAGCTTCCTATTGGGAATCCGTAGGTATCCAGAAATCCGTACTGTCCTTCTGCCATGAGCATTTCATCATTCCAGTGAATGCTTTTGTCTTTGTAAGAGCAATTACTCTACAAAAATAAACCCTGATCATTTTATGTAAATTTCTGAGGCACACCGGGCAGTTTTTCATCTAGGAATGTTAGATCCTCTCACTGTGGAGTGGACTTTGAGTTGTCTCTCAATAAAAACATAGTCGACTCATGTAGTTAACATTTAAAAAAAATAAAAGGGGCACCTGGGTGACTGAGCCAGGTCATGATCATGGACCTGGTCAGCCAGGTCAGGATCAGGTCATGATCCCGGGGTTTTAAGATCGAGCCCCGCCTCTGGTTCTGTGCTGAGTGTGGATTCTGCTTAGGATTCTCTCTCTGTGTCTGTCTCAAAATAAGTAAATAAATGAATAAACTGAAAATTAACCCAAGAGACGTCATCTTCCATATTTTATTGTGAAACACAACCCTGAACTTACAGCAAAACTCTGAATGGAGGCGATATGTATTGGGGACTATGGTGTGAATAGTTACTGTATTTTTAAAATCAGTAAGTTAGCCCATTACCAAACTCTGGGCATTTGCAGACCTGCCTCTGGTAGGCAGAGAATCAAACAAGCAGATGTGAAAAGAGTGTAATAATGACTGTGGGTACTCATTTCTAGAAGCAAGGAAGAACCACATTAGCACCCACTGTGAGAGCTGGCTGTGGTCCTGGGGGTAACTGGTCTACTTTTGCTGTAAATATTTTCTGTGCATTTTGTACTTTGCTATTTACTTGCTCTGTCTGTTCATGCGTGGGAATTTAGAAGTAGCCAGAAACTGGGGGGCCTGGGTGGCTCGGTTGGTTAAGCATCCGACTTCAGCTCAGGATCTCACAGTTCGTGTGTGTTGGATCCCTGCATCGGGCTCTGTGCTGACAGCTCAGAGCCCGGAGCCTGCTGCTGATTCTGTGTCTCCCTCTCTCTCTGCCCTTCCCCCGCTCATGCTCTCTGTCTCTCAAAAATAAAAATAAACATTAAAAAAAAAAGAAGTATCCAGAAATTACGTAGTCACTCCTTCAACTGGGGTCCCAGAAACCCATTAAATTTTTAATTAAAGGATTACCTCATCTTGGTTCTAACACTTGATACGGGATATTAACTGAAAAGCTACCGTATAACAATTACTTAGGAATGAGAATTTTTAGCCGCTGTGTTAAAGGAAATAATTAGTCTTACAGAGGTATTTAGCATTTGGCTCACACCTGGAAAAATAATGATCATGACAATTCAAGAGCGCATTTTGATTATCCATCCATGATGAGAAATGGCATACCATAGTGTGGCAACATGTCTGTGAATGTGTGCGTGTGCGTGCGTGCCCATGCACGTAGGTGTTGACAGGGAGGGCCACGTTCTTTTCAACAGTGCAGAAGTTTGAAACTTTTATTTTTATTTATTTTTGGTTTTTGGAATTGGCTGCAATCCAAACTTTGTGCTGCAAACACGTCCCATGGAAACTCTGTCCCCGTGCGTCACTAGGCAAACATTTCTGTGCATGTGTGTGGTGTGATTCACGCCCGTGGGAATCCAGGTCTTTGATCCTTTGGAGCGTGTTAACAGAATGCTGTAGCCCTTGACAATTGCAAATAAATCAGAACCTGATGGTAGGTATTATTATTCTATGATTAACCACATGAGGACAGTCTTTCCAATGAGCCTAACAGTTACTCTCCCTGATGGTCCCAACTTTTGGGGCTCTCACGTCACTGTGGGAAGCAATCCAGCCTTCCGAAGTCTCCTCACCTACCGTTCCCGTTCTCTACTGCTACGCCACTCTGCTTAAACATCACTAATGTCAAAACTCCTAACTGCTAAATGTTACTAAGGATTTAGTATCTGCCAGGTGTTACGTTAATACCCCTCTGCTGTGTATCAGTTCACTCCCCGTGCATCCTCCTACAGATGATTATTGCATCGCATCAAAAACACACATTTTATTACTCGTACACCCATATATGGTGCATCCACGATGAGATTCGTGTTCATGATGCCAACACAAAAAGAAAACACAAGTCACAACCTCAATCTAAATTAGAAGCAAATCACATCCTGCCTGATTGATGCAAGAAATGCCCTCCACAGCCGGAAAGACGCAAATACTGCATTTAAAGAGGTCTAAACCATTACGGACCTGAAAAGCTGAGACTTCCTTGTGGAAAAAGCCAATTATATAGAAAGAAATAAAAGTGCACATAATTTCCGTCAGTGCTCGATTGCAAAACACGGTAGGTGTCTTGACAGATTGCCCTAGAAATAAATGTGAACACAGAATTCAATGTCAAATTAAAATACCATTGGGGTGCCCAGGTGGCTCAGTCAGTTAGGTGTCCAACTCTTTTTTTTAAATTGTTTAATGTTTATTCATTTTTTTTAATTTATTTTTGAGACAGAGAGAGACAGAGCATGAACGGGGGAGGGGCAGAGAGAGAGGGAGACACAGAATCGGAAGCAGGCTCCAGGCTCTGAGCCATCAGCCCAGAGCCCGACGCGGGGCTCGAACTCACGGACCGCAAGATCGTGACCTGAGCTGCAATCGGATGCTCAACCGACTGAGCCACCCAGGCGCCCCTGTTTATTCATTTCTGAGAGACAGAGAGAGACAGAGCATGAGTGGGGAAGGGGCAGAGAGACGGAGACACAGAATCTGAAACAGGCTTCAGGCTTTGAGCTGTCAGCACAGAGCCCGATGCGGGGCTCGAACTCACAAACTGTGAGATCCTGACCTGAGCCTAAGTCGGACGCTCAACTGACTAAGCCCCCCAGGCGCCCCAGGTGTCCAACTCTTGATTTTGGCTCAGGTCAGGATCTCACAGTTTGTGAGATCAAGCCCTGTGTCAGGCTCTGTGCTGACAGCACAGAAGCCGCTTGAGATTCTCTCTCTGCCGGTCCCCCACTTGCTCTCTCTCTCGTGCTCTCTCTCAAAAATAAATAAACATTAAAAAATTAAATTAAAATATCATTGAAGATTGGAGACCCAATATAATGTTTGTAGATGAACGCTCGAGCATGTTAGTTATGATCGCAGCAAAAAGAATCTCCAGAGAATATACGTAACTACAGTACTTAAAATAACTTTAATTTCATGGAATATGCAACGCAGTCTCGTTTAAAATATCAGGAAACACAATGTGTGGAACATGAGCGGTGAAATAGCGTTTAAAGTATTTGAAGACTTTTTCAGGAGTTAGACCTAGCGATTACCCATCTATGCTTTATACACACGTATTAAATCTGTCGGATCCCACACTGAAGAATGCAAAACATAAAATTACAAGCCGATCGGGTGGAAAGTAAGAAAAATCTTATCAATCCAGTAAGCAGACACAGAAGAAAGAGATAAAAAAGAACACCCGATAGAAAAAAGAGACACATCATGTCCTATCAAAAAACTCCCATATTGACAGTGCACATAACCGTGGTGAAACTTGGAAGAAATAAATGGGTAAAAGGAATTCAAACGAACCCAGTAAGTACGTATGAGTCAGAGTTCTTAAACAGTATTCATGCGAATGACAGGTTCGCGTAAACGTGAAAAGTAACACGATACTATCCAGCATTCACGCATATGCATATGAGCAGAGACCTGGATTCACATGGATGTGAGTCCACCGGACAGATTGAGGAAAATGCTCATCTAGTGACGCACGGGGACAGATTTTCCACAAGGATAAGGGCTGGCTCATGGAACGATTTGTTTTTTAACATTTATTTATTTGGAGGAGAGCAGAAGTTGGTGAAGGGCAGAGAGAGGGGCACAGAGGATCCAAAGCAGGCCCCGTGCTGACGGCAGTCAACTCAAAACTCTCGAACCGCAAGAGCGTGATGGGAGCCAAGTCGGACATTCAACTCATGAAGCCACCCGGGAGCTTCTGGATGATTTCTAATATAAAAACTTTGAATGCAAAACGTAATGCTTCAATGTATTGCTGCTACATGGGGGCTCCCAGAACTACATCCTTCTTGTTTTATTTTCTGTGATTGTGTTTCTTAAAATAAAAAAAAAAATTTTGTATTCTGTTAAGCATGAAGAACTATCACAGTGGATTATAAATGGAATCCAGAAGAACATGATCTTTTGAAAGCTTAGGAATTCAAATAAGCCGAACTCACAGAAAGCATTCAAAACAGGGTCACTGTGCACCGCGACAAAACTATTTGGAAGACCGCGACTTGAGCCAAAACCTCTCTCATTTCCACGCTGGCTTGCGGAAGTTTGGAAAACATCCTGGAGTTTGGGACAGAAACCAAGCTCAAAGAGTATCTGTGACTTTCAAGACGTTTGCTGCTCCTGGGAGCCCGAGGTATCTCCTTACATGTAGCACGTGGGAGAAGTAATTTAGGCTTTAGTGAAGTGTTTTGAAAAAATGGTACAAGAAACATGGGCTTGACCCTTTTTCTTTTTTAAATTCAAGTTAGTTAATACTTCTATCCAGGGTAGTCTTGGCTTCAGGAGTGCAACCCAGTGATTCAACTCTTACGTGGAACACCCAGGGCTCATGCCAACAAGTGCCGTCCTCAGTGCCCATCGCCCGTTTGGCCTGATTCGTCACAGGAAGGCTTCATAAATGTCCCCTGGATCAAACTGGACGGTCATCCACCATCGAAGCTTCTCTGGAAATCGGGACTCAGATGACAAGAACGAATGCACACCAATCCTAAACGTGTAGTGAGTGTGGTGTGTCTGAGACGGGGCCACCCAGTCAGCGTGCCTTCTACTGATGATGACATTTCCCTTTGTTGTGTCATAACCTGTGGGTCACTGCTGCTCATACCCCCTACTGACCAAAGCCCTCCATTCACTTGAGGACCCGTAACATGTGCCATCAACTTCGCTCTGGGGACGCACAGTGCGGTTGCAGAACTGAGTTTCGAACGAGTCCTTGGCACTTTCCTATCAAACAGGTTTCCAGGGACAGCGGGATTGTCATGTTGTTGAGGACCTCACAGAGGAGATACAAATACAGCAACCAACTCATTCTGTGTAAGAGGATTAGGGACAAAAGCGTTACAAATATTGGAGAATTTAACAGTACGCAGTGAACTTAAGTATAACTCAAAAGACCATGAGTGATAGGAGGACTCCTGACATCATGAGTCGGAAATTTAATATAAGGCTTAAAAAAATTCTTTTAGTGCTTATTTACTTTTGAGGGACAGAGCCAGCAGGGAAGGGGCCGAGAGAGAGGGAAACAGAGGATCTCAAACAGGCTCCATGTTGACAGCAAAGAGCCTAATGTGTGGCTTGAATTCACGAACCGTGAGATCGTCACCCGAGCCAAAACCAACCCAGACGCTTAGCCGACTGAGCCACCCAGGCGCTCCTGGAAATGCTTTAAAATCCACAGACAGGCTTGTGGTGAGAAACAACCCCTATACTTTTTAAACTATGGTTAATTTGGGGCACTGTTTTTGAAAATGACAGAAACTTTCCTTTTTCACGTTTGAGTGAATCACGTTCAACGACATATGCGTGTATGAATGGGTCCCAGCTCTTAATCTTGAACTTGCGTCCTTTTGGGGCCTTGAAGGCGTCTTTCAGTGATGTTTAAAATTTTTCTAATTCTTTTTAATCCACCTTCACATAAGTACTACCTTCTTTATGGGAAACCAAATCCCATAACGCTTATTACGGAGAGAATTGCCTTGGCTTTTGGGTTTTGTTGAGCCACAAATTTAAACCAAGTTCAAAATAAGAATCTGATGGAAATAAAAAAACTGGTTGTTGCCTTTGTTTTGTTTGTGTTTGTGTTTGTGTTAGTGTTTGTTTTTTTTTTGTTTGTTTGTTTTCCCCACAAGCTGAAAGGCCAGGAGAATTGATTTTAAGAGTAGGACGGTCTGGGGGCACCTGGGTGGCTCAGTCAGTTAAGCATCTGACTCTTGATGTCAGCTCAGGTCATGATCTCACAGGTCGTGAGTTCAAGCCCCGCATTGAGCTCTGTGCTGACAGTGCAGAGGCTGCTTGGAATTCTCTCTCCACCCCCCCCCCCCCCACTCACTCTCTCTCTCTTTCAAAATAAATCAACATTTTTTCAAAAAATTTAAAAACTGTGGGGTGCCTGGGTGGCTCAGTCAGTTAAGCGTCCAACTTTGGCTTCGCTCACGATCTCGTGGTTTGTGAGTCCCGTGTCGGGCTCTGCGCTGACAATGTGGACCCTGGTGGGATCCTCTCTCTGTCTCAAAATAATAAGTAAATAAACTTTAAAAAATTAAAAAATATAACGATCCTGTAACATTTTCAAGACCGATGGCATCTCAAAGTGTTGCATTGGGGCTCAGTTTGCTTGAACGGCCATCTCAAGAACGTAAGAACGTCCATCCCAAGCTGCAGGTACCGTCTGAGGTATGTGCATTTTCAGGAAGCCTGGGACTGCGTTTCTGATTGTCATTGGCACCAGTAGTCTGAAATCCCCCCCAGATTGTGGAATTACTGCTGATTAGTTCCCCTTTTTCTGAGTGAAAATTGTGTCACTCAGCACGTGTCTGTAGCTCTCACACCTGACTCACTTTAGCAAGAGAGCTGTTGTGTGACTGTTTTCAGGGATTGGGGAAACCCGTAGGAGTTCGCTGCCCTTTTCCACGTGAGTTATGACACACACCGCCTGTCCCCTCTTGACCTCGCTGCCTCCCATATCCTTCCCTCGAGGCTTTACACGTGCCGGGCAGCCCGAGCTGTGAAGACGTGCTTGCACAGGCTCAGACCTTGGAGCTGCTCTGACCTGGGTTGGAATCCATGTTCAGGCTCTTCGGGGGCAAGCGACTGAGGATGCGTGCCCGTCGGTGGCTTCACATTTCCTTCATCGGTGTCGGAAACAGTTCCGGATGTGCCGTGATTGTGGCAAAGTCCCCACCTTTTCTTACGAGGATGATTTCCATAATGATTGTTCTGAGTATGGAGAGGAAAACTCACTTTTTCTCGTGGGGCCCTGAGAGTTTTGATGAAAACACACCGTTGTCAGGCTGACAACATACAATAGGTCACAACGCCTCAAGCCCTGATCACCTTGTTCGACTTTGTAGCCAACACCTCGCCTCAGGTTCAGACCCAGGACGCACTAGTCTGTTTCTGTCCTTACAGTGTCTTTTCCACCATGTCCTATAAATGGATCAAATATGCAAGGTATTGAGACTAGCTTCTTGCACTTAGATGAACACATCTGAGGTCTTTTCCAGAACATTCTATGAATGGAAGAAATACAATGCATGGTATGGAGGTTGGCTTCTTGCACTTAGATGAACACATTTGAAGTCTTTTCCAGAACATTCTATGGAGGGATCAAATGGAATGCATGGCATGGGGACTGGCCTCTTGCACTTAGATGAACACATCTGAGCTCTTTTCCAGAACATTCTATGAAGGGATCAAACGAAATGCATGGTGTGGATGCTGACTTTTTGCATGTAAGTGAATACATCTGAGGTCTTTTCCAGAACATTCTATGAAGGGTGCAAACAATGCATGGCATGGAGAGTGGCTTCTTGCGCTTAGATGAACACACCCGAGGTCTTTTCCAGAATGTTCTATGAAGGGGCCAAACAGAATGCTTGGTATGGAAGCTGACTTCTTGTGCTTAGAGATACACGTTTGACGACTTTCCCAGAATGTTCTATGAAGGGACCAAACAGAATGCCTGGTATGAGGCTGGCTTCTTCCACTTACGTGAACACTTTTGAGGTCTTTTCCAGAATGTTCTATGAAGGGATCAAACAGAATGCATGATATGAGTCTGGCTTCTTGCACTTAGATGAACACTCTTGAGGTCTTTTCCAGAATGTTCTATGAAGGGATCAAACAGAATGCATGGTATGGAGGCTGGCTTCTTGCACTTAAATGAGCACTCTTGAGGTCTTTTCCAGAATGTTCTATGAAGGGATCAAACAGAATGCATGGTATGGAGGCTGGCTTCTTACACTGAGGTGAACACATTGGAGGCTCAACCAGGCTGTTCCATGTATGAGTGCTTCAGCTCTTTTTTATTGCTCGACTCAGTTCCATTCTGTAGATGTGCTCCAATCAGCCTGTCTGTCATCCGACAAAGGACATCTGGACTGTTTCCACTAGTTTTCATGATTACACTTGAAGCCATGACAAACACTGCTCATTGACAGGTTTGTGAATGAGCATAAGCTTTTTATTTCCCTTAGGTAAATTCCTAGGAGGGGGATTTCTGGCTCATGTGACAATTGCAGGTTTAGGGATATGAGAAGCCACCAGACTATTTTCCAGAGTGGCTGTGCCGTTCTGTATTCCCACCAGCCCCAGGTAACATGATAGTCTCCATACTCCCTATCCATACTGTTACCAGTATTTTTTAAACTGATTATGTTTTAGACATTCTCATCAGTAGGTAGTAGCATGTCCCTATGGTTATAGTTTTTATTTTTTTTTTTATTTTAAAGAGAGAGCGAGCAGGGGAGAGGGGATGATGGAGAGAGAATCTAAAGCAGTCTCCATGATTAGCATGGAGGCAGGTGCCAGGGCTCAGTCCCACAACGCTGGGATTCAAGACCTGAGCCGAAATTAAGAGTCGGACAGACACTCAACTGACTGAGCCACCCAGGCACCCCACTGTTATAGTTTTAAATCACATTTCCCTAATGACTAAAGATGTTGAGTTTTCTTTTCAAGCACTTATTAGCTGAATATCATCTTCTGTGTAATATCTGTTCAGATTATGTGTCCAAATATTTCTAAATTGTTTATTTGGTGTATTGGATTGGGATTATTATTATTATTACTATTATTACTGAGTTTAAAAAATAGACTTTTGGGCGCCTGGGTGGCTCAGTTGGTTAAGCGTCTGACTTCAGCTCAGGTCACAATCTCACGGTTTGTGGGTTTGAGCCCCGCATCAGGCTCTGTGCTGATGGCTCAGAGCCTGGAGCCTGCTTTGGATTCTGTGTCTCCCTCTGTCTGCCCCTCCCCCACTCATTTTCCCTCTCTCTCTCTCTCTCTCTCTCTCAATTAATAAATAAATAAACTTAAAACAATAGACTCTTTTATCTTGAAATAATTTCAGATTTACACAAGGTTTGTCATAGTTTATAGAATCCTTGTAGATCCCTCATCTAGTGCCCCCCCCCATGATTATTATTATGCCACTAATTATCTGTGGTATGTTTGTCAAAACTACGGAATGGCCATGGGTATATCATGATGAAACTGCACACATTTTCCAGACGCTGTTACTTTTTCCAGTAACCTCCCCAGCCCCTCAGTTCCAGAATCCCATCTAGGATATTGCGTCGTACTCACTTCTCACGTCTCCACATTCTCTCTCTGTGGCCAGTTATCAATCTTTCCTGCTCTTTTCAAGACCTCAACAGTCTTGAGTACCAGCCACGTATCGGTAATTTGTATCAGCAGGAGAAGCAGAGGTTACCTTCTGTGTAATTCACTGTAGGACCAACATGGAAGGTACAAGAACAAGTTTTATTTTTTTTCATGTTTATTTATGTTTTGAGAGAGAGAGAGAAGGAGACACAGAATCCAAAGCAGGCTCCAGGCTCCAAGCTGTCAGCACAGAGCCCGACATGGGGCTCGAACCCATGAACCGTGAGATCATGACCTGAGCCGAAGTCGGACAGTCAACCAACGGAGCCACCCAGGCGCCCCAATACAAGAACAACTTGTAGAAGGAACTTAGGGTGCCTGGGTGGCTCCGTTGGTTAAGCCTCCGACTTCAGCGCAGGTCATGATCTCATGGTTTGTGAATTCGAGCCCTGCTTCCGGCTCTGTGCTGACAGCTCAGAGCCTGGAGCCTGCTTCCGATTGCGTGTCTCCTTCTCTCTCTGCGCCTCCCCCCACTCGTGCTCTGTCTCTCTCTCTCTCTCTCATAAGTAAGTAAGTAAATCAATAAATGTATAGAAGGAACTGGAAGCTATGCGCTTTTGTCTCTGTAGGGCCCAGCCTTATTTAGATGTTCAGCATACCTTGAGTGAATGAATGAATGAGTGAATGAATGAACCAGTGAGGGAAAGGTGTGATGCCTATCACGCTGTGCGTGCACGAAAACCAGAGCCACGATGATTTACCATGCTGCCTACAATCACTTCACAGTACGTGAAACCTGCATTCATGCTCCGTAAATATTCTCAGTTATGTTACTTCTTCCCGGCTGTGAGGGACCCAGTTTTGTCTACAGATTGGGTTCGTCTCTGGTGGGTGAAAATCTTCTGTTCTCCCGTCTTTTCTTGGTGGCTTTCCACGTTTTAAGGTACAGGAGCTAAAAATTCTGTGCTACCCACTGCAGGGTCTATTAACTTAATTAGGCTCAATGCATGTCCCTTCAGCTGAATTCAAATTCTGGGTTCAACTAGTTTTGTTTGTTTGTTTGTTTTGTTTTCTTGCTCTGGGCCACCCCCCGGGGGGGAACGTGTCTTCCATTGCTCCCTCCTTTGGTTTCCTCTTGCAGCACGAGCCTGTTGTGGAACCGACATCCGTAATCAAACATCTGTCTGGAAAGAGTGCACCATGTATCTGTTTTTCGATTGCAGAGAACAAATAAATACACGCGTTAATATGGCTTGGACAGAAACACTGAACAAAGTGTGGTTTCAGCACATCAGGTAGGAACGCTAATTATGCATAATCGACGCTCTCCGGGCCTCAGCAGCTGCAGGTGTAGTTAAAACAAAGCCGAGCCCTTGAGGGGGTCGCGTGGAGATGCCAGGTTTTAAGAAAAACTTCTGTCCCTGAAGGCAACCTCCAAGCGGTGGGTCCTCAGCGCTCGAATCAACATCGCCACCTGCTGGCCGCTCTCCGGAACTGCAGGCCCCTGGCGGTGACCCCTGGGTTATTTTACACCTGTTCCTGGGCTATCCTTAGAGCTCTTTCCGTCACCGTGCGTATTAACATGCACACTGGTGTTAGATGAAGCCTCATGCACGACGCCTGTGTTAAAGATAGTTACATTTTGCCTATTCACAAATACAAGGATAAATCTGTATATATATTATATAAATATATGTGGTACATTGATATTCTAATATATATTGTATTTAATACATGTTGTATATATTTATAGTAAATATAGATGTTAAACTATATACAAACATATAAAGCTATATATAAATATATAAAGTATATATTTATGAGACCATATGTATGTGTGTATATATATATATATACACACACACACATACATATATAGCAGTATATGTATGTAAAACTATATTTATGCATGCAAAGGTCATCATGGGTGCTGATCCAAATTTCTTGGCTAGGAATGCATAAAACACCGGTTGTTGGACATTCCTATATACTAGAACCCCCTGGAACCTTTCAAGTATCACATTTTCACTACTGCATTTCAAAGCAATAAAATAAAAGCCTCTGAGGGCAGTACGTAGGCCTGTGTACTTTTAAGTGTTTCCTGGTGATTCCAGTGTGCAGCGAGGTGCAGAGGCCCCAGGCAGCGTTTCCAGACTGCACGGCTTAGCTGAGAAGGACGCCCACATCCGAACTGAGGGGTTAGGTGCTACATGGTCAGATGTCCCGTCACAATGTTGCCATTGAAAGCCACCGTGCAAACTTCATTGGAGCAGGAGCTAACCTAAAAACATTTCTAGCACCTGCCATGCATTACAGCTGCTTGCTATGAGGCCAGTCCCTGTTCAAGTTGGCTCCTATTCTGTTTGCTTAAAGGGGTATTGCCTGTGGAGTGTCTGGGTGGCTCAGTGAGTTAAACATGTGACTTTTGCTCAAGTCATGATCTCATGGTTTGGTTCGTGAGTTCGAGCCCTCTGTCGGGCTCAGTGCTGACAGCTCGGAGCCTGGAGCCTGCTTCAGATTCTGTGTCTTCCTCTCTCTCTGCCCCTCCCCTTCTTTCTCTGTCTTTCAAACCTAAATAAGCATTTTGTAAATTAAAAATAAAATAAAATAAAAATGAACATTAAATTACCTTTCTTACTAAGGTAATGTATAGATAAGAAAACAAAGGGAGAGAATAATTAAACAAAACATCCAACAACTACTAATCAGTACAGGAATTTATAAAAGTCAGCCCTCAGACTTCCTCCTGCCGGTGTAAATAAATAAATAAATGACATCAAATTAGTGCTTCTTTAGTCTGATTCTCATGGGACGTTGGGGGTCACGAAGAATTCTTTTCCTGCCTGATCCCCAGAGTTTCCAAACACAAAGCAATACCAGTTCAAAGGAGTTTGTGGGCAGATTAAATGAAATAGCGAATGTACAAAGTGTCTTAAAATCTGTAGTCTGTGGTAAATTGCCATTTCCAGTCGCCTGCATTGTTACATCAGGCCCACGGGAGGGTGGGAATTATGCAGACGCAGTCTGACGTACACAGTGACGGAGCACATCATACATCTAACACACTGGGATAATCAAACGTGAGCAAGAAGGAGTTTCGTCCCTTACAAAACATACTATCTATTAAAGCCACAGATCCATTGCCCAAAAATCTGGTGAAAATCCAACTTAACCAGCCTTCCCCTTGGGTACTGGGCAGACCGGAAGACCTTGCCAGGTTAAAATGTTACTAGCAGAAGTTGCAATTTCATAGACGCACCTTTGCAAGATTTTATAACACCTGCCGGACGTTCTTTCTGATGTAAACACTTGCCCTTGTAAAATCCTGAAATTACCTTATAGGTCTACAGATAGGCGTTTTTCCTGCTCCCTGCCACCAGCTGTGCCATCAATGTTCGGAAAATAATAAGAATCAGGAGAGAATAAAGGGATAGGAACATATCTGAGACATTAAATGGAATGAATTTGTTGGAAGTCCCTTGGGTTTCTTCTTGAGGTACTGGAACAATGATTCATACACATTCCCTCATTTCAGACGTGTTGTGATGGATGGAAAATGAAATTTGACCAATCCTTACCAAAGGCAAGTTTTTAATGTTTTTTTAAGTTTTTAATGTTTATGTATTTTTGAGAGAGAGAGAAGAGAGTAGGAGCAGGGGAGGGGCAGAGAGAGAGGGAGACTCAGAATCAGAAGCAGGCTCCAGGCTCTGAGCGTCAGCCCAGAGCCCGACATGGGGCTCGAACTCACGGACCGTGCTATCGTGACCTGAGCCGAAAGCAGAGGCTTAACCAACTGAGCCATGCAGGCTCCCCTAAAATGTTTTAACACTTCTTGTCCTACTTAACCTTGAGTATAAAGATGATGCTTTTTCGTAAAAGGTTTGAAATAGACACTGCATGGCTCATTTCACCTGGAAGGGGAGGAAAAAACTCCAGTGGAAACTGTGACACATGCAGGACGATGACAGAGTGTCACTTCAAGGCTCCCTTTCTTTTCTCTGGAACAACCTGAAATGCATGAGACTCAGTCAGAGGGACTTTGGAAAAATAGAAAGCCCAGGTCCCACATTTCCAGCTACTCACAGTTGAATTATTCAGCTGAGTCCCATGAACCACCGTGCAGAAGACCGAAATCATTTACATTAATTTTCTTAGTCTCTGGTAGATGGAACCTCCATGCACATCATTATAAAGGCAGCCAGGTCTGACCTCCTGTTCGTAGAAACCCCGAGGCACAGACCATAACCCAAAGATGTGGATCGTGAGCATGCAAATCGGGAATCGATCTCGAGATGCTTTAAGCTTCCTAGCTAGCTTCCTTTACATACTTGGAGGGTAGGGAGCGCTGGAAAATTAATAGGGTTTTCTTTTCTTTCTTTTTTTTTTTTTTTTTTGCTGATGAATTGGCCTTCGAAGAGGTTTACATGGAAAGTGCTCTGTGTGTCTGGTTTTTGGTTTTAATTTAATTTTAAGGTTTCTATTGTTTTTTCTTGACTGTGTTTGACATATAACATAAGTAAGTTTAAGGTGTACAGCATGTTAATTGGGTATGTCTCTATCTATCCATCCATCCATCCATCCAATGTGTCCTATCTATCCATCATATCATGTCTATCTATCTATCTATCTATCATCTGTCTATACATCCATCTATCCATCATATCCATCATATCATATGACATCCGTTCTATGATATCTATCCATCCATCATATCTATCTGTGACATCTATCATCTATTATATGTATCTATCCATCCATCATATCTATCTATGATATCTATCTATCATCTATATTGTATGTATCTATCCATCATATATATCTATATATGATATCTATTATATTTATCTATCTATGATATCTATCTATCCATCCATCATATCTATCTTTCTTTCTTTGTATCTGTGGTATCTATCTATCCATCCATCACATGTATCTATCTATCCATCATATCTATCATCTCTCTATTGTATGTATGTATCATATCTATCTATCTATCCATCATATCTATATCTATCTATCCATCCATCCATCCATCCATCCATCCATAATATCTATCTGTCTATCCATCCATCCATCCATCCATTCATCCATCCATCCATCATAGCTATCTATTATCTATCTATCTATCTATCTATCTATCTATCTATCTATGTATCTATCTATCTATCCATCCATCCATCCACCCATCCACCCATGCACCTACCCATATATCATATATCATGTCTATCTATCTATCATCTGTCTATACATCCATCTATCCATCATATCCATCATATCATATGACATCTGTTCTATGATATCTATCTATCCATCCATCATATCTATCTATGACATCTATCATCTATCTATTATATGTATCTATCCATCCATCATATCTATCTATGATATCTATCTATCATCTATATTATATGTATCTATCCATCATATATATCTGTGTATGATATCTATTATATTTATCTATCTATGATATCTATCTATCCATCCATCCATCCATCATATCTATCTATGACATCTATCATCTATTATATGTATCTATCCATCCATCATATCTATGATATCTATCATCTATATTATATGTATCTATCCATCATATATATCTGTGTATGATATCTATTATGTTTATCTATCTATGATATCTATCTATCCATCCATCCATCCATCATATCTATCTGTCTGTCCATCTATCAATCCATCCATCCATCCATCCATGCATCCATCCATCATAGCTATTATCTATCTATCTATCTATCTATCTATCTATCTATCTATCCATCCATCCACCCATCCACCCACCCATCATATCTATCTGTCTGTCTGTCTATCTATCTATCTATCTATCTATCTATCTATCTACCTACCTACCTACCTATCCATCCATCCATCTACCCATCCACCCACCCATCATATCTATCTATCTATCTATCTATCTATCTATCTATCTATCTATCCATCCATCCACCCACCCACCCATCATATCTATCTATCTATCTATCTATCTATCTATCTATCTATCTATCCATCTACCCATCCATCCATCATGTCTGTCTGTCTATCCATCTATCAATCCATCCATCCATGCCTGCATCCATCCATCCATCCATCCATCATAGCTATCTATTATCTATGTATCTATCTATGTATCTATGTATCTATCTATCTATCTATCTATCCATCCATCCATCCACCCACCCACCCATCATATCTATCTATCTATCTATCTATCTATCTATCTATCTATCTATCCATCTACCCATCCATCCCTCATGTCTGTCTGTCTATCCATCTATCAATCCATCCATCCATGCCTGCATCCATCCATCCATCCATCCATCATAGCTATCTATTATCTATGTATCTATCTATGTATCTATGTATCTATCTATCTATCTATCATCTCTCTATTATATGTATGTATCATATCATCTATCTGTATATCTATCTATCATATCATATGTATCTATCTATGCATCCATCCATCATATCTATCTATCTATCTATCTATCTATCTATCTATCCATCTATCAATCCATCCATCCATTCATCATAGCTATTATCTATCTATCTATCTATCTATCTATCTATCTATCTACCTACCTACCTACCTATCCATCCATCCATCCATCCATGCACCCACCCATCATATCTATCTATCTATCTATCTATCTATCTATCTACCTACCTACCTATCCATCTATCCATCTACCCATCCATCCATCATGTCTGTCTGTCTCTCTATCTATTAATCTATCTACCTATCATATCTATCTATATCTATCTATCCATCCATCCATCATATCTATCTGTCTATCCATCTATCAATCCATCCATCCATGCCTGCATCCATCCATCCATCCATCCATCATAGCTATCTATTATCTATCTATCTATCTATCTATCTATCTATCTATCTATCTATTATATGTATGTATCATATCATCTATCTATATATCTATCTATCATATCATATGTACCTATCTATGCATCCATCCATCATATCTATCTATCTATCTATCTATCTATCTATCCATCCATCCATCCGTCTATCCAGCCAACCATCAAGTCTATCTATTATCTATCAATCCATCCAGCTAGCCATCATGACTACCTATCTATTATCTACCGTCTGTCTATCCGCCTATCCATCTTCCTGTCATAGTATAGTTGCCATTGTAGGGGAAATGCTGTGGAAATTCCTCTAAAAATAAAAAAAACCACAAATTAAGTTTGCCAGCAGTTCCTCTTGTGGGTGTATATGTGCCCAAAGTTAATGGAGATAGGATGTCAAAGAGATCTATCTACTGCTCTGTTTATTCTTTGGACTTTTTCCCGATGCTAATATATATAAATTTCCAGGAATGCATGTGCAGATGGAAAGTTGGTTTTAATAGTTGGCACAACAAGAGAGAACACTCAACATGGGAGTAGTAAGCTGAAGACAACCCCAAAGATCCTATTTGCCAGAATCTCTTGCTAAGTTCTCTTACATGGCAAAAGGGACTTTGCAGATATGATGAAACATCTTGAAACTGGGGAACTCTCCTCGCACAGTAGCCAGAGAGATTCGAAGATGGGAGGGACATGGCTACAAACCCAGGGATGCCTGGAGCCACAGAAGCTGGAGGAGGCAGGAAGGACCCTCCCCTGGAGGCTCTAGACAGAGCACGGCCTCGCCTGGATCTCAGCAGCCCTGCCCGCCTGGATCCCAGAACTGTGGGAAAATCAATTTATTGTTTTAAGCTAGCAACACTGTAATTGTTTAAAAGCAGCCACGTGAAACTTTAATGCACCACAGAAGGCTGTTTTGGCTACCTTTCAGGTAGGGTGCAAGTGCTGTTAACGTTTATTTCATTTACGATTTTTAAAATTTTTATTTATTTTAAAAATTCGGGTGTAACTAACACACCGTGTTATATTCGTTTCAGGTGTATGGTATAACAATTCAACAGTCCTACACGTTACTAGGTGTATTCTTGTAGTTTCTCATTGTGATGAAATGCACACAATGTAATGCTTACCATTCTAACCATTTTCAGATGTATACCTCTTTGGCCCTCAGAGCATTCACAGGGTTGTACAACCATCACCTCTGTCTAGTTGCAGAGCATTTTCACCTCCCACTAAGAAAGCCGTATGCCATTGGAAGTTACTTCCATGCCCTCCCCAGCCCCGGGTAGCCTCAAATCTACATTCTGTCTCTATGGATTTGCATATTTTGGACTTTCATATAAATGTCATCCAACAGTGTGTGGTGCCCTGTCTGGCTTCTTTCTTGGGCACAGTGCTTCCCAGGTCCATTTATACCATGTCACACCCACTACGATGGCTGTACTAGGAAGGAAGGAAGGAAGGAAGGAAGGAAGGAAGGAAGGTAGGAAGGAAGGAAGGAGGGAGGAGGGAAGGGGGAAAGGGGAAAGGAGGAAGGAAGAAAAGATAGATATGATGCATGGATGGAAGGAAGGGGTGAAGAAGGGAGGGAGGAAGGAAGGAAAAACAGATATGGATGAATGAAAGGAACAGAGGAAGGAAGGAAGGAGGGAAGAAGGAAGGGGAAAGGAAGAAAGGAAGGAAAGATAGATATGATGGATGGATGATAGGAAGGGAGGAAGAAAGAGGAGAGAGAAGGGAGGGAGGGAAGGAAGGAGAGGAAGATAGATATGGATGGATGACAGAAGGGAGGAAGGAAGGGAGGGAGGAAGGAAAACAAATGTTGGCAAGCATATCAGAGATTGGAAAGCATTTCCTTCCTGATGGGATCCTTTGCTTCTGGATGAGCTTGTGGAGAATCTGAAGGAAGGAAAAAGCCCAGGTATCCACTGAATCCCAAGAAAAATCCCAGTGAAATGGAAAGCTACCAACGTCTAACCATCTAGACGTTTCCAAGTTCAAAACAAAATAATATGCCCTTTGTAGTTTAGTGTCGTGTAGACATCTAAAACCCAGGTCATGTTACGTCATCTGCAGGCAGGAAAATGCCCACCCCCTGACACTGCAGTCATCACATATTCTACCTTCCTCATTGACATAGCTAAGCCTGCCTTCATTTTGCAAGTTTCTTGGTAAAAAGCTCTTTTTACACATCTCAGGATATGGAAAGATTTGGGAAAGAAATAAGAAACCATATTAAATGAGCGGAACACAGACTTGCAAGTTATGTATGATCTCCCATGTTTCAATGATTTCTCTCCATACACAGAAGATGTAAAGACACCAGGGCAACGTTATTTCTGTTTGGTAGATTCCTGGATGTCTTGAGTATTTAATATCTTGCTTCTCTACATGCGCAGGTTAAGGATACCAGAGGTTGGGGGCGCCTGGGTGGCTCGGTCGGTTGAGCGTCCATCTCTTGATTTCGTCTCCGGTCATGATCTCACAGTCATGGCATTGAACCCCACGTTGGGCTCTGCACTGAGCACGCGTGGAGTGTGTTTAAGATGATCTCTGTCTCTCTCCTTCTGCCCTTCCCTGACTCACGCATGGTAAAAAAAAAAAAAAAAAAAAAAGAAAAGAAAAAGAAAGCAGAGGTTAGATTTGGACCTAAATTCCCTGTGGGTGATGAATATTATTGATGCTGGAAAAGCTAACCCAGGAAGACCATGTTGTTTGTGCGTCTCATGGGACGTTCCTCGAGGTCACAAGTCTTCATATTCTTTCTTTTTTTTAAATGTTCCTTTATTGTTCAGAGAGAGAGAGAGTGAGGGGTGGGCAGGGGCAGAGAGAGAGGGAACCACAGAATCTGAAGCAGGTCCCAGGCTCTGAGCTGTCAGCACAGAGCCCGACGTGGGGCTCCAATCCACGAACCGTGAGATCATGACCTGAGATGAAGTTAGACTCTTAACCGACTGAGCCACCAGGTACCTGTGATCAATATACTGGGTTTTGTTTTGAGTTTGGCAAACCACATATAAAAGTAGACACTCACAGTTCTTGACAGAGAAGGATGCCGGAATTACAAGGTACCTGGGAGTATTATCTTGGGGAAATTTTAGTAGTAACTGGAGATCCGTACAACATGGAGCAAAGAAGAAAAAATATGAAATGAAAACTACCCTAAAAGATGCAAAACGAATTTAATGTGGACGTGCCCCCAGGTGTTACGAGTGATTGCTGTTGAAAGAACCCATAGATATAATGAGAGGTTGGGGCTTCATTTCAAGTTGTAAGCATTCATCCACTGGCTTGAAATTCAATTCAAAAATTGTGAAAACACGCACCAAAACAGGTTTTAAAATCAGGCTGCCTTTAATTAGTACCCTGGAGATGAATGTGTGTTTCTTTGGACTAATTCCCTCATTTCCAAATGGTACTCTGCGACCTGTCTCTTACATTGAAGGTGGCACTTTCCTAAACATGTGTAAATAAACAGACATAAATCAAGGACGGACGACGTCACGGCCGCGAAGGAGTAGGCGTCTGGGAAAAGGTTTCCCGTGCCTTGGAGATGTTCTGGGCCTCCTCGGGAATGCTTGCGTCCCAGAGCGCACAAGCAACATCGTTAACCGAACCACTAATTAAAGCTAGGAGGATCAGCCTCCTATTACAGGATCAGCTTTTTCAAAGGAGATGTCTTCCAGCTGGTTTAAACAGAAATGGATTCGTTAGTGCGGAAGCCCTTAATTAATAGAATTTGTAAGAGCTTCCGAGAGTGATACGGATATGGCAGAAATGACGTGGGCAGGAAAAACATCCAGGCAGACCACAGCACTGCCCCCATGGAAACCACCGGCAAGGACTGGGATTATATATATTACAACATACAAAGTACATAAACATAGTGTAATACTATATTACATTACATTTTATATCTTATATATCATATATCATCATATGTGTCCCCTTCATGTCTATGGTTACCAGAAGGGCTGAGTTCAACGATGCATCCTTCACAGCTGTCTGGCTTCAGTTAGCCCCATCCAGAACCCAAACCCAAGTGAGGATTCTTATTTTTTTTTAATTTTTTTAATGTTTTTATTTATTTTTGAGACAGAGAGAGACAGAACATGAGCAGGGGAGGGGCAGAGAGAGAGAGAGAGAGAAAGACACGGAATCCAAAGCAGGCTCCAGGATCTGAGCTGTCAGCACAGAGCCTGACGCGGGGCTCAAACTCACAGACTGTGAGATCATGACCTGAGCGGAAGTCGGACGCTTAACCGACTGAGCCACCCAGGTGCCCCAAGGGAGGATTCGTTCAGGTCCTAGTACGCGGGCTAACTCCCCAGGAATGGGTGGTGTCGAGAGATAGACAGTATTTCATAAAAACGTTGCTATCAGCAAACCCAACTATGCATCGGTAAGAAAACAAAACAGCAAAACAAAGTTAACGTCACGATGAATCCTTTAAATACTAACAGTGTGTATTTATGTCGACCATTCTGTGTGGGAAATATACGAAATCGTGTTAATAAGCAGTTGGCGTTCATGGAGGTGTGTAACGATTCTTACAGGCGCATTGTCAAATAACACTGAAGATTATAGCCTGGTGTATTTTTAAAGTACGACCATGATGATATGAGCCATAGTATTATCAAATAGCATTTGCCCATCACAATTCTACTTGCATGTAATTTAAAATGGGAAGATAATTTCCACTGAGGGGAAAAAAATCAATAAAGGAATCTTCAGCAATTTGGAAAGATTAAGAGTTTATCAAAAGTACAACAGTGGCTGCATTTTAGAAAATAATGGGCTTGTGACTCCAAACAAGGAGGTTTAGCTGGCAAGAATCAGCCATTTCAGGGAGAAACAATCTTTGGTACTGATAAGAATAGGAATACAGAACGAGAAATGTTACTAATGTATGAACTACATTTGAAATAAACATTATAAGAACTCCTGGGTGGCTCAGTCCCTTGAGCACCCACTTTGGCTCAGGTCATGATCTCGCAGTTCATGAGTTCGAGCCCTACATAGGGCTTTGTGCTGACAGCTCAGAGCCCGGAGCCTGCCTTGGGTTCTGTGTCTCCCTCTCTGTACGTCCCCCCACTCGCTTTCTGTATCTCTCTCCCTGTCTTCAAAAATAAACATTAAAAAATTAAAAAAAAAAAAAATATATCAATATAAAAGTACATATGCGTGTCTATTTATAAATTATTTAAAATAATATATAATTATATGTATATATAATTTTTGAGTTTACATATTGTTACAGAATAATTTATAATTGGAAATAAGGATGTATTCAAATTCACACAGATAACCCTACTTATGTATCTACACAGACAGAGAGAGAAGGGACAGTGTACCAGATACATCAGGTGATAACAAAAAATATACCTTTGTTACATATACCCTTCTTGCATAAAGCCAGTTAGAATTCAGGGTATATTCTGTAAGTATACCGCCTACTTACTCCAGCTAATGCAGTATTTTTTGCATGTTTGAAAATGCACTAATGAAGTGACGTCCTGGGTCCTTCTATACTTATCTCATCAATGTGAAGTAAGTTCCCCCCAATTAGGGTACTACCAAATTCAATGTTAAAAACCTGAACCTGTCCTAAAACAAATCAACATGTTTTTTTCTGAATTGTCTGGGTGGATAATTGTGCTTTCCTGATAACCATATGGACTTTGAGCATGCATAAATCGTATTAATTCTTAAAACATCAACTCTGTTTACAATATTGGCCATGCCTGGAGCATCTGGGTGGCTCAGTTAAGCGTCCAACTTCGGCTCAGGTCATGATCTCACAGTTTGTGGGTTCGAGCCCCACGTCAGGCTCTGTGCTGACAGCTCGGAGCCTGGAGCCTGCTTCGGATTCTGTGTCTCCCTCTCTTTGCCCCTCCCCCACTTGCACTCTGTCTTTCTCTCAAAAATAAACATTAAAAAATTTTTTTAAGAACAATACTGGTCATGGCTTTGTCAGCTCACCACTGTGAATAAGCTACAGGTCTTGTTTTCTTTTAAGTTTATCAACTTATCTTGAGAGAGAGGGACAGAAATGGAGAATTGAATGGAGGAGGGGCAGAGAGGGAGAGAGAGAATCCCAAGCAGTCTCCACACTGTCAGCACTGAGCCTGATGCAGGGCTTGAACTCACAAACCATGAGAGATCATGACTTGAGCTGTAATCAAGAGTCAGACACTTAACTGAGCCACCCAGGCGCCCTTAAGCTACAGTCTTAATAGGGGAAAACAAGTTTCAACTACACCCGGGGATTCTTTCCTAAGTCTTGAAGGATGGATTTAGAAACCATAAATAATTGATTTCTACAAGGCTACTTTTCGAATCTCCAATATATAGGTCAATGGATGTATTCAACAAGGTTGCATTTTCTTTACTAGCATGTACTGTTCCAATGGTATACTAACCACTGTCTGAATCAGAAGCCAGTTCTTGGGTGAGGAGATAGATCAAGTTAACATCTTCATCAACTAAACATCCACTGATAAGAGAAACAACGAAACAAATTTCAAGTGGAAAGTCCCCATATATTCAAAAGCCCAGGAGATTTTTTCTTTTAAAGCAAAGCCAAGGAGCACAGCACGAAAATACATTTTATGGGGTAGTTATTTTGTAAACCTTATTTCTCTCTCGCCCTATTTTAATGAAGAAATATGTTCTGTCCTTGAAGCTTGAGGTTCTCATGAATATTTTTCAACAATTAATCATTGGGGATTTCTCAAATTGAAAATTCTGTAACGAGTACTTGAAATTGCACATTCAAACAGTACAGCCACTAATTCTTTTAATTGTTTAGATTGACCTTGCTTCTCTGGGAAAAATCGGCTCCTGTAGAAAGCACAAAATAATCATTCCTTGACTAAAGAAGACTCAATTAGATTTAATTTGTCTAATCAGGAATGATAAACAGAATATAATTTGCCTTACAAAAGAGGAAAGCATTATCACGGTCACTTTGGGGAGCGTCGTAAAACATTGGCATTGAATTTCATCCGAGGCCATAGATTGACAGGCAAATGTACCATGGCTGTTGTACTTCAACGTGTAATTATCCATCTGGATATTTTTGGCCACCTCTGAAAACAGGTAACCACGTGGGCAGTCTAAAGCAGAATCAACAAATACTGACACAACATGCTGAGGTTGGGCTTAACGTCTTTTTCGGTGTAACTCATCACACCGTCATCTATCATCAAACACTCCCACAATAAATTGGTACCCCATGAAGATGTCATACTACAAGGCAAATAATGAGTCTCATCAATGAATCATTTTGAAGAACACTGAACTCTGCCTTCTGCAAAGGGACACATTTTAGAAAATGGTTCTTCATCTTAAATTATCTTGCAGAGCAAACTGTCACCTTTTTAAAAAATTATCTGACACCAACTGTGTCCCTCCTCACTGGTTTCCAACCGTCTATGGGAGTCTTACTCACTATCGTGATGAATGAAAAGAATCTGAACATCACAGAGAAAAATTGGAGAAAAGGAAATTGGTGCATGGAAAATTAGTCATCCGTTCTTGAAAATTATTTATTACACACTTCAAGGGCATGGAACAGAGAAAGTAACTCCAGAGGCGATGATTATTGAGTTTGTGTTCTTTTGACACACACGCTGTGATCTAAAATCAAATAGGATAAATTTTAAGAACCATCTGTCTTCGAAATGTCTGTTCGATATATGCTGAATTTTTACAGATAATAAGGTGGTAAATTAGGATATGCCATCTATTGGAGATGTATGTTTGCAGTATTAGTCTCTGAAGTCTGGATTAACTGTTCTGAAGAATTCTGTGGTCCTGGGAGAAATTAAATGTTTGTGTACAGTTTTTCTTACATTAAGCATTTGACTAACCATGTGTTATATATATATAACATATAACCCCTCAGGTAATAAAATTTATTTTAAAAAGAAATAAATTAAAACTTTTCTTAGACCAGTCAAACCTTAATAGTAACCGCACTATTTGCTGACATTTGTAATCAAGTGGTAAAAATATAAACTTCAAGAAATCAACAATTTATAGTATGTTTTACCCATTTGGAAAACAGACTGTATCAAATATGAACACATATTAATCATACGGCCGTGTAATGCCAATCCTAGGTATCCACCACAAACGTGACAACATATGTCTACCCAAGATGTGCCCATGAATTCATAGTATTTTTATTCAAAATAGCACACACAAAAAAATTGGGAACAAGCCATATGTTCGTCAAGAACTGAATGCATACACATATTTTGTTTACCCATTTATACAATGAACGGTCTTCGCTAATCAAAGGAACATAGCACCAGTAAATGCAACAACAGAGATGAGTTTTGGAAACTAGGCTGACTGAAAGAAGTCAGGCACCAACGTCTACCTACACCCATGCTGCCATTTATATGAAATTCTAGAGAAGACAAAGCTACAGGACTGTCCATATTGTCCATGTTGGCCCAGGGCCGGGAGTAATGTGGAAGGGTTGGCCACAAAGGGCTAGAGGAACTTGTTAGCATGCTTATGTCTTCATCGTGGCAGTAGTTACCCCCAATTATACAATTAACAGAAGTTTACACACTTTTAAAAGGGGGGGATTGGGGCGCCTGGGTGGCTCAGTCAGTTAAGCGTCCGACTTCGGCTCGGGTCACGATCTCGCGGTCCGTGAGTTCGAGCCCCGCGTCGGGCTCTCTGCTGACAGCTCGGAGCCTGGAGCCTGTTTCGGATTCTGTGTCTCCCTCTCTCTGACCCTCCCCCGTTCATGCTCTGTCTCTCTCTGTCTCAAAAATAAATAAACGTTAAAAAAAATTAAAAAAAAAAGGGGGGATTATTGTACGTCCACTGTACCTCAGTAAAGCTGGAAAGTATGTTGCTTTGTATACTAAACTGTCATGGTTGACTTGGTGTATTCTCTCACCTGTCTGCCATCTATCACCTACCGTCTATCCTCAACCAACTGTGTTTATCATCTATTATCTGCCTATCTATCCATCCACCCATCCACCCATCCACCCATCCACCCATCCATCCATCCATCCATCCACCCATCCATCCTGTCTATCTATCTATCTATCTATCTATCTATCTATCTATCTATCTATCTTATCTATCTATCCATCCACCATCTATCTATCATTGTTGAGCCAAATGTCACCAATGACACATAACAGGAATCTGCTGTAGTCCCATACCAAAGAGATTCAGGCAGGTTGCTGGCAAAAGCCTGGAAAATCTTAACTCCAACCTTGATCTCCTTCAATCTCTTTGGAAACAAAGACACTAAATCACCTCCTCGGCTTGTCCAGTTAATTGTCTGAGTGTTCTTTGGAACTGCTCTTCGTATGACAGACTTCAAGAAAGGACCAAGGGTCCTTATGGCAGGCAAGGTTGGAGGATTTGTGAGGACCCATTTTCCAGACCGGACATGTCTTCTACATCTTGCTCTTCTCTTTTGAGCAGATAAGAACCTTGTGGCTGAGCTCTGAAATGCACATATTTATCCAATTTAGCTTATTTTTCTTTTATGTAGGGGGAAACAGGCCCCAACAGACAGAGGAACGTGCCTAACATCACTTACCTAGCAATGGTCAGGACTCAGTTGAATTAAACCCCAACACAATAAGGTGGGATATAAAATGGCATCCATTACATAACACATAAATGCCCCAAAATGCATTAACGGTGTCCATTTCATACCTATTTTCTGTATATTGCTAGCAAACATTTTATTCCACCAGAGACCATTACTGATATATATTTGTAGCATCTCCTCTTGAAAAATGCATTGCATTTCCATCTAGAATATGAAAAAATGCTATTAATAATTGATGCTACTTTATAGTACAATTTTATTCCACACCCAAGCTCTGTTGGCCTTACCATAGCTATCTAGATGGATTCTTTTTCTTCCTTCCTTTCTTCATGTTCCTGTCCGGTTCCTTTCCTTTCCTTTCCTTTTCCTTTCCTTTCCTTTTCATTTCCTTTCCTTTTCCTTTCCTTTCCTTTTCCTCCTTTTCTTCTTTTCTTTTTTCATAATCCAAGAGTTTTAGTGGTTGCTTCTGGAGCTTGTTGGTGTGAAACCCTTATTTCTGTAGGAAATCAGCAAATAATATCCTTTCCCTCTAACTTTTCACCACCATCCAGTTAAACTGTACAGGTAAGACTAAATCTTAGTTATATTTGTGTAGAGATCTATTACATATATTAAATAAAATAATCACTTTAAATTATTCCACATTGATCTCTTCCCAAAAATAGGATTTAAACGTGTATGCAGATTTAATCAAACATTGATTGAAACTTGAATTGATTCTCTAAAATAAGGCTAAGGCTTTTTTTTTTTAAACATTTTAGTGTACCTTGAGATCATTCCTCGAAATCTTTGAAGCACCCATTGTTCACCCACCTGAATTTAACTATTGGCATTATTCTTAAGGGATTATGTTACTAGGCAAATAATTCTTCAATGGGCAAATCTTTAAGTTAATATGCTTTATTGTGAATTACCCAATCTAGCAGTCAGCTGGCACGTTCTCTTTAAGTAAATAGTGGGCAGCATTGTAAGGCAGTGAATTCTGGACATTGGGAGAACCCAGTAGAAGCAACAAGGATGCTTAAAACCTAGGGATTTCCCCATCCATCTGTATTTGATGAATTTCTTGCAAGTGTGGCAAGGTATTATTGCACAGTCTTGGGAACAGTGAAGCTTTGGACAGGTGGCCATGGTGACGCTTCTGTGAGCAACCATCCCCTTCTCCATAGCTAAGTCAGCAAAGATGTACGTGTCTCACCTCCTCCATTGTGGGTTGAAAGCTGGCAAGGAGACCCTGCGCGTTGCGCTCGCTCAGAATTCAGGGATATAATCACATAGCTGTGGGTCTCACAAGGTCAGTGCTGTGCCTTGACCAGAGAGTTTAGCAACAACAGGCTAACTGTTGAAAGCATCAGTGACCTTTTCCCAGTGGCTGCTCTAAGAGAAGCCTGGAGAAGCAAGAGAGGAATGAGAATTGAAGATGTGTCTGTAGAGAAGCATTAAGTGATGGGGATGCAGAGGTGGGGTTTGGGAGAGCTCCAAACACTTGAATGTGTTCTGGGTCCAGCTCACCATTTCACAGGAATTACAGCCTTCATTCTATTCTGTAGTAAGATCTTCCTTTCTCCTTTTTCCCCCTTTTCACTACATACTTGTCTTCAACACAACAGGATTGAGGTTATTTGTAGAGAAATGCACTCGTTTTTTTATTAAATCTCGCTTTTTTAAGTATTTTTGTGTGCATTTCGATGGGGACATAGCACCAAGTTTCCTTATTTTTCACTTTGCTGTTTGCTGTGTTGGTTGAGTTAGGTTCATTAGTTTTGTTAGAAATCGTCAACAGGAGAGATGGACTGGGTGTTTTTTTTTTTTAATGTTTTCAATGTTTATTTGTTTTAGAGAGACAGCGTATCAGCGGGGGACATCAGAGGGAGACACTAAGTCAGAAGCAGGCTCCAGGCTCTGAGGTGTCAGCACTGAGCCCAACGCGGGGCTCGAACTCACAGACCTTGAGATCGTGACCTGAGCCGAAGTCGGTCGCTTAACTGACCGAGTCACCCAGGCGCCCCAGGATTCTTTTTTCTTACTGGAATTTTTACCCATCAGCTGGATGACAGTGTTCAGGTAGGTGACTATTGGTTCATCACATGGCTGTGATAGCTTACTTGTCCTAGGCGCGTGGAATGTGTAGTATTATGACATTTTATGTGCATATGTGTGTGTGTGTGCTCACATGCACATTTTCCTTGTAAGATTGCGTAACAGAAGGGTCAACCCTTTATCTTCTCCATGTTCCAAAAGATTCCTCTTTGTTTCCACTTCTACGTAACCATCCAAATGGAACTGATTCCCGAGCATGATGAAAGGGAAAAAAAAAAACAAAAACATTTTCAAGCACACAGGAATAAACCTTTTGAAACAGGAGGAGAAGAAGGGCTCATGTGTCTCAACAGGCCACGCGGAATACAGTTTACTCAGTAATTACGACCACGATAGCTGTTTATTTTTTCCACTCTGCGGCATTTCTCCCTCTTCTGCCCATAGTTCCGTGTCTGGGGATGTGCAAGTTAAGTTCTGGCCCATAAATCCTATGAACAGGAGTCATGAAAATTTATGGTAAGAGGTACAGTTCTCCTTTTTCCTCGGAGTCCTGCAGGCGATCCCTTATCTGGGTTATGCAGAGCAGGGAGTGTTTCGGGGCCGGCGATCACGTGTGTTGTGGTTAACCGTGTAGCTAGAACATTCTGGTGCATCTGAAGAAGGCTGGCAGGTGTGAAGTTCCTTGAGAGGGCCTTCTCTGAAGGTCCTGCAGTCCACAATGGTAGAGATACAGATGTTGAAATGGAAGTAGGCGTAGACACAGGCGTAGAGATGTATGTGACTATGTGGACATCCAGACAGTCTGGCGCCCCATTCTCCCCGCTGTCCCACTTCTCGGTCTTCACGCGCGTGGTGGCTGCTCACTTCTGCGGACACCCTTCCCCTCCTTGCTCCCGATGCCAGAGCGGTGGGAGCCTGGCAGCAGGAATCACCCTGATGGTGACGGTGTCCTGTCGTGCAGGACATCTCATTCGTGGAAGATGTGGAAAGGGAACCCTGCCTTTCAGTCACAGCTCACTGGAGACACGCTGTTGACCATACAGATTCTTCTTCTTCACCGACTTTTAGTACTTTTTCTTATGGAGTTGACTTTTACTTTTTTTCTCCCCTTTGAGACTTCCGTAACAATGTTTAGGGTAGTCTCAACAATGAAGAGATTTCCTCTGATGAGCAGATTACTGGTACTGTTAACACCATTAGTCCTCTGATGATCAGATTTCCTCTGATGAGCAGGTTAACACCATTAATAACCAAGTGTTGGAGCAGTGCTTTCCAAACATTGTGTGTGTGTGTGTGTGTGTGTGTAAGTGCATGCAACACGCACATTGCAACTTTACTTCCCCTGAATCTTATAAGGTGACGGAGCATAAGACAATAGACTGCAGTGCATTCTATAATGTTCTCTTGGGCGTCTTGTAACAAACACAGCTTCTGTTTCCAAAGGTCTTGGCTGTTGGGGGGCTGAGTGTCTCGTGTCCCATAAGATGGTGATGCTGTGAGGGGCGCCTGGGTGGCTCAGTACGTTGAGCATCAGACCTGGGCTCAGGCCCTGATCTCGCAGTTTGTGAGTTCGAGCCCCGTGTCGGGCTCTGTGCTGATGGCTCTGAAGCCTGCTTCGGCTTCTGTGTCTCCCTCTCTCTCTGCCCCTCTCTCCACTCATGCTCTGTCTCTCTCGCTCAAGAATAAAAAAACATTAAAAAGAAAGATGCTAATACTGTGTAGCAAGGGAAACATGGGCCAGCGAATCACAGCGTAGAGACCAGTTGGGGCCCAACTGATGCGTGTGTACATAAAGTTTTACTGGCGCACAGCCAAGCCCATCCTCTTACGTATTTCTGTGGCTGCCGTCCTACTGCAATGCCAGAGTCCAGCCGTCGTCACCCAGACCGTACGACTGGCAAAGTCATCATGTGCGGTGTTTTGGCACTTTGCAGAAAATGTTGGCCATCCCCTAGGTTACGAGTTCACTTCTTTATGAAAGTGGGATATACGCTTCCCTGTATTAAATTTCCTAGCATCGCTTCAAGAGGCATCTGCCATTATCCTTTCCACTTTCTATTTCATTGTGTTAGTTGATGGCATGGTACACGTTTCGTGTGTCCATTTACTTGACATCCTGCTACTTGCCTAATAGAGCCTTTACTCTCTCTCCCTGGTGAGGGATGTGCATTTAGCTCCTGATAGGTTTTATACTGTTTCCCCTGGCAGTGGGGGTGGATGCCAGCTTCCAGACTCTTCATTCCTCTCAGATGCTGCCATGTGGCCAAATCAAGTCTGCCTGCCCGCTGGTCTCACTTGGAAGCAACCCCTTCCGATGTTGCTGATCTAATCTAGCTGGCACAAGGGAATGAGTTTGATTGGGGATCGCTGACCCCACATTCTCCTCTTGGGTTATAGCCCGAGCCCGCATAGCCAACATTTTATTTTCTCCTTGATAACTGCCTGGTGCCCTGTTCCCAAGGCTTTTGCTCCTTTATCCTGGAAGATTTCCTGGAGTGCCCCGCACGGTGGGGCCTCCTCCAACATCTGGCTTCCCTCTACCTGCCTCTTGTCTGATCTTAGAGGTGACCCTTGCGTCTGGGCTGCTGAGAAACCCCCACCCTGACGATAGGCATTGCTGTAGGCACACACACGTTTGCATTTGTCTGTTTCTAACACATCTGGGCATGTGGATTAGCCATTTCTTCAGTTTTGGTCACCCTCCCGAAACTGAGAACAAATGCGTTCGTACTCGAACATGACCAACTCCATGCGTTTTAATACAGTCGTCCCGTTTGCCTCTAACCCTGGTAGCATCCTCTAGATGGACAATCTTTTGGGGTAGCGTTTACTTATGCAGAAAGCTTGGTAACGGACAGATATTGCCACAAGATAGCTGATAGAAATCTTTCGCTTTGCGTTAACTAACGGATTACAAAATGGAGGTTCCTTTTCTTTGCCTGAAATCTCCGAGGTGCCCCAGGAAGGTCAAATGCTATGAGCATTACACATTTCTCAGAGCGTCGAAATTAATGGGGCATTCGGACTTTTCTGCCTGCCTCATCTATGTGCTGTTCACTGGACCACAACAGCCACCTTTGAATTGGCGTAAAGGCGTAGGTGTTTACCCAAACAGGATGGCAGGTCGCCAGTATAAACACAAACACAGACAGATTTTATGAGGTGGAAAGCAGTCTGTTCCAGCCAGGTATCTTCACAGATTTAAACCAAGAGTTTCTGTCCAGAAGGACTACAGCAAAATCTCTCCTTCTACATATTCTTTCCCAGGTTAAGGTCAAGCTCCTTGCTGATATCATCCATCATGTATATTTCTTTTCCTTCACGAAGGATTTTATATAAAATAGTCTCTTTCACAAATATCAGCTTTCACTTACTGAACGTCCCCTTCATCGCAAAACCACTGGGGTTCTGCGTGGCTACGTGATGGTTGAAGACTGGAGATTTGGTCTAAAGCAGTATTTGGGGAACTTGAGACGTCATTGGCTTCTGTGTGCACATATATGTACCTTCTGTGCCTACTTCTCACGACCGTAGGAAGGAAATCGGAGAGGGTGCGTCCCCGAATTCTGCATAAACATAAACATGTCCTACAAAGTCCGGGACCTGTATTTAAAAGAAGCCGAGTCTCTCAAATTTCTGTAATGGATGTGTTCTCCAAAGAGAGTTTTTGGTGCTTTTGATTGGGGAAGAGGAAGGAGAAAATACACACACACACACACACACACACACACACACACACTGCTATGGATAGAGACAAATTTAAAACCAAATCAAGATGCCAAGAGTGCTTCACCAAAAAGAAAGGAGTATCTTCTTTTTAAGGAACACATTTAACCGATTTCCAAAGTAGACAATGCAATTGCTTCTGTTCCTGATTTCTTGAACTGGGTTCTCCTGGACTCAGGGTGTGGAAATCAGGGTGTGGACTAAAGGCAGGCAGAATGCAAGTCTTGTGAAGTTGCCCCCGCCATGATGATTTCCACCAATATAGGAAAACATAGGGTGGCTCTCCTTTAGAACATAGAGGGTCTCATGGACCCAACATGGCAGGCTCCCTTTCCAAACTCAAATTAATATGGCAGTAGACAATGACCGTTCCATTGAAGAGACTAACGGGTTTATTGAAAGGGATTAAAACTCAGGACCCAGAAATACTAGTTAATGCTTACAAGTACTCGTGCTTTATTAACAAAGAATACAGAGTAAATCCTTTTTTTTTTTTTGCCTCCAATAAATTTTCAAGACTTCTTTATATCTAGCCACATCTTCTGTGTCTGTTAACATTCATTCATCTGCAATATTGGAAGCCTCATTAATTATTAAAAACAAGCAAACAAAGACAGATTGAAAGGCACACCATAGCACTGGCTTTTAGCCTCAATTCAATAGATTTCTGTTGAATAAATATTGGTAATTCTATAAACACCTTCACAAATTGTTACGGTCTTCATTAGCAAATGAACCTTGTCTTGTGTACATGTTAAATAATTTCATTTGGAGATAATTGGTTGTAAGGTGTTTTAAATTACACTCTTTGAGAAAAGAGGGTCAATTTCAATTTGAAGAAACTGTAAAAGAGTTTCAGACTGTGCCAGGGCGTGACGTTCATGTCGTAAATCAAACCTTATTTTCTGCGCAGAATTACTAATTCATTTTGCTTGGATCCTAATGCTCATTTGATCACAAATAGATATGGATGTACAATAAGATAAGCCCACAGACACCTAATTTGCAATTTTGGACATTTAACAGTTTTTAAAACCTTTTACGTTGCGAATCTCTCTTCCTTAGTACCCACAACGCTTTGATATGTAGCTGCATTTAAGAGGCATGGGGAATTTGGCCCGAGAAATCTACATTTTGAGGATTTTCTTGTTGCTTAGTTTGATTGTTATAAAGCAGAAAGCCTCCAGCCTCCCCCACTTCTAACCCTCTCAACCTGTTCCAAATCCCTCCACCTCAAGGAAGTTGCCCAGAAATCATTGACTGAAATGGCCAGCATAAGGGGGAGTAATGGATTGCATTCAATAATTTCTATCATTCTGAAGACCTTTATTTGATGTGAATAATATTATTTCATCTATATTGTTTACTTGTGAACATAGAAACCTTCCAATAATATTGAGACATCCAAGGAAATACGAAAATTGTGCCTCAAATGTAGAGATATTTTTCTCCCATAGCAAATCATGTTTTCCTAATCCTAACCTTTAGCAAATTGTCAGTGATTCCCAGTAAATTACTGAATTTTGTCTGATGTTTGAAAGGAAAAGTTTTCCTGGTTAAATACTCCCATTGTTACATACTTCTGAAGAGAGAATTTTTTTTAGTGTTTATTTATTGATTTTGAGAGTGTGAGAGAGCATAAGCCAGGGCTGGGCAGAAAGAGAGGGAGAGAGAGAGAAAGAGAGAGAGACAGAGACAGAGAATCCCAAGCGGGCTCCACAGTCAGCATAGAGCACCTTGTGGGGCTAGAACTCAGGATGGGAAGGTCTTGCACACAGAATATAAAATGGAGCAGGAAGTGGTTGGGATTCCCAGAGCAAGGCTGTCACCAGGACCAGAAGCGCTGGGATATTGAATCTACCGGTCCCATTATATCAAATGCTATCATGACTAGTTGGGATGCACTCACATGATATCCTTACATCTTCAAATAATGATATCCCAGAATCATGTGTTTATTCCCCCCAGTAAGGTCTTTCATATTCTTCTCCAATTTCTGTTTCCCCCACCGCAGATAGTAGATTGTGTGTGTGTGTGTGTGTGTGTGCACATGTGTGTGAATGTGTGTCTGTGCATGCCCATGTGTACCCTTGCAGATATATTATCTCTAGGGGCGCAGACGTAATTCCTTCTGATACAACAATTGAATTGAAAAGTAATAAAACTTGGTACCTCAGAACCAAGGCGGATTAATCCATCTGCCCTAAAATAGCATTCAGTATTCTCTTCTCTGTGCCAAACAGAATGGGAGACACACAATGGACACTCCAACTGGCTCATGAGAAATGACAGGCATTTGCTGATGACAAAATAACAATCCCGGACTGAGTGAAATGTCCCCTCCTAGAGCGAATATGCATAATCTCTGGTCACGACCTCCGTCCGAAGCCTCAGGACAAATGTATGCATCCATTTGAATGTTAGCGACCCAACGGAGCCTCCATTGAGCTTGCCAGAACCTGGCAGCTTCCTGGAATGTCCCCTGACTGGGTAGTGTCCCCCTGAGAGGACTTGCTAATTTCTGAGAAGGCATCTCGGACTCAGAATGCACGGTGATCTGGAAGATGTTCCAAATTAGTCCTAAGCGCAGGGATGGGGGGAGATTAAGTGGGCTTTTTACTCGGATCTAGAATATCCCGATCGTATTCTTTGGCAACTGCTGCCTCTCTTTCTCCCCAGGACCTCCACTCTTCTCCTCCAAGTCAACAGGAGGCTGAGCTAAGTTTTGAACCTTCTTCAGCTCTCTAGTGTACGTGCCTGGGGCTGATGGTGAAAGCATAGCTCATATAATGAGCCAGCCTCACCTTGGTCTTGCAACCAACATCAATACCCTCACCAACAACCAGAGACTTTCAAACTGCACTTGCTACTTAAAATAATTTTTTCCCTTGTAACCCCTGTGTGTAGACACTTCAGATACCTTTTACTCCCAGCTGAGGCAGGAAGGAAAGTGTGTGCCCAGACTGGGTGCAAAGATATTTATGTTGATGTTTTTAAGTGACCATCTGTTACCTTTGATTTGATGTGTACCTGATTCACACTTCCTTTTCCTTTAACCTGCCACATTCTAAAAATATCTGTGCAAAATACTCAGTACACAAGTTTGTTTAAAGATACGACAGATAGCACCATCGAGGAAAATATGGGGGAAAAAAAAAGTCTGTACAGTATTGGTCAAAGACTATTGCTAGCTAGATGACTAATTAAATTACATCAGCTCAGTATTTTTAAAAATTTTTTTCAACGTTTATTTATTTTTGGGACAGAGAGAGACAGAGCATGAACGGGGGAGGGGCAGAGAGAGAGGGAGACACAGAATCGGAAACAGGCTCCAGGCTCTGAGCCATCAGCCCAGAGCCCGACGCGGGGCTCGAACTCACAGACTGTGAGATCGTGACCTGGCTGAAGTCGGACGCTTAACCGACTGCGCCATCCAGGCGCCCCAGCTCAGTATTTTTAATAACCAATTCCTGTACGAAAAGAAACATGTAGACATCACAGAAATTCATATTGTCTGTTAGTTTCCAGTTTTCAAGACTGGGATACATATTTTGAAAATCTCAAGTTCAGAAAATATTCACCAACACCCAAGTTAAATATAATGTCCATAAAGTCTGGCTTCAGAATTTTTTTTTTCCAAAGGCTTTTTTTCAGCTGATCAGTCCTTATTCTATTCTATTCTATTCTATTCTATTCTATTCTATTCTATTCTATTCTATTCTATTCCATTCCATTCCATTCCATTCCATTCCATTCCATCCCATCCCATCCCATCCATCCCATCCCATCCCATCCCATCCCATCCCATCCCATTCCATTCTTCTTTTCATTTCCAAACATTTCGTTTAGGGAGGTCTGTTTAGCCATGGGAATGCATTCAGCACTGATGAGGCAACCTTTCCTTACTTTTTGAAACAAGCTTTCTGATGGATGTAATCATACAATGCTAGAGACTTCATGATTCACCTGACGCAGATGTATGTCAGCTGTGTGCTGGTGGCATGTGTTAGGGCTGGGGACAGAGAACTTACTGTCCCCTGTGTACTTCTGTTGACGTAGGAAGTGTATGTATTCCTGAGGTCCAACCATTCATCATTTGTGTTCCCAACACTATAAACAAAATGCTGTATGAGCCCCCAGTTGGGCTCTGTGCTGACAGCTTGGAGCCCGGAGTCTATTTCAGCCCATCCACCAAACAAAATCGAGGACCATGACGAGCATTAATTTATCTAACATCCTCCTCACGAACACGTCTCCCCATCTTGACTTAAACATCACGGCAAATCCTGCATTCAGGGTTTTCTTCCTTTGGTTAAGTGAACGTATGTTTCATCAACACGTGGTCTCGAATGGGGATACGTATTTTATTTTTTCCTTGACTTTGACAAAACAGGGTGACGGGGGGGGGGGGATCTGTCACCTGGTGGAACTCACGGTCTTAGTGTGTAAATCTATCAGACATTCGCGGTGCTATGTATGAACGGGAACCCTGAGCTGAAATCAAGAATTGGAGGCCTAAGCAACAGAGCCACTCACGCTCCCCTAACCTGTTTTTCAAGGAGGATTCCCCAATTTCTCTGACCCACAATGCATGAAGGATGCTTTCAGATCACATCTGCACCTACGCTTGATGTCCACGGGCTCCGGGCGGGGGTTGATAGATACCATGTCAAGGCCTGCACCCTTTTCTCACGTCTGATGTAACGATGGTACCTCCCCATTTCAGGAGGCGTTTGTTGTGACATTTTTATGCATTCTTTTAACCCCTTAAGTAAGTTCCTTTGGGTTCCTAATTACAGACAGTTTTGACAGAGGAGACTCAAATATTGCCACTGCTTTTTCTCCTTCCATCCAAGTGATTTTATTTTTCTCTCAAAATCCAACCCCGTGATAAATCTCTGCCATGCGGGGACATCCCCAGCTAGGTCATGGCACCCTCTTTTGATTTTTGGTACCTTCTTGGGTGAAACATGTTCATAATGCCTTTATATTTTTGAAACCAAATTCCTAAGTGCAATTGACTTCTTGTTTGTTTGGTTTTTTCCCCCCGCTGCCTGTTAAACTCACATCAGCCTTAACAGCAGGGTGGGGGCCATACATGTGTATTCTTCCCCTTTCTTCGGTCACTTGTATAAAACTGGGATGATCTACTTCTTCAGTGGCCCGTGAACGTCCTCTCTGTTGGAAGCCCTTTTAACCACTGCTGTAGTGTCTTCACCACGTACGATTTTCATTCCTGTCACCTCTTGGTAAGCCAGCCCGAAAAAAGATTCTTAAACTTTGCTTAAGAATGACGTCCCTCCCGAACGCCAGAGTCTGTAAAAGGGTGATGATATTCTCCTCTGCATTTCATCTCTGCTTACCTGCATTGATGACCCCTCCCCCATTCATTCATTCATTTATTTATTTAATTTTGAGAGAGATTGACAGAGACAGAGTGCAAGCAGGGGAGGAGCAGAGAGAGAGGGAGACACAGAATCCGAAGCAGGCTCCAGGCTCCGAGCTGTCAGCACAGAGCCTGATGCAGGGGTTGAAGTCACGGACCCGCGAGACCATGACCTGCCCCTGAAGTGAGACGCTCAAACGACGAGCCACCCAGGCTCCCCCATCCCTCCCTGTATTTAAAATGTATTGTTAGCCAGTTGACTCGAGAAATACTAGCCATACAGCCCCACTTCTTTCTATCTTGTCTCCTCATCTGTTAGTCAGTATTGCCGGAGACCTACCTCTTTTTCCAATTTGTTATAAAGAACAACTCTTGCTTACGTTGAATTTCCCAGTCCTACGGTTATAATCTCTACTGTCTGTTTCTTCTCTTACTTGCGTTATCTTTCCCTTCACATCCTTGGGGTTTGTGCTACTGTTCTTATCTGTTTGTTAGATACTGTTGTTACCTTTATGTGAAATACTTCATTCTTTTCAAGATAGTGTGTTTTCTCATGTAAATTTTCAGGACGTGATATCCCCCCATGACTCAGTCTATTTCAACATAGTATTTTGGTAGGTGGGACAACGAGTACCACTTATTTCTAATAATACTTTGGATTTCTGGTTATAATGCCTCCTGTAACCCAGCGCTGATTTACGTAATCCCTGTTCGTATGTTTTATTAAATAGGCAAGAATTCATTACCTACCTTCTCATTAATGTATACGTTAGTGTCCATCCGTGTCAATAGAATATGGAGGAAGAGGTAGACAGAAGCGTGGTCTCCAAGGCACTTTATCTTTGGCGTTTCTTGAGCGTTCTTATGACTCAATATGTGATCAACTATTACAATGGTCTGTAGGTGCTTAGGGAAAGATGTGTATTTTGAACGGTCTCCCTGACACCCACACTCTCTTTGGGACATTTTTCTGCACCACTTCCAAATTGTTTTCAGAACTGCACACTCTTCCAAAGCTGCAGGCCTCCCGACCTCCGCAGGCCGCCGGGGTGTGTGAGGACATCAAGGTGTATGGGTGGGGGCCAGAATTCACAGGGGCAGGATGGGGGCCAGCACGGTGCCTGCCCTCTTCATTCCCAAATGGGCAGTTTTGAGATGCAGCTCAACTGCCATCGGAGGGGTCCGCCCAACACCTGTTTTTCTCAGCTTCTCACAAGGTCAACCCTCCTTGCCGCCTTTCTGTGGCTCAGGAGAAGAGCCGCCTCAGAAGCCTGAGGCCACAGTAGGGGACAAATAAAACCAAAAGCTCGTGTCGCCCCACAGTTCAATGTCACAGACGTGCGTCGCTGCCCGAGGCTCAGGCAGCCATCACCTTCTGCAGCCCGCCTGCTGATGCACCTGCTCAAACGGCCCCAGCTCCACGTGGGCCGGCTCTGTCTGCTTTGTTCCTTGCTGTCCCTTGCCATTCTTCAAGGATCCGTGTTGGCAGAGGCAGCTGGCGGCTTTAGGAGGGGACCTGCATCATAATTCAGGGCACACACAGCTCTCTGGATGGACGGTTCTCTCCACGCCTGTGTGTACGTGCACCTATGCGATTTATCTTCCCGGTGCCCGCCTGCCAGAGTCCCCCGAGCAGGGCGCCCAGAAGAGTCCCAGGGCGTCAGTCAGCCCCCTCGTCCCTGTCCCCTCTGGGCTGATTCCGCAGCTACTGGTGTCAAAGAGCCTACCTATTCACTGACCCTCTCCCATTGTACGCCTTAAGGGCAACTAAACCCTGCCATCAAAAAACGTGTTCGACAGCACGAGGACCTGTTTTGAAACAACACCAAGAAGAATCTCCCTCCCGCCCACCCCGTGGCAGCGATCTGGGGGGAAAGATGGGCACGCTGTGTGCCGCGAGCATTTTACGGGCAGAATTGAGTCGGCTCGTCATGAAGGGCCAGTGGGTAGCCCTGAAAATGAAGCTGCTTACTTTGCAGACTTGAGAATGCAAAGTGTCTCCTTGATAACATGCCGTTTTCATTTCCCCGGGACCACATGTGTAATTAGCTGGCGGCACAATGAGGACCTTATGTTGTCCTAACCTTTTCTTCCTTACCCGTTCTCCGGCTTTTAAACATGCTTTTTTACCTTTTCTATCTGAAGCCAGAAAAACCACAACATCCCAAAGGGAAGAATGCCGAAACCTGACCGGTGTAGAAGGGCGTCGTCGGAAAAAAAATGGGGAGTTGCGCTGAGATAAATCATGAGTAAATTTATGTTAATATTTTATAATTAAAAAAACCAAAGCTGAGTGACTATCAAATCAGTTCCAAATAATTACTTGCAAGTATATAATATGAACACCATGTAAATTATCGTGACGTTTTCAGCCAACACTAATCGTTACTGTTCAGTCATAACTAAGATATAGTGTAGAAATAACTCAGATGCAAAATATCATACGGGAATCTATTTTGTAAGTCCCAATTTGTCTTGCTTCTTGTTTGGTTGATACAACCTCCACGATCGAACTCTGAAATAGGCCCTATGATTTCAGAGCTGAACTCTCCGGATGTAAGGTCTCCATTTAAAATCCTGGGTGACCAGTTTCACTGGGAAACTTAATTTATTGATTTTCGTTTTTTTTCTGCATATAAATGATATCCTAAAAAAAATCTTGGATGATTTTTTAAGTAGCTTTATTTTAAGTAGACTGACACATGCAAATGCATGTTCTCCGCCATATTGGTTCCTGTGGAAGTTGGAACCTCTTTGCATCGATCCTGTCAAGATTCCAAAAATGGAAGTCTTCTCCAGGAACTACAGTGCATTTTCATAAATCTGTCTTCTACCCACAGTCCTTGTTTGGATCTCATTTGGCCATACAGTTACATTATGGAAAGAAAAGTATTCCTCCTCACTTACCTCTTCCATACTCACCCAAGCCTGCATCTAGACTCTCACTCAGCATCTTCCTTCTGGAAAATTGTAAAATAATACAATTATATGTATATATGGCAGTCATAGGTCTTCTGGTCCATGATCTTTCCAATACGGTGCCCATCAGGGCCTTGAAAAGCCAGGGGCAGATTCCTGGAAGAGGCACCAGTAGTGATGAGCCAGAGGGAGCTTTATTGTTCTTCATTGTTCAGCTTTATTGGGCATGAATTGTTCAGCTTTATTGTTCTTGTGTCTAAACTTCAAGGGATCTGCTCTTCCAGTGCTTTGGGGACCGAGAGGCACATCTCGCATCATTTTCACCTGCAAGGTCCGCTGCGTCCAAATTCTACACTCTGAGTGTCTTGCTTCCGCCCAGGTGCCACCTACCTCCCCAAAGCCCATTCATCTAACACAAGACACTAAATGTTTATTGTGACTGTGCCAAGGGATGGGGAAACCAAGTAGAAAAAAGACTAGGGTGAGTTTCTTCTTCAGCAGCTCACAGTAGCTGAGTTGGGAGGTCACACTGAAGGGTATCGTGGCGTGTACAGTGCGTCCTTCGTGTCCATGAGCCATACAAGCTCAGTGGCTGGTGACGATGGCTGGACCATGGCAGAACTCACTGGGACGTGACAGTTGGGATGGGCTGCTACTGTGAATGCTGCTTACATCCCTCGTTCTACTGAGTGCATGCAAGTTCCAGATCTCCTCACATGCCCGCCCAGGATAGCCTGTCCCCTGTGTCCCTCTGGCTAGAGCTCAGAACACAGGGTGAGGCTCACCGTCTACACTGTGGTGCCTACCTTTTGCTTTGCCATACTAAGCATATGAATGTGACTGTGCTGGTCAGCCAACAAAGTCTAGCCATGGCTGAGCAAAATCCTTACTGCTTATTAAAGCAAAACACAACATTTTATATGCCTGTTCATAAAGCCATACACCCCAAAGACAAAAGAAAAACAGAATTAGCCATTATGTATGGGTTGTATTTTTCAGTAGGTGAAGTCCCATTAACCTACGAATGCTAACACCCTAGAATAGGGGACAAATTGAGCACTATGTAATCACTAAGAGGTGATATGCTTCATAATAAAGTCTCTTATTCTTTGCTTTTTCAAGGAAAAACAAAGTAAAAGAGGGCCATCCGTTCACAAGATTTGGAGATAATTACAATGGAGGTGCTTTTGGGAAATGCTTAAAGTTTTTAAATTTTTTAAAAAATTTTTGTTTTAGTGTTTATTTTTGAGAGAGAGAGAGGGAGAATGAGTATGTGAGCTGGGGAGGGGCAGAGACAGAGGGAGACACAGAATCCGAAGCAGGCTCCAGGCTCCGAGCTGCCAGCACAGAGCCCGACACGGGGCTCGAACTGACGAATCATGAGATCATGACCTGAGCTGAAGTCGGATGCTTCACCGACTGAGCCACCCAGGTGCCCCTAAATGTGCTATTTCTAATTTGAAAGAAACCAATGAGCCAAAATACGTTTAGTCTTCAATGAGAATGCTTATGTTGTTGTTTTGTTTCAAATACAAACTCAGATTTCTATCTCTCCCCCAAGAAAAATTGCATTAGAAACTATGGATCTTCAAATAAAAGATGCTGATTTATTTTGTTTTAAAAAAGAAACCACGTGGGGCGCCTGAGTGGCGCAGTCGGTTAAGCGTCCGACTTCAGCCAGGTCACGATCCTCGCGGTCCGTGAGTTCGAGCCCCGCGTCGGGCTCTGGGCTGATGGCTCAGAGCCTGGAGCCTGCTTCCGATTCTGTGTCTCCCTCTCTCTCTGCCCCTCCCCCGTTCATGCTCTGTCTCTCTCTGTCCCAAAAAATAAATAAATGTTGAAAAAAAAAAAAAGAAACCACGGTTTCCTGTGTTGATACTTCATTCCAATTTTCTACCTTCCCTTGGTAGGAAAGGAAGGGGTGAAATGTTGCGTAAGGATTCTAACTCAGCACTGAAATATCCCAATACCAGTCACCCGGTGTTTTGAGCTTGGGGGTGGGGGGGGAAATATGACCTGCTTCTATAACATCCAGATATTGTCTCCGGAATAAGTAGATCAATTACAGTTTCTCAGGGATGTTTCAATTACTTGACTACTTTAGTAGAAACGTTTTTAGCTACCTGATTAATTGCCTGACTTCTGCAAATTGTCTGCCACCATCATGTAAATCACTTGGAACGGGAGGCTGATGCCTTGTCAGGCAGGAGGATTGGAGGTCCGGCTCAGCTTAATGGAAGCCATGTCGATGTGAAATTAAAAAAAAGAGAGAGAGAGAGAGAGAGACACGAAAAGGGACTGTTTAGCTATAACCTAAGGACAGAGTAAGGTCGAATTGCAGCTTGCATTATTTTGACACATGCAATCCCAAGGCTGGTGCTTTTCACCAACATTGCCATTGCAACCTAAGGGAGTCTGGGAATTGTGTATATTCCACCAGAAGACATAGCTCCAGGGAACGTGGATTCCCTTGAAGATTCTGCTTCAGAAAGTCTAGGCTGACAACCAGCAATGCGGTTTTTCTGAAAGCTTCTCAGATGTGTCTACAGATCCATAGGGCTTGAGAATTCTCGTGTGCGGTTTTTCCCAAAATGAGATTGTTTTGTGAGGGAAAGAGGGAGGAGATGATGCCGTGGGTCGTTGAGGTCAAATACGTTTAAGAGGGTTTTGTTTCAGGTCTCCTTTTTAGACATGGTCTACACTGGTGGACACTGTCCAACACTGAAGCTCCTGGTGGGACGGAGTGGGTGAGCAAATTGAGTTTGTTTAAACCAATATTTCTCATGTGGTAAAACCATAGTAACCCTCGGAGAAAGTCTCTTCATGCAACCACATCATCCCCTGACCTGTAGACCCCAGTGGTTACAAGAGAGTGTGTGACTTCAGGAAGCGTAGGGAAGCCCAGCCCCAAACACCAACATCCTCATGGCGGAGGGACCCACCCCTTCCCCTGGGCAGATCCCACAGGGGCTAAACAGAGAGACCATCACAAGAGTTAATCCTTTTGTGTTTGGATTTTTGGTTTTTCATTCACGTTGGTGGTCTCTGTTGCTTGGCCGTGATAGTTACCCAAGTAGCCCCTCATTAAGTGGCTTTAGCAAAGCCACTAACTCTACTCCTCCTTTGACAGAAAGGAGCTAACGTAGGTGAGTTTCAGGTCTTCACTGAAATGTTTGCGTTTTCGTCCAGATTTAGTGAGATGTAACTAACTCTGTTTCCAGGTATTGGTCCTGCTCAGAGACATAGCACATTTGATACGAGAGTAAAGACCCAGGGACTTTGTGCCTTGGATGTCTCTTGGACGTTGGGTGTTCACTTGCTCCTTTCCTGTGTCTCTGAGTGTCTGTCTCTCCCTTTATGCCCCCTTCTGTATCCCCCCACCTCTCTCTCTTTCCTTATCCTTTTCCTTTCAGTGAAGCTTCTAGATATGTAAACTCCGTGGAGTCCGATGAGTCCTTTCAAACACCCAACGCTTGGGAAATCTTTGCGAACATATAAACGCGTTTTGAAATTTTTATCACGTTATAAAATTTTCATGCACAGCTCCTGTTCTGAAAAGAAAAACAAACAATCCCAAATGTCTCTAAAAGTGAGTAATTTCAGGGACGAGGCTTCTTCCCGAGGCTTGTGCTAACTTGTCTGCCAGTAACCCCAACTGCTCAGTGAAACTCCATGTTTCCAGACCCAATGCTGGCTTCTTCGCCATTGCCTGTACCAAGGAGACAAAAGCAATTTCACCGGGTGAAAAAACAGTAGGATTGCATCTCACATAAAATGTCAGATTGGTCTCAGGTAGAAAAGTTATAGTTTTGCTGTGTGGCAACCATGAAAATGATCAAGTCAATATAGATCATATTGGCCGTCAGAAAATTCCTGTGTTCTGGGTTCAGGTTCATTTACATGTTTACTCCAACTGTGAGCAGCTAAGATGAATTACTTCCCCTTTCTCTTCAACATCCAGTCTCTGCTACTATGAATGCCTACTGATGTCTTTATCTTCCACACTCCTGAAAAGGGCAAGCTCTAAAATGTGGACATCGTGGGGCGCCAGGGTGGCTCGGTCGGTTGGGCATCCGACTTCAGCTCAGGTCGTGATCTCACAGTTTGTGGGTTTGAGCCCCGCGTCAGGCTCTGTGCTGTTAGCTTGGAGCCTGGAGCCTGCTTCCGATTCTGTGTCCCCCTCTCTCTCTACCCCTCTTCCATTTGTGCTCTGTCTCTCTCTGTCTCTCAAAAATAAGTAAATTTTTTAATGTGGACATCGTATTGGCTACCGAAGCCCACGTGACAACAGATTGATGGAAGAGCCTTAAATCAATAACCTTCTCATTTAAGGTCATTTCTGAAGACTACAGATTTCCTCATTCCTGGCTCATTACGGAAGTCTCTAAGCGGTGGACGTTTTCATCAGGCAAAGGTGGGGCTGTGGGGCATCACTCAGGTGCACACATTCATCCTTTCTCGGGAAGGTTCTGCACCCGGTACCAACGTGTGGGTTTGCCACCACTGAACAATTCTGTGACACCAACAGGGTATCTTACAGTTCAACTCAATCCTGACACTATCTCCCGGGAAATAGGGTCAGATCCCACACGGTAAGGACTCAAGTCCTATGAGACTGCTGCCCAACGTCAGTTGCCAGTTGGAAGCCCAGGTTGTGACCTGGCTGGCTGCGAATCGGGGTTCTAACCACCCCGTTCTTGGTCGGATTCGTCTTCTAGAGCGGCTCACAGAACTCGGAAAGAACATGTTACTGGATCACCGGTTTGTTCTAGAGAGATACAACTAAGGAGCAGCAGGATGGAAAAGACAGAGAGGACTGTTTCCTCACACTTGGTCCTACAACCCAGCTTCCGTGCCCTCCCCAGATGAGCCTGTCTCCCCGAACTTCCCTGTGTTCGCCAACCCCAGAAGCTCTCCAAACCCTGCCCTTTCGAGTTTTTATAAAGCACTCAGCACTTAGGTATGGTTGATTAAATCCCTGGCCATTGGTGACTGAACTCAACCTCCAGCCCTTCCCCCCTCCCCAGAGAGATGGGAGGTTGGCACCGAGTTCCAACCCTCTCCTCAGGGGGTCGGTTCCCCTGGCAACCAGCCCTCCCCCACCCCCCCACCCCGTTTGGCGGGAATTAGACCCCTGTCGCCTCCTTAACCTAACAAGGGCACCTTTATCACTCTCATCCCTTAGGAAATTCCAAGGGTTTAGGTGCCGGACAGGGTAGAGGACCCAATACAGATTTCTTACTATAAATCACAACATCATGCACAGCTCTTCAGGACTTCACTTCTTGGCTCTGCTTTGCTGTGCCCTTCCATGTCAGACTTGGATACTTCTCTGCTGTGTTCATCTACGATTCTCTGCATCCCAGAGTCCAAACCCCCTCCTTCATTACAGGAGCCAAGCTCTCCTTCAGGGTCCTTTGAAATCGGATCTTGCTCAGGCCTCTGATAGCTTTGTTTGTTTGTTTCATCATTAGTATTTAGTTTAATTTGTCAGCTTTTATTTTACATATTTAAACCAACTTCTGAAACTTGTGGTCACGAGTGCTTACCGGACAATACGATCTTTAAAAAAGTTCTTTTTTCCCTGATAGTTTCTTTGTCATGCCTGAAATTTCAGATGAACCTGCTCAGGGTGTTTTACCTTAAGAACAAAAACAAAGAAGCTTCTGGGGGCACCTGGGTGGTTCAGTCGGTTAAGCTTCTGACTCTTGGTGTCAGCTCAGGTCATGATCTCACGCTTCATGAGTTCGAACCCTGCATCGGACTCCGTGCTGACACTGCGGAGCCTGCTTGGGGTTCTCTGTCTCTCTGCCCTTCCTGCTCTCTCTCTCTCAAAATAAATAAATAAACTTAAAAAAAAAATCAAGACTCTGTATTTTTGTAGGAATGGATTTCTAAGTTTCAAAAATCTGGCTTTATGCACAGCCGTGTATTTCACTCGATTTTTTTCTACAACAGTAAATTATACTAATTACATAAAAGGCAAAAATGTTACAGACTCTGAAAGTATTTAATGCATAACTCTGATTTTAATCTTTAAAAAGTGTAAGTATTGTACATGTAAAATTAAATATAGAAAACAATGGCAGATGGCCAAGAACCCTCTATACAGACTTAAAAGGTAACTAATATCTCCCCTTCTACTTGGTTCTGGAATCTCTCCATTATTAAAATGAAAATCTTATAGATATCAACAAAGTCATTTCACATTGACTAAGAAGATGTTATGGCCCGGAATAAGGTCTAACATCCTAAATAGTTTGTGTTCTCTTGAAAGAAAGGTCTCCTTGGCTATTCTTGGGTGGACTGTTTTATTATTACAATTAAGCCAAGTTGGTTGATAGTGTTGAACAAATCTCTGATATCCTTAACTAATTTTTCTGTCTCCTTTCTCTACCAGTTGTTCAGAGAAGGATATTTTAATCCCTCACTTAAACTGTGAATTTCTCTGCTGGTCCTTCCATATCTGTTTTGTTTGTTTTTCGCATTTTTGAGACTTTGTTATTGGGTGCGTCGGTGTTTAGGATTTTACATCCTCTTAATAAATTGGCCTTTTTATTGTTAAGAAATAATCCTTATCACTGGTCATAGTCTTTGCTGTGACACATCCTTTATGTGCTAGAAATGTAGCTGCCCCAAATTTAACCTCCTTGTGTCTTTATATTTAATGTGTTTTACAGGAAACATACACAGTTGGGGATATATAGGCAGCCTGTCTAGTTGGTAGCATATAATAGATTTGAGTCTTGCCTTTGTTCATCTTCACTAACTCTGCTTTTAATTGGAGTTTACAGACCATTCACATTTAAGTGACTAGTGATTTGGCAAGGTTTAAAATACCACGTGCTGTTTGTTTTCTTCTTCTTTGTCTCATCTTGGGTATTTTGTTGTTGCATTGTCCTCACTTTCCCATTTTTTGCCTTCTTTCGTATTATTTGAATATTTTTTAGAATTCTCTTTTTTCTCCCTTGTAAGCTTGTTCACTATGATTTTGCTATTTTGGTGGTTACTGTAGGGCTCACAGTTCACATCTTTAATGTTTCACCGTCAACACGCAAATGATATTACACTTCACGTAGAGTATGTGAAGATGACTAAGTTTACTTGCGTTTCTCTCCTCCTCAAACCACATCAAATTTGCTTAAAGAGTTGCCTGTCTTTTGAAGAGATTTAAGTTGGGGCACCTGGGTGGCTCAGTTAAGCGTCTGACTTCGGCTCAGGTCATGATCTCACGGTTCAAGCCCCGCATTGGGCTCTGTGCCCACAGCTCAGAGCCTGGAGCCTGCTGGATTTTTGTGTCTCCCTCTCTCTCTGCCCCTCCCCCACTTGCACTCTGTCTCTCTCTCTCTCTTAAAAGTAAATAAACATTCAAAAAAATTTTAGGGGGCGCCTGGTTGGCTCTGTTGGTTAAACATCCAACTTCAGCTCACGTCATGATCTCACAGTCTGTGGGCTCAAGCCCCACATTGTGCTCTGTGCTGACAGCTCAGAGGCTGGACCCTACTTCGGATTCTGTGTCTCCCTCTCTCTCTGGGTCTCCCCCACTCATGCTCTGTCTCTCTCCCTCTTTTCCAAAGTAAACATTAAAAATTTTTTTAATTTAAAAAGATTTAGGTGATAAGGAAAACTTTTAACAACACAGTTCTAATTTTCATGTTGTTATCATATTGGTTTAAACATTCAATTATCCTTTAAAGAGATCCAAATTGTAAGAAACTCTTCTTACACGTAATCAATGTACAATGTTTGATGTTCCACATTGCATTGTATAGACCCATATTTCCATAATCACACCTGATATCATTTTCCTATTTGAGGATGCTTTTAACATTTCTTGGAGTGCTGTCTATATTAACACATTCTTTCTGCTTTTGTACGTTTGAAGCATCTACATCTTCTGTGATTTTTTTTAAAGTTTATTTATTTGTTGTGTGAGAGAGAGAGAGAGGGAGAGGGAGAGCGAGCAAGGGAGGGGCAGAGAGAGGAAGAGACAGAGAATCCCAAGCAGGCTCCAAGCTGTCAGTGTAGAGGCTGATGTGGGGCTCAATCCTATGAACAGTGAGATCATGACCTGAGCCGAAATCAAGAGTCGGACGCTTAACCGACTGAGCCACCCACGGGCCCTACATATTCTTTGACTTTCAAAAGATTTATGTGCTGGTTATGTGATTCTAGATTGAGTTTCTTCCACCTTGGTACCCTGTAGATGTTATTCCACTCTCCCCGTGCTTGCCTCATTTCTCACAAGAATCCTGTTCAGTCCTACTCTTTGTCGCATGACATGTAACCTGTCTTTCACGTGTGGATGCTTTAAGATTTTTCTCTTCATCGCTACTTCTCAGTAACTTGATTATGGAGTACTAGGCATTTCTCTAAAATACGACATAGCATCATCTCACAAATTCAATAAATTGGAGTTTAATTCATAATGTTTGTGTTTGTTTTGTGTTTGACTGAACTTGGTGAAGTTTGTGATTATAAATTAATATCAAAAATGGAAGATGCTTTGTCATTATTTCTTCAGGTATTGTTCTTGTAATCGTGTTTTTCAGGAGTTCAATGACATATATACTAAGGTGCTTAAGGTTTTTCCACAGCTCACAGAAGTTCTATTCTTTTTTTAAAAAAATCTCTTTTCTCTTGTGTTTTATTTTGTAGATTTCCCCCCCCCCCCCCCCCCCGTAGCTTTAAGTTCACTAACCATTTTTCCTGCCAAGCCTACTCTACTCTTAATCCCACTCAATGAGTTGATCATCTGACTCATTGTGGTTTCCATCTGGATGTTCTGTGCGGGTGTTTTATATATCTTTCATAGGGCTAGCTTTGTGAACGTATGAAACACAGCTGTCATAACTATTTAATGTCACTGTGCATATTTGACCCTCTGTGTCACTGAAGGGGCCATTGCCATTGATCAGTTTTTTTTCTCTGTCTTATCTGTTATATTTTCCAACCGCTTCTCATGCCTGGAAACTTTTGTTTGGATGCCAGATGTTGTACAATTTATCTTGCGGGGGGTTGCCTACTTTTGTATCCTGTAGGTATTTCTCAGCTTACTTTTAAGGTGTGTGATATGCATGATCAGATGGACACAGAGTAGTAACCAAGTTAGACCATATTGTGGACCTATAAACAAGTGTCTGTAAACTCAAAGAAAATCAACTCATACAATAATGGTACCTGACCCCAGCGATACTGAATCATAATAAAAAATTGAAACATACCTAGGAAATCCACTAACATCAGAAACTAACACACTTTTAAATTACTAAGGTGTCAAAGAAGAAGTGAGAAGGGAAATTAGAATGTGGCTTGAACAAAATGAAAGCAAATTTAGTAGACGTGTGGGATGATATTAAAGCATTACCTAGTGGAAATGTATAGCTTTAAATGACTATGTTGGAAAAGAATGAAGGTCTTAAGTCAGTGACCCCTGCTTCCACATTAAGAAGCTAGACTAAGAACCTGTCAAACCCAAAGTAGACAGAAAAGTGGAAACAATGCAAGGGAATGAAAAGGAAATAGAATAGCCAGAGTAATAATACAAAAATTGGAATAAGGAGTATACAAAAACAATGATTACCTTCCCTAATAACTACAGACATTCTCTTCCCAATAATAGCAGAGTAATATTTAACACCCTTGAGTTTACAAATAGAAGAGATTGCCACACTCAGCATTTTCTCTTTTCCCCCCACTGTGACTTTTTACAGTAGAATTTCACTCTGATTTCCTAAAGTCAGGCTGCTATGCTGTTTTCTTTCTGACCCATCATTTCCAATGGCTTCTTTGTTGGGTCTCCTTTGACTTTTCTTTTTATATGCTAATATTCCCATAGATACACTTCCCATTTCCCTCCTTTCTTCTCCAGAACAACACCCAAGCTTAATGACCCACCTCTTTGATAGGGTTATTCCCACACTCTGTCAGACTCTTGGCATCTCACTGAGATTCTGATTTCACCCCAAACTTCATCCAGTGTCAAATATCTGTGTGTCTGCATGTGACCACAACTCCACATACACATTGTCATATCCCGGTTTCTTTATAAAGGTGAAAATCCCACCGTAGTTTCCTGGAACAGACATGTGCTCACTGTATTTGGGAACATGATAAAAAGGTCATCTGCTCATTATTATAGCTAAGAACTACATAGAATCACATACTCTTCATCGATATGTATATATTTATGAGTTTATGTGTATAAACATGCAAAAATCATGTAATGCGAACTCCTCTATATGTATGTATATGGAGCATATATACACATACGTATAAAACAAAAATACATAATTATACTTTACATAATATATAACACATCATTCTAATGTAATCATCATAATTAATATATCATGTCAACACATATAATGCATGATATAAATATTCTATTAATATTAATTTATATAATCATATAACAGAAATATTACTTTATATGCAATTATTAATATAATATATAAATGTTAAGTATTACATAATATGAGTATTAATTTATATACAATTGTATAACACATAAGTATTAATTTATATATAGTATATCAATATTAATTTATAGAATTATATAATATAAACATTTATATATAATCACATAATATGTTAGTATTAATTTATATGCAATCATAAAATATGTAACCATTTATATATAACAGTGTGTCGATACTAATTAATATAATTATATAATATAAACATTAATTTATATATAATCACATAATATGTTAGTATTAATTTATACACAATCATATAATATATAACCATTAAATTATATATAATATAGTGTATCGATATTAATTTATATAATTACATAATATAAACATTAATTTATATATAATCACATAATATGTATTAATTTATACACAATCATAATTATAAGCATTAATTATATATAATATAGTGTATCGATATTAATTTATATAATTATATAATGTAAACATTAATTTACATGACAATGTGATACAGGAATATTAATTTACCTATAATAATACATCACAATAGAGAAATATTACTTTTCACGTCATGTATGTAACAAAAATCTCAGGATTGAATGGAAAAGCCCTGGACTTTGATCTGTATCATCTGCCATGAAAAACACACTTTTCCCCCCAGGAGATAAATTCTAAATAATGCAAGTGAGAATGAGAAGTGAACAGACCTAAAACGTGCCCCCCGCGACGTAGAGTGATGTGTCCCAAATAGGTTCGCAGAACCCATGCCTCGTTCGAGGGGAGGTGCATTCACGTGGTGGAAAGCGTGTGCGTGCACCCTGGGCCTTGAGCTCCACGCCGTGGTCCAGGTTTATGCCGCACATCAGAGCCTTTCCTGTTGTGCAACTCTTGCCTCCCACCCCCACTCGTGAAGGAACATCCCGTTTTTACGTAGTTGAGTCACCAGTGGCTGGTGATGGGTGTCGGCACACATAATGAGGCATGCGAGAGGACAGCTGTGGGACGTTTTCACAGCAAACTGCCCTCGTAGTTATCAACGTGTGATCTCTCTCAAATCTCCTTCATGAATAAAATCAGAAAAGCCAAGACTTCCCTTCATTGCACGCTTTCCTGCAAAGCCTTGAGTAGGTCTACGCGGAGAAGCTCCGAGAGCATCCTCAATTATGCTTCTAATTGTTTCCGCCTGAATCTCTCCGGGCAGGAGATACAGTGTTCTTTCCCCAACTTTTCTGCCTCTGAGCAGGAGCTTCCGGATCTTTGCGGGGAGAGCAGGAGCCAGCCTCTCCCATCTCCTAATTGGTATTCACTCAGGGTGTTCACAGTACTTGTGTGGAGAGAATCAGCGTGCTGGGCTCCTGGAAGGACTCTGCAACGTGGCCAAAGCTTCCGCAAGCCGAAGCTGAAAAGCACAGCGGACTTCTTCCTACTCACCGTGCGCTGTTGACACGGGGTTCTCAAAACTGTGTCTCTCTTTATACTTGTAAACGTTGAGCCCCAGAAATGCGGTTCATTAGAAACAGAAGAAAGAAAGGCAGAGAGAAGCCCATTTCCCTCTTTTATGTCATTGCTAGCTTCGAACGCACTCTTGCCACAAAGCAAGAAGAATCAGAGAGAAACATGCTTTGTGTGTGCTGATTGTGTGTGTGTGTGTGTCATTGTTCTCCTAGAAACACGATTTCTTTTTACGTATAACATGACCCTAAAGAACAGCTCAGCAAGCCTAGTACTGTCCTAGTGCTGCTGTATCAGAGTCCCACAGGCAAGGCGGCTTCAACAACACACAAGTGTCCTCTCTCAGTCCTGGAGTGTGCGAGTCCGAGATCCAGGCAGGGCTGAGGCTGGAAATCTTAGATCCAGGTGAGGCCGAGGCTGGTTCCCCCTTGGCGTGTACGTAATGTGTTCTCCCTGTGTCCTCACGTGGTCATCGCTCTGCCCATGTCTGTGTCCTGATCTCTGCTTTTAAGGACCCCAGCCCTAGGGGGTCAGGGCCCATCCTAATGACCTCATTTCACCTTAATCCCCTCTTTTTTTGTTTATCCTTGAGAGAGACAGAGAGAGAGAGAGCGAGCATGACTGGGGGAGGGGCAGAGAGACAGGGAGACAATTCCAAGCAGGCTCCAGGCTCCGAGCTGTCAGCACAGAGCCCGACGCGGGGCTCGAACTCACGGACCGCGAGATCGTGACCTGAGCCAAAGTCAGACGCCCAACCAACTAACCCACCCGGGCATCCCATTACGCCACTCTTTAAAGACCCAATCTGCAGATATATCCACATTCTGAGGTCCTGGGTTTAGGGCTTCAACATATGGATTATTTTGGAGGGGCTGTGACTATGGCACATTTCAAAGCATCAACATGATCCTTAAGCACATTTTAAAATTATCTGATGGGTATGCAAAAGGCTCTTTAGCAATATGAGCCCCCAAAATGGAGGAAACAAAACCTTGGCCCCTTTCCTTTGATGGCATATCTGAAGGTCCACATAACTGCAGGGATGACATCTCCCAACCTCCCCCAGTCTAATCAGGGACACGGCAGTGCAAATCAGTCACAGAGCTGGGACTTCCCGTGCCTCTTAGTTAAATATACTCTAAAGCTGGTTTTACATGTTTTATCTCGCTGTAAAACCCAATTCCCTCCATACAGGTCTACACGTCCTCGAACTGCTCTAAAAACGAATCCGCCCTCCCCCTCCCGGTTTAGTCCTATTCAACGATGGAATGAAACTACGTCCCAGGTGATTCTCCTCTGTTGCTACATATTCGTGTTTTGGGGAGGGGGCGTGCAGAATCTGAGCCACAGGAATCAGAGTATGAGTAGCTGGTGACTCTTGGTCTGAAGACGAGGGGCCCAGGGCTGTTGGGAAGTGTCATAAATGCAATCCTTTCTGTAGTGGATACATCAAGAAAGAAATATATGAGGATATTCTGCAGATTTACGGTGATAACCCAGGAGAATAACTAAAACCATAAACAAAATAAACTTCGGTTTACCCGTCCACCCATCACAGGCTAGAAATACTTGGTCTGCCTTTGTATCCTGTCTCTGTCTGCTTCTCTCTCCTTCTTCATTTTAGTATATTATTATTATTATTATTATTATTTCAAATGTTGTATTTATTTTTGAAAGAGAGAGAGAGAGAGTGGGGGAGGGGCAGAGAAAGAGGGAGACACAGAATCCCAAGCAGGCTCCTGGCTCTGAGCTGTCAGCACCGAGCCTGACGCGGGGCTCGAACTCGTGAGCCATGAGATCATGACCTGAGCCGAAGTTGGAAGCTTAAGCAACTGAGCCACCCAGGCGCCCCGTAGATTATTATCATTATTTTAAGCAGGTGAATGTGGAGTCCGGCTTCTACTTGAGGTCACTGCTATTGGGCTGTATCGAATAGGCAACATGATTCTAACACCAGGCACTCACTAATTCTTACTGAAATGTGTCTCTCAAAGGTCGCTATCGGTGCCCATCAGCCCACAGATGGTTTCCTATGTCACAGACATTTGACAATTCAGTGTGAACTCAGTGCACATCCGTGCAGGATGAAATTGCCAACCAAAAGAGGAGGCATTTCATGAAGCCCCTCGAAGCAAATATTCCCGACCACACCGAGTCCCCGACCAACGCGCACCTGGCCATCAACACCCAAAGAAACTCTTCACTAAGCTTAGCAACTCAGCAAGTTTTCAACCATGTCCCCAAGGACACTTGGCTCTTGAGTCCCAAGGAACGAACCGGACCTTCCCCCTCTGTCTCTGTTTTATTCTCATTGCCCACTGATGCCCCACAAGTTTCCTCAGCCAACTGTGCTCATTCCACCAGCCACGTGCTTGGCCACGTTTTGACTCTGAGAAAATCGGCTGACTCAACTGACGGTGGCTCCCCTGTATCCATCCAGTATCTCCTTTACCTCTCAGATTGCAACACTGGCTTTCTCTCCTTGCTTTCCATTCAATGCCCACGATCGTTCTGAGTTTTAAGGTTACCATGCTTTCCTGCCCTGAAAAGAATGAGGCTAATTTGCAAAATCCCATTTTAACATCACACTCTCCTGCTTGTCTCCCAAGTACATATTCTCCTTCCTTTGGGGGCATCTTAATGATGACAGACAAAAAAACCAAGATTTCCATTTTCATTCTGTTTCACAACCAGGGTGATCCTTTTGTTTCTGGTGAAAATGCCCTTCCTCCCTGTTACCTACCTGCATACCTATTTCCTTCCTTCCTTCCTTCCTTCCTTCCTTCCTTCCTTCCTTCCTTCCCTCACTCTCTCCTTCCCTCACTCTCTCCTTCCTACCTTCCTTCCTTCCTTCCCTCACTCTCTCCTTCCCTCACTCTCTCCTTCCTTCCTTCCTTCCTTCCTTCCTTCCTTCTTCCTCCCTCCTTCTCTCTCTTCTCACCTTCCTTCCTTCCTTCCTTCCTTCCTTCCTCCCTTCCTTCCTTCCCTCCTTCCTTCCCTCCTCCCTCCCTTCCTTTTTCCCCATTTCTTCCTTTCTTCCCTCTTTCCCTTCCTTCCCTCTCCCTCCTCCTTCCTTCTTTCTTTCCTTTCTTCCTCCCTCCCTTCCTTCTTCCCTCCCTTCTTCCCTCCCTTCCTTCCTTTCTCCCTTCCTTCTTTCCTTCCTGCCCTCCTTCCAAGAAGCTAAACACATCTGTCTCGTTGATAGCATGAGGATAATATACATTATCCCCCCACTCATGGGATTGTCTAGATGTCAAAATAGGAAGATGCCCTATTTCTTTCAAACTTGCTTTCCAGGTGGGTGGCATATATACATGGCTCTCCACAAAGCTTCCCAAAGAGAAAATACTCTAACAAAGAGCGTTATCATTCAGTCATCCTAATAGACATGAAAGCCTGCATGCAGAGGGCTTGCATTGCAAAAGCCCTGCATTGACACAGATGCATGGTGCATGAACGTGCAGATTTAATGCTTACCGAAGACGAATGGATTCAATGCATGCCCCGTCCTTCACACTGGTTTGCAAACCCCTTCCTCCACCTTACCGCTTCCTTCAGAATTGTGGGTTTCCTGGTGAAACTGGCACCCACATGTCCCTCTCTCTCCATTGATAGAATGTTCTACTGGGCAATACTGTTAACCTGTATGTCGTCCCCTATCCTGCTTTACATCTGTCTTCTCCATTTAGCTGCTCCAAGATCTCATTCCCGGAACATCATGGCCCCTGACAGTGTAGAATCTGGAGGACTCATTTATCATTTCTTATACGTCTCTCTGCCGTCATCACCACATTGAGAGTAACCCTAAATCATATCTTTATTTCTTATGCAGAACTTGTGGTAGGTCAATGCTAAAACCAGTCTGTGCACATCGACTGTGGCTTGAAGAAAATGTGCAAGTCGAATGCCAATGATGGATTCTTGCTCCGTGTTAGGGAGGGGACCCGGCAGGAAGGTGATGAACAGTAATTAATCTGACTCTTCTCCAAGGGGAAAAGAAAAGTCACCATAGGGGAGCCTTTTGACAAGGCACACTTGTAAAATTCAAAAGGATACAATTACAGGCTTATGCTCTCAGAGTAACTAACCCTTCCCAGGAAGAGGTTGATATATACTTAGGTGTCTCCAGGGGATGTTAGAGTATTATCTTATGGGAAAGTCGATGATTAATTATCATGGTCCTCCACGAACCACTGAAGCTCAGCTTGTGCCCAACTTGATTGAAAGCCCGTGTCCAATGCAATTACCAGCTTGTCGATCAGATTTCTCAAAATAGAACGTGGAACGTCGCATGGGGCGGGTTAAAATATTTATGTTGCATTAATTGTGATGCCCAACATCAAAAACACAACGTCCAAAGAGAAATTTCACTATTTCCTTCAAAATTCCATGATGGCATTAAGATTAAAAAAAAAAAAAAACTATTGCTAGTAGTTGAAGGATCACAAAGTACAAATAAGTAACCACCTGCTTAACTTTTAAATTGCATATGGTTGAGGCACCTGGATGGTTCAGTCAGTGGAGCATGTGACTCTTGATCTTGTGGTTGTGAGTTCCACCCCCACATTGTGTATAGAGATTATTTTAAAATAAAACCCTTAGGGGCACCTGGGTGGCTCAGTGGGTTGAATCTTGGTTTCAGCTCAGGTCATGATCTCATGGTGCATGAGTTGGAGTCCTGAGTCAGGCTCTCTGCTGTCAGCACAGCTGCCCCCCCCCGCCCCTCCCCTGCTCACTCTGTGTCTCTCAAAAATAAATGATGATTAAAAATTTTTAAAAAGCCAAAATCATTAAAAGATAAGATAAATTACATAGGGTCAAAACGTGTAATAGATGCGTCTGATGGCAAAAGTTTGAAGATGTCCTACATCTCCTTGGAAAACCTTATACACACATAAATTAAGACATGAATTAACACATTTCTATAAGAACAAAGTGTAATATGAGAACACATTAGCAATTTGTTGACATGGAAAGATCTTACAACTAATGTTGTGCAAATCAGACAGAATAACTTTGCACGTCAGACATGCATAGTAGGCATACATACCAACCTTAAATTCTACATGTGTGTGGGTGAAATGTCATATGGAGAAGAAGGAAGAGAAAGACATGGGAGATGAACACACAGACACCCACACAAACTAGAAGTCAAAACTCTCGTGCTCAAAACAGTTCTTTATTCAGATTATGTCCTCTTTTTTCCTTGCACTCCACCACTTCCCATCCCTGGAATGACAGCCCAGAGCCATGCTTCTCAGATTTCAGCCGACCAGAGCCTTGCACAACCTGAAGACCTTCTTCCTATTAGAATTCCCATCATTTCATGCTTTCAGTGGTGCCTCCGCCCCCATTTAGAATGTGAACTCATTGCATGGAAGTGAAATAGTAATTCTTGATTTATGACATATGCTCATTACTGGTCCACACATTGCTTCTTTTATTCTCCTTCCCTTCCTCCTTCCCCTTTTCGTTCATCCCCTTTATCTCCCTTTATCCCCCACCATCCAACACACACACACACACACACACACACACACACACACACACTGACCTTAACAGCAAGCTGTAAATACTTACTACACGTACTTCATTCCTTTTTCCTGCCACAGTGCCTTCGAGAAATTCACCTTGGGCTGCCTGGGTGGGTCAGTCAGTTAAGTGTCCAACTTTGGCTCAGGTCATGATCTCAGGGTTCGTGGGTTAGGCCCCCCATCAGGCCCTGTGCTGACAGCTCGGAGCCTGGAGCCTGCTTGGGATTCTGTGTCTCCCTCTCTCTCTGTCCTTCCTCCACTCGTGCTCTGTCTCTCTCTCTCTCAAAAATCAGTATTGAAAATGAAATAAAAGTGTGATCTACAGCTTGTGCTATTTTAGCAATTTCATTTCTTTCCTTTAATGCATTGCAAAGTTTCCTGAACATTATTAGGCTTTGTCCTGCCTGATTTCTTTTGATTGCCATATAATATTTCCTGGCATTACAATACAACGCAGCTCCATTTACAAGTTGTGGCAAGTGCTTGTTTATTGCTTTTGACCACCATGTATGTCACTGTAGTGATAAATGAGTCTGCTCACAGGAGAGGTGTAGCAGGAAGGTGCTACATCGAGCATGAAAATATCCCACACGTTGAAAAGCAGATGACGATGTCCTTGTCTATGTGCAGAGTCCTGCACTTAGGGGCTTAAGTTAAACGTCATTTTCTCAGAAGATCACATGGCTTGCATTGCACGTAAGTGAGGCAGGAGTGAGCCAAGCAACAAAACAGGTAAAAAACAAGGTCACCAGATTCAACACAGATTTTGAAGAAAATAAAACTGTTGGTATAGAGAGAACACAGCAGACCACTTCTCCCTCCCTGAGTATAAAGGAAAACAATGTAAAAATGAGAAAAACCGGGGCGAAAATAAGAACGAGATCACATCACACATAGTGATCTCTGCCTCAGAAACAGTAACCGGCCTCAGAAGTTGCTTGCATTGCAAGCAGTACTCGTCAGCGATTCCCACATGCTTCCCAGGAGCCTAGAAATATACCGGATGCTTCACAATTCCAGCTTTCCTTTAAAACTAACCAATATATTGGTTGTCTCTGTTCCTGACACCTAAAACAGCTCTAGGCACTTGGGAGTGCTGATACAATTTTTTAAACATAGAGGATGCCTTGCTATTTATAAGTAATTTTTACATAGAACAATCCATATAATCATGCCCTCCATCACTGGATAAATTTACCGTCATTAATTCCCACTCCATGCTGTGCTCCATAGCTCTTTAGGCAGAATATGAGACCAACAGTGTAAAACATGAATAAAATAACTGGGATCAACAAATGCACCAGGCTTTTTTTTTAAGTTTATTTATTTTTGAGAGAGAAAGAGAGCAAGTGGGGTAGGGGCAGACAGAGAGAGAGAGAGAGAGAGAGAGAGAGAGAATCCCAAACAGGCTCCACACTGTCAGCACAGAGCCTGACACAGGGCTCGAACTCACAAACCATGAGATCATGACCTGAGTGGAGAAATCAAGAGTCAGATGCTTTATCGACTGAGCTCCCCAGGTACCCTAACAAATGCACCAGTTTTATTAGAGAAAGGATTACCGAAAAATGGATTTTCTTCCCAGTGATGATCATTTTACAGGTTTTCCATGAGAATGCGTATTGCTTTGCTTATGGAAAGAGATCTGCATTCTTTACAAAAATCACACCCTTCACACCTAGGACGTATGAAAAAATGGTGCCCCTATGGTAGGCATGGTCCATATGATTAAAGGGAAGCTGGTTGCAGTCTTGCACAAGAAGAACTCTGAATCTCCCTATTTCAAATGCAGTTCCAACAAGAAAGCCCTTTGGGTGCTCAGCTGTTGGGGACACGCAGTAGGTAGAATGACAGTTGACTTGTTTTCCTTTACTCTGAAATCAATTACAAGCCCACTGGACATGACTCGATAATGAATATTTGCTAATTAAATCTACTCCCATTTTTTAGATCAGGATTTTAGCTGTTGAAATCAGTGACCCAGACTTGATAATATTTCTGTGCCGGAGACTTACCAGCGACGAGCCACCTGAGTGCTGTTTACTGACAATGAATAGCAAACAGGAAAACAGTGGAGATCCAATGGATTCAGTTGGTGGCCTTTAAAATCCCCCCCCAAAAATGTTATTGTCCACCATTGAGTGCCTGCAGTATTGCAGACGTCATGTTAAGGATTTTTCTTTCGATAGTTCATGAAGTCATTATACTAACATGCTGAGGCAGCTCATGCTCGTTTTACTTATGAGAGAAAGCCCACAGAGAGGAAGACACATCGCACAGGATAGTTACTAGTGGAGTCATGGTTAGAATGGTGGCCCCCACATCTAACAAGAGCCAGATTACTGGGAAGTATGAATAAATGGTCTTCTGGATGGGCAAATGTTTTCTTTCATCTTCCTACCCCTGTTCCTCTTTCATTTGTGACTAAGGGGTGGCCAGAAACAGAGCATGTGGTGATTCTTCCAGAGGACCACACAGCAACGTTTCCTGGGCCATACAGTAGGGTTCTGCATGACTCGGGAACAACACGCGTCCCCATTTGCTTGGAAGGAGAGTGGCCTCCAGAGGAAACTGCCAGTGTCTTGACAGCTGCCTCGTGGTTACATCCGGGAAACGGAGGAGAACTAAGCCTCCAGAACTATCACCCGGAGACGGCCACAACCTGAGCTTTGATTCCTGTGAATAGGTCACCCTCCATGGCAAAGGGGGCTTTGAGTATGTTATCACATCAAGGATCTTGAGGTGATGGGATGGTCCTAGATTATCCAGGTGGGCCCATTGTTGTCACAGGGGCCCTTATCAGAGGAGGACTTGAAGATCAATGTAGAGAGAAGATGTCCTCACGGAAGCAGAGGTGGACTGAATCTGCCCTTCAAGACTCACTTTGGACTTCTGGCCTCCAGAACCATAAAAGAACAAATGTGTGTTGTTTTAAGCCACCAAGTATGTGCTCATTTGTTACAGAGGCAAAAAAACACTCATACGCCCTCCCACCACGGCCAGCCTGGCCGTCCCTTCACTGTGGAGGAATTTGCAAATTATTTCCCTTTTACATTACTCAGTCGTCCAGAAATTCATCTTCAGTAGAGGAGCCAGTGACCATGGCACCTCCTTGGAGGACCAGGTGACCGAGATGGCCTATTTTTTTCATCAGTGTATTCACCAGTCAAAGACCACTAAAATGCAAGTCGGGATTCTTAACATCTCACAATTGTGATGTAAGACAGCTCTTATTGACGAAGAAAACAAAGGCACTGAGGTATAAATTGGAGATTTCCTCCTGGACACTTTTCATCCAAATACCCATTACCTATTAGGTAACTGAAATAGCGTCTGATGTTGTATGAAAACTGGTAGGATTTTCTTCCTTTCTTTCTTCTTTTCTCCCTCTCCCGCTATAACACGTGAATGTTGCAAACCTATAAAATAAAGGGAATTTAATCCAGTGCTTCTCAAACTCAGGGAGAGCATCAGAACCACTTGGATCGTTGTTAAAAACACAGATTGATGCCTACCCTCCCCCCCCCAGGGATTCTGAGTCCGTAGGGCCATGGTGTCACTTGAGAAACTGCAGCACCAAGAATTCCCAAGGGAGAATGAAGTTTCTGGTCTTTGGAGGACATTTTGGAAAGCACTATTTTAATCTTTAGTCTCCGTAAATAATCCAAGTGATTCTCAACTTGGGATATTTTAGCCCCCAGGGGACACTTGGCAATGTCAGGAGACATCCCAGCTCTCATCTTTGGGGGTGTGGGATGCCTCCAGCACCTAGTGGGTAGAGACCAGGGATGCTGCAAAATTTCCTACTTAGAGTGCACCACGAAAGAATGGTCTGGTCCAAAATGTCCATGGCTTTCTAGTGGGGAGCCCCAATGACATACAGCGAGATCCACACATGCTATGGCTTTTTGTCTTTGAGCAGTTTACTGAGTGTCCGTAAGCTTTAATTTGTCAATATATAAAATAGAAATAAAATGTTAATAGAGTTATAAAAAAGATGAGATGAGATAATGCAACAAATTATGCAGCCGATTGTAAACTCACCGTAAAAATGTATTGATATAAAATGTATCCCTCCACTTTAATAATATATAATTTCCTAGTCAAGAAAGGCATGTATTCAGAATCACAGGGGGCTTTGAGGTTCTATTATAAATAAGCAACCTATTGTCACATCAAGCTAATCACCCAGCAAAAAAATGCATATTGGCCTTTCCTGGCAAGATGCGTCTTTTATTTTTTAATGTTTATTTATTGACTTTGAGAAAGAGAGAGCAGGGGAGGGGCAGAGAAAGAGGGAGAAAGAATCCCAAGCAGGTTCCGCACTGTCAGCACCGACCCCACCACAGGGCTCGAACCCACAAACCGTGAGATCATGACCTGAGCCAAAACCAAGAGTTGGACGTTCAACCGACTGAATCACCCGGGCGCCCCTGGAACGATGAGTCCGGAGAATTGAGAGAACAATGTGTCTTCTTCTGTTTCCACCAATGGAAACTTCCGTTTCTTGATAGCACCTGAGTCACCAGACTTAACATCAGGCCAACAGAAATCCATTCCAGCCCGTGTAGCTGACCCACGTGGCTACCTTATTTGAAACCCTCCACTGTGCTGGTTAACTTGCAAATGAACTTGCCATGATGATGGGAAACGATGGACACGTCTTTTACAAAAGTGTGTCCATGGTCTCGCCAGGAAAATATCAGCCCTCGTTCAAGCATCGGCAAAGCGTTATTAAAGACTGGGTATGCGTGACTTAAAAGTGTTTATTTACCGCCCCCCCCCCCCAAATGCTCTTGATATTACAAAATTTATGGTTTTTCAAATGGTATTCTCCAAAGTCTTTCTCTCCAGGGCCTGCTGTTTTGATATTTAATACATGAGATGTGTCAGATAGAAGGTTGAGGAGGAGGAATGTCTATCAAAATTGCTAATAATTTAGAGCCATTATGCCGGGGAGCTTTTCAGAGGAAGAAACAGAAAGGATGAGACATTTCAACGTGGCTCTGACATCCCTCTCTGCTGTTCTTTCCACCCTCAGCTCTTAATTGCCCGCGGACGCTTCTCCAGTGAGTGCCTGACAGTTCTGCCTTTCCGGAACTCGCACATGGGGAAGTAAACAGCCTTTATTTTTGCGTAAGAGTCTTCAAATGCAACATTTATAAATACAAGAAGCAAGCCGGAGGGCCAAGGACATGGTTACGCATGCTAATGGGTGATGAATATTCTCAGCACTGGTGTCTACATAGTGCTGAAGGAGAGAGAGCCCACTGGACTCCTGTAGACACCTGCCTGGCTGACGATGCCTTTTTGTCTGATCTGAGTTAGGTTCTCTCCAAGGCAAGTGTCAGCTCTGAAAAGGCTCTTAGGGTTTCCTTGCTGTGATGGACTATGGCAGGGACACGGGCCCTCGGAAGTGATTATTTTGACACTTTGGCAGTTGTTGTAGATATATATAGATATATATCTCTCTATATATATAAATATATATATAAATATATATATATAGAGAGAGAGAGATTTTTTTTAATGGGCTAGGCTGTTAAGTGGATGCCACTGAGGAGGAGAAATGATTGCTTGGATCTCTGGAAAATGTACGAAAACGTCAGTGGGAGATTTTTGTCCTTCCCCGAGACGTGTTTACTATCGTAACTGTGAGAGCAATATTACCACAATTACGTGCAATGCCTTCTCAAACTAACGTTTTCCTCTTTCTTTTACTCAAAAAACATATCTTTGGTATCTTTTAATGTGGGCGTATCCCACAAACACAGCACTCATTTCCTTTCTGAACTTTTGAGAACAAAAGACTTTCGCCCTAATACGAACTTTGTCCTGATGATAAGAGTCAAAAATGGAAGAAGCCCTCCAGTGTTGATCTTGCATTTTGGTCTGCCTCTCCAGACCCTCCCAACTCTTACGTAAAACAAGCAGAAAAGCATTGGGTCCATGATCTTACTTTCCAACCACGTGTGGGCTCCAGTTAGCTGACATTTGACTGATGATCTCATCACACTACTGAAGCTGTTCTAGCCAGGATTTTGTTTTTAATTTTTTTATTAATGTTTTTATTTATTTTTGAAGGAGAGAGAGAGACAGAGCATGAGCAGGGGAGGAACAGAGAGAGAGGGAGACACAGAATCCGAAGCAGGCTCCAGGCTCTGAGCTGTCAGCATGGAGCCCGATGCGGGGCTCGAACCCATGAACTGTGAGATGATGACCTGAGCCGGAGTCAGACGCTTAACCGACTGAGCCACCCAGGTGCCCTGATGATGGATAATATTTTAATTGAAGCGACACCAAAAGGGATTTGAGGGCAGCCATGGCCGGAGAACTGGAACATTGTAGTCTGGGTTCTAAAGAAAGCTCGGTGCGAGGCAAGCTGGTTTCCCTCGCTTGCTCGTGCATTTATGAACAAGGGACGTGTTTATCCTGTGCCTCGTGTGCTGTTTGCCCCATCGGGCTCTGCCCTGATGCCGTGGCCTACAGTCAAGAGATGGAGGAAACAGAAACAGTCGGGGGGAAAACCCTGGCCACGTTTTCCCCGAACCCGAAGCTCCGTTCCAGAGACCTGCAGTGTAAGTCACCAAGGAGGAGCCATGCTCTCTAGCAGGAAGGAAACGAGCCTGTGGGGCCAGGCTGCTGGGGAGGCACTCTCTCCGTGCCGCCTCCCCACTCTTCCCTTTGGATGCGAGCACGATACTGTTGGGCACTCCGCTCGGAGATGCCCGCAGATCAACCGTCAGGAAGCTGATTGCAAATAATTTGATCATCACTCAGCACCTGAGAAGTACTCTGTTTCTCTCACGATTACACAACCTCTCGGCGAACGTGGATTTATTTCACTGAAAAATGTGTGAGGCGAAAATAGCATGTGCATCAAGATCAAGGAGTAAGGAGGAAAGCTCCCTGTCCAAATGACAGACAACGGGAGATGCGGTCATGCGCTTGGTAGCCTCAAGGATCCCTGTTCACCGTCAGCGTTCAGTTCTTCGGGGACGTTGAGGCAGGGTCCTCACAGTTGTGCTCCCGACAAGCCACCCTGATGTCCCCACTCCCTCCCTCCGTGCTCCCCCAGCGTCCTCTGAACACCTCCCACTTCCGGTTCTGATGCATTCTTCTGCTGTGTTCACCTCTGCCCCCTGGCCTTCCTCACTGCTTCCAAGAGCGTTTCTTGCAGGATTTGTTAACAAACACAGGTGAACCGCCTGTCACTCAAAAGAGCAATTCTCAAAAGATGAGTTTTCATTGGAAAGGAACTTCAGCTTCACCCAGGAGGCCAGCAACCTGGGGAGAAGGCAGACTCCTGTCCAAAAGCCAACTCTGATTTCTGCCTGGCCCACGGGTCTTTAAAGGGTTTCATCAGTTAAGGGAGTGCAGTGGTCTGTGATGTTCCTGGTAACAGCCAGGCTCGACGACCTCAGCTACAGAGTTATCTCGGTGCTTGGAGGTTGTGCGAGAAGTTGTGGTTCTTGGTGCCCAGGGAGTGGTTTTGCAAGGTCTGGTTCTTTGCAACCCCCAAAGGCAGGGCGGGTGGGGGGAATGTTGTGCAAAGGTACTCTGTTCTTTCTGCACAGGAGGGCAGACTCAACAAATGCACACAGCTTGGTCAGTAAAGTCATTTGTGTGATCTTAAAAAAACAAAAACACGTGCTCAAAGATTGCCAAGGTTGGGGCGCCTGGGTGGCGCAGTCGGTTAAGCGTCCGACTTCAGCCAGGTCACGATCTCGCGGTCCGGGAGTTCGAGCCCCGCGTCAGGCTCTGGGCTGATGGCTCGGAGCCTGGAGCCTGTTTCCGATTCTGTGTCTCCCTCTCTCTCTGACCCTCCCCCGTTCATGCTCTGTCTCTCTCTGTCCCAAAAATAAATAAACGTTGAAAAAAAAAATTTAAAAAAAAAAAAAAGATTGCCAAGGTTATCAGAAAACCAAGAGCCTTCAAACAGACCTGTGGGCCTCTGTGACCTGGGAGCGTTGAGGTCCTTCGCTCCACAAAAGCCACCGGACTGCAGATCTCGAAGTAAATTAGTTCTGTTACAGATCAAGGGCCTTAGGTCAGCAAAGAAGGAGCGTGTTAGCTTGAAGCAAGTTAACCCTTAAACACTGGCTGCAGTGTCTAGGTAGCCGGGAGCAAAGGAACAGTGCTTGGACAAGCCACCTTGATGAACCAAGGTGTCCAGCCGTGTTGATGAAGGACGCTCCTCCCCGCAAATCAGTGAGCACTCCAGTGGGAACACGTGGTGACATCACTCATTGCCGTGGCGATGGCTAAGTGTACCGTTCATGGTATGTCTGCCTCCATGATGCGTCGTGCAAATTAATCATGGGATTTGTACCTTCACAAATGTTACGTAATTACTGATTCCTGATATTTTTATTAAAATTACAGATATGCAACTGGGAAATTGAGAGAAAGCTGCACACAGGATGTGTGTGGCCATAGTTCTTAATCCTCTTGTCTTTGGAATAAAAAGTGGGACTCCGTGTTCTCACTGTTGTACCCCTCGTAGCTTTTTAGCTTCATGCCTGTCTATATCCTTCTGCTCCAGGAAAGGAAAAACTAATAGAAAAGCCCAGTTCTCTGTTCTTTTGTGCCAGCAGGAAGTTTACCCCAGCACCAAGCCCTAACCCAATGAAAACCCCAAATCTGGGACGCCTGGGTGGCTCAGTCAGTTGAGCGTCTGCCTTCAGCTCAGGTCATGATCTCACAGCTTGTGGGTTCGAGCCCGCATCGGGCTCTGTGCTGACAGCTCGGAGCTTGGAGCCTGCTTCCGATTCTGTGTCTCCCTCTCTCTCTGCCCCTCCCCTGCTTCCATTTTGTCTCTCTCTCTCAAAAATAATAAAGCATTTTTAAAAATTAAAAAACAAACAAATCTCTCTTCTTTCCTTGTTCTTTCTACCCATTTTCAGATGTTGGAGAGGAAGAATTTCCTCTGCCATTCAAGGTCCTCCTGGTTGGACTAAGAATCAAGTTGACACGAGGCAGATGAGCATGAGAAAATCACGTTTACTTTACTACATAGGGGGAACCCACACAGACACGGAAATTCCAACGACAGGCAAAATGAGGTACATATGTCATTCTGAATTAGGGGAAAGGGGCTAAGGGTCCGGGTCTTCAAAGGGAAGGAACGTAGTTCTCAGGAATACGAAGAAGGAAATGTTTGTCTCTGATCAGAAACCGGTCTCATGGCTGTTCCTAAATTATTCGCAACCAAAGAGAAAGTGAGAGTCTCTTGTCTGGCCCACATCGAATGATCCTTATGCTCTGGGCTGGGGAGAGGCTGAGCTTTCCAGGGCGTGTCGTTTAAACAATATCAGCCTCCTAAAAACTGAGAAGAAAGGAAGGTCTGTTCACCAGACAGCCATCCCCATCTGCTGCCAGCAGTCACCTATGCGTGGAGTACCTTACCCTTTCTCCAGTCCCCAAGCCGTGGCAAGCAGGGAACAGCCTCTTTAATTTAACACTGTGAATATGAAAATAAATAAGCTCACAGGGTACATGCTCTGTGAAAATATACGGCCAGGAATAATAGCTATCTTCGACCTTTGCCTGCAACATTCATGTGTTTCAATTAATTTTTAAGACGGTCTGATAGTATAGAAATGTACAGGGAAAGACATCCAAATAATTGTGGAAGGGAGAAGCTTGAGTTATTTGTAATCATGTGGAAAATTAATTAGAATTAGATAATCACAGCTTTTTACAACGGTGGGATATTTCATTTAAAAATTCATTAATTTATGTATGAATAACAATCTTTAATTTAGTCACTGTATTTTAGCATCTAATTATTTGTGGGAGAGCCATAATTCGCTAATTTTGAGTATACCCAAATGGATTCATTTGACTTCTTAACAACCAGAGGACTAAACTGTGAAACATGGCAAAACCTTTTAAAAACGTGGCGCCTCAGGTTGTCATCAAAATCTGTCATAACATAATATTTTAAGGCTGCTAAAAGCATCCTACGGTAGGGCGTTAATCAATACTGAGAAGAAAATTAGTGTTGGTGGTTATGAAATACACGTTAAAACATTTTCGTTAATAGTTTGGAGTTTGAAATAATGCACAGGTTCGGGGAGAAATCTTACGTGAGGCAGGGGGATTCTGAGACACGTGTGCAGCTGTGAGTGTCGTGTCAGCACTAAGACAGCTCCCCGTCCTTGGCTGGTGCATCAGTCACGAGCCTCGTAGGGTTCAAAGCTTATGAATGTTTACAGGCAACGCCTGCAAGGTTCAACTCTGAGTCATTTGTTTGGAAGAAAATAAAGTATTTGTTTCTGCACAGCCGTGTTATTAACAATGGCAAGGTTCCCAAACAACCCTCAAAAAAATCTTCTCTCTAGCCTGGCACAAAGAACACGAGATACTCAAGACTTTCGGTGCACAACCGTAGGACATAACACCATGGTAGTCATAAATAAATGAATATAGACTCGAATGTTTTAAAATCACAGTTTCAGAAACCTCTTAAATGTTGAAACACAGAATGAAGGCGTTTCCTTTCGAGGATGATGAAGTGTCAGATGTAGCACTTTATGGGAATTCTGCAGACTCATTCTGGAACCTTTGAAGGAGTTGGTACGTTTGATTTCTTAGCACTGGCTGCAAGGACGGAGGTTGGACCAGAAGAGGACGTGTGGGCAAACATTCCCTGAGAGGCAGGGACTGTCGGTAGGAAAAAACCCAGAAAGGAACAGAACAGGGCTTGGGGAGTGATCCTCGTCACCCTAACAAAAATGATGCAGACCTAAACCTTGGCGACAGAATTCTTAGGCCAACGCTGGGCGGAGCCGTTGAGAATCTGGTTAAAGCAAACTGGAGGGCAGAGTCCATTCAAAGGTACATACTAACCGAGCGAGCGCCCAGTGCAAAATCCCTACATAGCATTTGAGAATCCAAGGTCAATTTTCAACATGCAAAGCTTAATTGCGGGGTCAGTCTTTGCTGGTTGGCTCATTTGTATACGGGACTTAAATGTTTCCAGAATTTCAAAACGCATACCTTAATCGTAAGGTCAGTGTTTGCTGGCTGGCCCAGCTGCATATCGGAGTTAAATACTTCTAAAAAGATACTTCCTGGGGCGCCTGGGTGGCTCAGTCGGTTAAGCGTCCGACTTCGGCTCAGGTCATGATCTCGCAGTTCCTGAGTTCAAGCCCCGCGTCGGTCTCTGTGCTGATGGCTCAGAGCCTGGAGCCTGTTTGGGATTCTGTGTCTCCCTCTCTCTCTCTGACCCTCCCCCATTCATGCTCTGTCTCTCTCTGTCTCAAAAATAAATAAAGGTTAAAAAAAAAAATTTAAAAAGATACTTCCTTGCTTTTGATGGTGACCAGCATAGCTGCCCAGACATCCAAGCTATTTTCTGACGTGTCAGAGTGACTTCAGGCCATCTCCATTGAATGAGTAGCGACCTCATTACCCTAAAGATGTAGAAATTGTACTTAAAAAGAATCTGTTTGCTTTGTTTCCATTTATTTCTTGCATATTGGAAATGTAAATTTCTGAGACTCCAATTCTCCCGTTGCGTATTCTCACACAAGCTACCGGAGGGGGATTTCATAGATGTTTCCTCAGTATTTACCAAATACTTAGCATTTCCACTTGTGGTTTCCAACTCAACATATCCGAAAATGACTCCGTTCAATGAAGCCAGGTTTTGGTCTTGGGTCGTTCTCTTTAGAGGTGATAATTGGGCTGGGGTTTGAGACACCGGAACATACTTTTTGTCTAATGATTTCCTTCCCCCCAAAATTATGGAACTGAATCTGTTGAGCTGTGCTTTTCCATTTTACCACCATATCCTCTTTATTGATGCTGGTAACAGACCAACTGATGCCTTCTCATGTGCAAGACCTTTGTGAACACAGCCTAGTTTCCTTGGTATTAGAATGATGTTGAGTACATTAGAGTTTTCCACATATTATATGGCATTTATTATATGAAAGCTGTTTTAGATTCTCGCCAAAACTGGGGGTAACTCATTTTGCTGATCTAGACTTAAGTTTGATTTTTTAAACTACAAACAGTGATCACGTCTAAGGACAAGAGACTTAAAGACCTGTCAAAGATATAGAAGGTACGGGCCAGGGCAGACAGCACGTTTTGCCTAAAATTGGGTATTTGTTTCAAAAGAATGGAGCACAGGATCTTGGGCAGAAATGGTGCAAAAAAAAAAAAAAAAAAAAATTCGACCATGAGGATTTGACAGGATTCTTGGGCTGGCATAATTTGTAAATTGTGATAATTTTGGGGTTCCTTTGGTTGGAATAATGTGAAGTCGTATCATCCTAAGAAAGATGCATGCAGGTATTGGCATGACGTAGTTGGCATCCATTCACAAAATGTTTATTTTCCCCTGTGTGAAGACTGCAAAGACATCAGTAAGTGTATGAAGGTGGGTCGAGACATTCAGATCTCAGCAGTGGCACGTCACTTAGCATCTCTTGAAACACCATCGACAGATAATGCATACTGCTGCCCACAGTAGGTGGTGACCCACTTATGGGTAAAATAGGGCCTTATTTATGTTTCCATACTAATGAAGAATATCTTACCACAGTAGGAACATAATAGCATAAAGAAAAATAAGGAAGGAAAAACACCTAAGGAAAGCAGTAGGACTTAATCAAAAATCCCAATGTGACACCAATTATAAATTTTGAATTGCCATTTGAGAATGGGCATGTCAATATCTTGAGGCAGAGATAGAAAGTTCCATTTCGTTTTATTGTATTTATTTTACATTTATTTATTTCGAGAGAGAGAGCATGAGCACGAACAGGGGAGGGGGAGAGAGAGGGAGAGAGAGAGCCCCAAGTAGGGTCCCTCATATCAGCACAGAGCCCACTTCAGGACTTGAGCCCACAAACCATGAGATCGTGACCTGAGCCAAAGTCAGGAGTCACAAGCTTAACCAACTGAGCCACCCAGGTGCCCCTAGGAGCTTCTGTGTCAGAGGGAACATTCACATGAGGGCAGAAGTTTTGGTTCTGTATTCTTGAAATAGGTGGTTTCAATTCCAACCAAAGAATTTTTTTCAGGCATATCTCATGACACCCGTCTGGGTGTCCTTAGAGAAATCATTGAACCTCAGGGGTCCTAAAGGCCAGTGATAAAAGTCTGTAGCAAGACCCTTAAAACCAAATGAGAATGTTCAACGTTTGAAGCATGCATGCATCATTCTAGAGAGAGACTCATAATGTGAATCAGATGCTCCAAGGCTCTGTGATCCCAGAAATATTAACAACCGCTAACAATTCCCTTGAGTCTATTTTTTTCAAATGATGGAATGGAGCACACTGACCTCAAAGTCAGTAGTAGCTCTATAATTGTAGGCATCTGTGAATTATATAGTAACTTCTTAGAGACAGACTTCCTCTCCCCCTTCCCTTGGTATCCTATCTCAGCATGGCCTCCTAACATCTCCACAAGGAAATAAATCACGTTGAACCAAAGTAAGTGATCACAAAGACAGAACTGCATCTGTCAGTGCCCACAGATTCAAGATTCCCTTTGAAGAACGTGTCAGATACCATGGTTTATTGCATCACAGGGAAATATTGTTTAGAAATAATAGTAACTGCTACCTAAACCATAGGAAAGTGTCTTCAATCAATCAGTAAGTCCAATAATGGCATGTTGCTACAGTGCTGTTTCATTCAAAGGATCAATCATTTGCAACAAATCCACCCACATAACCATTTTCCAAAACTAATAATCTTGCACATTTATGGGGAACTTTTTCTTTTGCAGTGTTCACCTACTTTGAAATCATTTAGTCTTCATTTAATCTCATTGCCCTCACATATAGTCACATAAATGTGAAGATAGGTAGCCATACTTTTCAGCATTTAGGGAAAAAAAATACCATCCCAAACCATGAGATATTAGGAATGTCTCCCCAATATGGCACAGACAGGAATGGATGGGAAAAGTACCAATCAGGTCACGGTTCATGACAGTGGCAGGAAAAAATAGAACCTTAGCAGAAACACACCTGTAACACAAACAAGGAATGAAAACAGACCCGTATATGCTTGTTGTATCAAAGGAGCCATGTCTGAATAAACTGTGGTGTAATCATTTGGCATTATGACTTGTCTTCAGAAATTATATCAATTGACTTAGGGTCACCGCCCAGAGTTGCCGGCTTGAGTATGTATCCCTCATGCATATATTGTCAAAAGTGGCAGCATCCAGTTGTGCCTGCCCTCGTGGTGGAAATCAGCTTTTAATCGATGCCACACAAGGTCTCTGCATGTATCCCATGCCATGTCGCACAAGGGCTGGGTAGTATTCCTTCTCATGGTCTCATGGTGGGAGACCACAGTCCGTGAAAAAAGGAATTTCCCCATATGTCCATTTCAAGAAGTAAATTTGAGATGTTGTATTTACAGGTCCTGTCTCTGGTAAATGGAGATTCTTTGCTATTTTTGGTTTGTTTTTTTGTGTCACAGAAATTGGGAGTGTTGGCAAGATACGATGCAGTAAGCCAGAGAACATTACCATTGCTTGGGGAGCCCACCTAGCCATTCAACAGAGGAACAGAGAGAACCCCACGTACGTAAGGGACAGAATTCCCAAACATTGCTCTAGGATATCTGAAAGGTAGAGTGCAGGGTGGCAAGGAGAATGGACTGGAGGCAGCGAATGAGACATGGCATTCATATGCTATTTCACCCCGACTTACCTTGGTGGTACCACATGGCCACCATCTTGGACCTTTGACACAGTTCGTAAAAACAAGAGGCAACTCTTCACTGAAGGGAAGGGCCAGTGCCCCACCCTTGGCATCCTAGGAACATGCAGTTGAAACACAGAGGAGGTAGTTTAGGTAGAGCTTCGACCTCGAGCCAGAGAAGGAGACACATGGGCTATCTGAATTCCCAAGTATATTTCACTTGGCCCGCAAAATGGTTTTTTAAAATGTTTAACCTGTAAGTACTTCAAGCCCCAGACACATTCATCAGTGCCCTACATTCTCCACCATTTCCCTTATTATTACCCCTGGCCTTAAAGGAATTTGAATTTCCAAACAGCGCAGAGGATTGAGTGCTCTCACACTCAATAATTTTGTAAATCTAAATTTACCTAGGAGAGACGGCAAGACAGCAAAGAAATGTCCACTTAAATAGCATTACGATTTCCATCTTTAATAGAGTGAATACATGTCTGGTCTAGCTCCAACTGTAATCATTGCCTGGTTATTTTTTTTTTAATAAGACAACTGAGTGATTTAAAATCCAATTTTTCTTCTTTAGGGCTTTATCTATTTATCATTCATTTCTAAGTGGAAAATAAGTTAGGCAAGCATAAAGTATTGGTTATAAACTTAGCATATCAACAAAGCTCATGTGCAGAAATCCTCAACAATATAACAAAGACCAGAATTTGTTATTAGCCCGAAATAAATTTTCATTAGGAAGGATGAGGGTATTCAGCAGTGGAATTAGGATATGAGGTGGTTTACCTTGAATATCCTTCACACGCGCCACTCTGAGGACTAAAAATTTAATAAGAAGTTATTGGATTAAACTTTCTTCTTTGAAAACAGTGACAGAATTACATGGGCTCTGATCATAATCATCCGTTAAAAAGACATGTCAAGGGAACCAAGTGCCTTAAGACAATGTAAGACTTTGAGGCAGGGAAGTTTTATTATATGGACAAGTTTGACTATGGCTACAGCACAGAAGTGAGCAATCTTGGGTGAACACAGATGTCACCTTGTGCCCTAGGAAGAATTAGGGGCATCGCCTCTAGCAACTTAGCTAAAGGTGTTCTCTTAAGCTGGGAACTTCTATAAAAGACAAACTAAGGAGGAATTTGGCTTTCAAATCCATAGGCTTAAAGACAAGACAGAGTTCTCCTAACAAAATGTTTTGCATGTATGCGTTGTCTTCATGGCCACCATGGTTTAACACCACACCTCTTTAAAAACCTCAGGTGTTTCTCTGTTCTCTACCCAGGAGGTGTTAAAGGTGCCACATCATGCATGAGTCAGCTATAGCTCAGAGAAGCAAAATATTTTGACTGGGGTAAAACGGTTTTCAAGAAGTCTGGCACACTTTACCATTCATGCTCAATCTTTGGAATCCTGTCCAAAGGAGTAGGGATATGAAGAGGAAGCCCAGAGAAATCTTACCTCTTTCTTTCTTTCTTTCTTTCTTTCTTTCTTTCTTTCTTTCTTTCTTTCTTTCTTTCTTTCCTCCTTCCCCCCTCTCTCCCTTTCTTTCTTTCTTCATTTCTGTCTTTCTTTCTTTCCTTTCTTTCTTTCTTTCTTTTTCTTGGTTCTTTCTTTTCTTTCTTTCTTTCTTCTTCTTTCTCTCATTTATGGATATGTATGATGTTCGAGATGGACACCTAATCTCATGACTCACCCCTTAAGAGAAATAGGAGATAATAGGGCGCTTGGGTGGCTCCCTGGCTAAGCATCCGACTCTTGATTTCGGCACAGGTCATGATCTCCTGGTTCGTGGTTCGAGCCCTGCGTGGGCTCTGTGCTGACAGCTCAGAGTCTGGAGCCTGCTTCGGATTCTGTGTCTCCCTCTCTCTCTGCCCTTCCCCTGCTTGTTCTCTCTGTCTCTCTCAAACAAAAATTTAAAAAAAAAAGTTGACATGAGATGATCTCCCTTTTGTGTTCCAACCACGTACCCCCCAATTCTCTGAACCATGTCTACGTATCTTCACAAAGTCACCAGCAAGTTTGACGTTTATGTGCTCATGCACTATTCAAGAGCAGCCTGCTTCAGCCTGATTCCTGCCAGTATCTGAGTTCCTGAAGTTGCCTTTTCATCTCCAAAGATAACTGTGGACCAAGCCCACAGGACCTGTCTCTTAGGAGCATTCCACTCAGCTGTCCATCCGCCCCTTGAGTCCATCCTTCCTTCTATGACTGGGAGCTCATTTTCCTACCTCACTGAGTGGTTCATCTTTATGATCTCTTTCCATGGCTTTCTTCCCAGTTTTTAACACTGGGGAGCTCGACTAGCTTGGTTTGGGACTTCTGGGCCCTTCCCTCCATCTACTCTGTCTGTAGGTAACTATATTCGTCCTCACACTTTACATCCCATCTCTGTATGGGTTGATTTCCAAATTACTATGCCCAAGGGCCCCTTCTCTAAACTCCCATCTTAGATAAGCACTTGACTTCATGGTTTCCCCAGAGTGTCATCCCACGAGATCGCCAACTTACCAACCCAGAGACAAAGCTTTGATTTTTCTCTCCAGACTTGGAGGAGGAGGAGGAGGAGATAGAAGATAAAATAAAGGAGAAAAGCAAAGATGTGAGAACAGAGAATAGAAAATACACACCAGGTTCAGTCCCTGAGTCCCAGCCTTGGCTGGCTGGCCCAGGTGACAACCGGCCTCTTTTGTGGAAGTCTGCTTCTGTTCTGTTTCAGTTACTGTGAAACAACACAACCTCAGCACCCTTAATCATCACCTCCATGCACGTTGTTCCCTAATCAGGTATCTGTATCATGGCCTCTCCTCTTTGCCCCAGATTCACATTTACAAAGGTCTCTCAGATATTTCCGGCCAGCCGCCCTGCCGGCACCTAAATTTCAACAAATCTCGAACCTAATTAATCATCCCATCCCCAATTCCAACCCTTCTCACTGGGCTCCCTCTTGTCTTAATGGCTTCATCATTTTTATAGTCAAGGTGGAATCCTTTGGGCTGATCTGTCATCCGTGCTGTGGTCCTCCTACTATTTGCCAGCCAGCGGCGTTTTGCGGATGGACGTGCAGTGTCCAAGCACTCCGCCACATTTTGACCTTTGCCTGGCATTGACTGTGTCCTCAATAACATCTTCAAAAGACAAGTGGAACCCCTCCTTTGTTTCCTCACACAGTGCCCCTCATAAGAATCCTATATTCCCATTCCTGCTGATGTCTTCACCTTTCCCTCCTCAGCTCATGCTAAATGAAAATTTCCACATCACCCATCAAATGCCATTCTTGGGGGTTTCTTCTCCCGCTTGTCCTCATCGCTTGTTGGTTCCTTACTTCCCCATCCTTCTCTGTGGCCTTCTGGTCCTCCCTCTCCTCTGACACCAGCTCTCCCTCTCCCTTCCACTCTCCTTCCTCCGCTCCCCTGGACTGTATCCTTCTCTTCCTTCTTCCCCCGACCTTTCCCTTTTTTGTACCCCCTCTGCCACCATCACTGCTGTTCTCTCCAAGATGTATCTGTGTTGGGTGCTTCCTCTGTTTCTCTCTCATCTCCTCAAAGGCCCTGCAAGATGGATGTTGCCCTTGTCGCTTGGTGAACAAGACGTCTGTGGAATGTGGGGTAGGTCCCCTCACTGACCCTCAGCCAGTTGCCCCGCAGCTCAACCAGTATCCACTGCTGAGTTGGGCGCCCTGATCATGGGTCTCCATGCTTCGTTGTTCCCATCAGCAATCACACAAATGGTACCGTCTTGCATTTCATTATTTTTTTTTTTTTGTATTTTGTTAACTTTATTTATCTTGAGAAAGACAGAGTATGACCACTGAAAGGGCAGAGAGAGAGAGAAGGAGAGAGAGAATTCCAAGCAGGATCTGCACTGTCAGCACGGAGCCCAACCCAGGGCTCAGTCCCATGAACCGTAAGACCATGACCTGAGCCGAAACCAAGAATCAGACACTTAATGGACTGAGCCACCCAGGCGCCCCTCAGGTACACGATCTCGAATTTCAAAGTGAGTTTTAAATGTCACGTTCCCCACCTTCCTCTGCTCAACTTCGCAGAAAAACTCCTCAATCACTGTTGAAATTCACTAACTCCCCTTTTCTCTCCTTTATGTTCTCTTGAGTGCATTCCTATCGACTATTATCCCCATGACTGGACTGAGCCACTTGTTGGACAATTTGTCCAACGATCTCTTCAAGGACAAACTCATCGGTCATCTCTTGGCATTCCTTGTTGTCCACATCAGTGCTGATTTACCAACTTTCTTCTCTAGTCTGTTTGCAAACTGCTGGCCCACCTCATTTGCTTCCATTCATTCATTCAATAAAGACAAACTTTATTAATAAAAGTCAACCCTTCTCTGCATCACCTCCAGCCACCAGAACAAATGCACTTTCTCTTTCCAGCAAAGATACAGACGTGTCTCTAAGACGGATGCTTCGCATTTGGCTTCCCACCTATTGGATGTGTTGTCTTTTCCACTGAATTTTTATCCTCTAGGGGCCAAAGCTGATAAATTTTGCTGTTTCTCACAGTCTGCAGCATATGGAAAACTCTCACTAAATATTTGTTAAATGGATAATAAAAGAGAGAATGGATTTTATCATTTCTCACTGTGTAAGCCTAACATCTCTACTTCGCTTAATAAAATTCACAAGAGAGTGGATTGTCACTTTCACGGTTAGTTTTTATCTTCAAGATAATAACAGTAGCTGCATGGTTCCAATTCCAGTCAACAGCCAACTTTTTTTAAAATCATTTCTCATGTTATTTAAGTTTCTCTAATGAGTTTGAAAATTCTATTTCAGGTTGCAAATGAAAAATTTAATCACTGCTTTTTGGTTTGGAGTATCTCCATTGATGTCCCTAGTTTATTCTGTACAAATGCGGTCCTTTGATATTGTGATGCAGGGAGTGAGGACATTTTTTTTTACCGTGTCCTCTCTGCTTGGGGAGCTCAAAGTCCCTAAGTGACACGTGTCCTGACTGTGTCTACCACCTGCGTGGAAACCTTTACTCCTTGCCTGTTGCCTGTGGAGTAAAACCCAAAACATTTTCACCTGCTGCTACGTGTCTGGGGAAAATTCTCATTTCGGTTATTTGTAACTGAGTCTGAACTCGGTTCGCACTTCGACTCACATTCACTTTCCTGATTCTATCATTTCCACTTGTGTATCATCAAGTCGAGAACCTAAGCGTTTCCAAGAACTGTGTTTATGGCCTTTTATTGACCAGGAATGGCCCCTTCATATCCTATGTCGTCAAATCCAAGATGCTTTTCAAGGTCAACTCACTCAGTCACTCTTACTGGGTAAAGTACTATTCCCACTGAAATCACTCATTTTCTCTTATTGATTGCTATGGGCTCATAGCTGAAGACACCACACCCACAGCCTGTAGGATCTTAATGGTTTTTATACCACATGACATTTGTGCAGAGAGGGGCACGGCTGATTTTGTTTCATTTTGACTGCCTCAAATAATTCATTTGTATTTTTTTAAGTTTATTTATTTTGAGAGCAAGACAGCATGTGAGTGAGGAGGGCCAGAGACAGAGAGGGAGAGAGAGAATCCCAAGCCGGCTCTGAGCTGTCAGCACAGAGCCCGACACGGGGCTCAAACTCACGAATCATGAGATCATGATCTGAGTCAAAATCAAGAGTGGGACACTCGACTGACTAAGCCACCCAGGTGCCTGGTAATTTTGGTTTTAATTTCATTAAAACACAGTGTGTTTGCCTTCAAAAGTCTTCATCATTAATGCCATTGGATGGCTGTATTTTGGGGAGAGGAAATGTGAAATACTGAGTTAGGATCCAAGCACACAATCAGGGCTCTGTCAGTCTGTAACTCATGGAGAATATGTTACCCCCAACAGTTAACGGTTGACCTTACACTGATTTCCTGCTAGGTCCTCACAGATACAAGGATGCCCCAATAACACGTGTCACTGGCAAAGCTGTTGATCTCTAGGGCATTTTTTTAGTGCGTTATATTTTTAATTCCTCTGCCACTCCATGATACTGGTTTGCATTTTTATTTCTCAGGTGAAGACTTGCAAATCAATCAGAGCATTAAGTGGATCTCCAGAAGTTTCACAGCAATTTAGAAATGAAACCAAGATTTAATACCAGCCTGCTTAAAAAGTATGTATTCGACAGGAAGTGAAGGTATCATGTGATTTATTTATTTTTTGGTATCACGTTATCTAAATGGTTGCGATACATAATGAAAACAGTGCCTTTACACAACAGGAGAAGTCAAACATTTCTCTAAAATATACATTTTTTAATTTTAAAAAATGTCCTTCAAAATATCCATCATCATATGGGCATTCGGTTAAGCATCTGACTCTTGATTTCTCTTATCCCTGCTTGGGATAATTATTATACCTTTGCATGTAACAAAAAGAAATGTATTTATGTACGTATGCATTATACTTACGTATATGTTTAAATATCACTTCTTTTTAATGTTTATTTATTTTGAGAGAGAGCAAGCACAAACAGGGCAGGGTCAGAGAGAGGGAGAGAGAACGCCAAGCTCGAGCACAGCCTTGAACCCATGAACCGTGAGTTCGCGACCTGAGCTGAGATCAAGAGTTGGACGCTTAACCAGTTGATCCAGCCAGGGGCCCCTAAATATCACATTTTTAATTTAATTTTTTTTAACGTTTATTTGTTTTTGAGACAGAGAGAGACAGAGCATGAACGGGGGAGGGTCAGAGAGAGGGAGACACAGAATCTGAAATAGGCTCCAGGCTCTGAGCTGTCAGCACAGAGCCTGACGCGGGGCTCGAACTCACGGACCGTGAGATCATGAGCTGAGCCAAAGTCGGCTGCCCAACTGACTGAGCCACCCAGGCGCCCCTAAATATCACATTTTTATAACCATGTCGCAGTTGCAAGTTGTGGAGGCTTTGATCATATAATTCAAGATGAACTATTTCTATATAATATATATATTTGTGTGTATATATATTACAAATTATTAACATTACATATTATATATTACATAATACAAATATATTATGTATATATTTATATATATTATATAAATTACTTATATAGTATATATACACGCCATAAAACCTTGGTTTGCGAGAATAATTCGTTCCAAAAACATGCTTGTAATCCAAAGCACTTGTGTATCAAAGCGAATTTCAAGAACATTGGCTCAGTTGTAATCACGTGACATTGGGCATCACGTACCACTCTTTAATGGGAGACATCTCTCGGTCATCAAGTTAAAATGTGTTAGAAATGTTTGCTCGTCTTGTGGAACACTCGCAAAACAAGTCACTCACAATCCAAGGTTTTACTGTATGTATAAATGATAAATACATATGAATATTTAACTGCCGCTTGTAATTTACTTTGTATCTGCTGACATTTAATATTCTTTAGTATGATCATAAGGAACACAGAGCAAGACAAGTTCACCCACCTTAAAAATACTACCAAATGGGGACGCCTGGTGGCTCAGCCGGTTAAGCGTCCGACTTTGGCTCAGGTCACGGTCTCACACTTTGTGAGTTTGAACGCCGTGTTGGACTCTGTGCTGACAGCTCAGAGCCTGCTTGGGATTCTCTCTCTCTCTCTCTCTCTCTCTCTCTCTCTCAAAAATAAACATTAAAAAAAAAACTACCAAGTGTCTGTGTGAACTCTGACATCCATACTCTCTGAGGACATCCCTGTGTCTGGCCATGTGCTGACAGCTCAGAGCCTGGAGCCCGTTTGAGATCCTGTGTCTCCCTCTCTCTCTGCCCTTCTCTCGTTCATGCTCTGTCTCTCTCTCTCTCTCTCAAAAATAATTAAATATTAAAATAAACAAATAAAATAGACACTTGTCACCTACTGAGAGTATTTGCTACAGGACCACACCGTATCACTATCCCCCCATTGTCATCCAGGGTGCCATGTCGATGATGCACGCCGCGCAACAGATGGGAAAAATCCTCATGCAACTTAACAACATGCTCACGTTTTCCTGTAGTTCTGCCAAAACACAACTTTGTGAGAGCTCCCTCCGTTACCGCCAAGGTAAGCCACACCTGCTACAAAAGCATAGCTCCCATGTCCGCAAAGTCTCTGGTAGCCTTGAACGTCTGATTCGCCTTCTGGAAACATCCTGTCCAGACTAGAGTATAGGCGGGCGCCTGCGTCTTTTCCTTGGGTTTTTGGATTTTTGTTGTCATTGGGAGGATGCTACAATGAGCTGGTGTTCCCGGAGCTGTATCTGTAGGAATTCTTGGAGGGTTGCATTTGAAATATGTGCTGCTCAACAAAAATACTGTTTCTACCAAACTCCCGGAGGACCAACCAATTTAGAATTATTTCTTTTTATTTCTTTTTTATTTTTTTAAATGTTTATTTGTTTTTGAGAGAGAGAGAGAGAAAGACAATACAAGCTGGGGAGGAGCAGAGAGAGAGACACAAACAGAATCCAAAGCAGTCTCCAGACTTACCTACAAGCACAGAGCCCCACACGGGGCTCAAACTCACGAGCCGTGAGATCGTGACCTAAGGTGAAATCAAGAGTTAGACGCTCAACCTCCTGATCTGTAAAGACCATCATCCATTTTTTTTTACTAATGACAACCTTCGTCTCTCAGGAGTGGCTGGAAACGCTCCCTTCTGGCTTTTATATTTGGGGAACACTTCTTCGTGTCCTCCTCAAGGCACTCGGGGGTCATTTTTTCCTTCTCTGTCAAAGTTTACAATAATAACTTACAGTGTGGAACATGGCGTTTTGTGACCAGTCATTTTTCCTGCATCTCTTTAAAAACTTCCAGACTTTTGAGGAGGTTGGGAACCCCGACCCAAGCCAGAGGAGGTACATGCCCATCACACTCAAGATGAACACACAATCCAAAGAGAAAGCTCATAGGCCAATGGTCCATGTTGCTGCAATTTATATTTTCGCTCTAATACGTACCCAGTTTTAATATAGGATCCATCTTGATTAACAGACTCAATGTGTATTCTCAAATGTATAATAAAATAGAAAGAAAAGCCATAAACTGTGCCAAAAATTGATATGCCATCAAGCCCAGTGGCTCCGGGCATTAAAAAAAAAAAAAAAACTAAATCATGAATATTTCTTATTCAATTCTCTTGGGCTGAGCAATGCATAACCAGCTTCTCTACAGATTAGATAAAAAAAAACATTGGATGGATATACTGAATTCAGCTAAAACATTATATTCTAATGCATGTGCCATTTGAGATATATCTTACTCTTTTTATACAGAGTGAGTCCCTGCCTTTTATTATTTTTTTAATAACATCAGATTACCGTGGCCACAAATCAACTCGTGAGACCATAAGCAAGTTACTGAACTATTACTATTTTTTAAATTTATTTTGAGTGTGGAGGAGATTGAAGAATATTCACAGGCTGGTTCAGAACTACATTCAAATAAGCCATCAGTGAAGGCTGGGCGTATCAGACAAGCTCTCAGTGCTTCGTCTGTACGCCTTCAACTTGTCAGAATACTTGAATACCCTTTCCTTTCATAATAAACTGTCCCAAAGGTCATGGAGCAGGATAAAAAAAAAAAAACACGTGATAAATGTTCTCATCTTTTGCATTGCAATGGAAAGTATTCACTGAGCTTCATGGAGACTGAAAACTTAGCCCATGGCTTTTATACTGAATTTCTGGTCTCCTTTTTTTGTTATTGACATTTGATAATAGCAAAGAGAATAGCACTGATACTATTTACCTTAAGATGTTCCATTAGCAGACACACCCACGGAATTAGCTTTGTAGAGCCCTGTCCCCACGCACTGTGAGGGCTCCCTGACTGTTGCATCCTCTCTGGAGGGAATCAAGTGCTTTCCAAAGGACATGCGTTTTTCCAGTTAGGCATTTAGGGGGTCGGTGTCCTTTTAGAAGCTCCCCCCAATCTCAGAATGTGGCGTATTTATTTACAGTGACACTCTCACAGTTAAGTCGCGCCCTCGTGTTTAGTGAGTGGCGAACATTTTCACAGAGTGACCCAGTGTCTTTGGAGAAACAACCCCAAGGAGTCAGGAAATTTAAGTCGGGTGGTACAATAGCAGACACTGAGCATGTCAGGTTCATGGGGAATGTAGCAACAGCAAGGAAACAGCAGGTGCTGGGGATATGCTGGGTCAGAGTTTGCACAGACACGACCCTGTTGGTTCTGTTCTAACTTGATTAGAAAACCCTTAATCAAATACTGATAAGCAAAGTCCTTAAAGCAAAACGCTGACTTCAATATACGGGGTAACCTCTCCTACAATAGCCAGTGAGAAGACCCTTTCTTGTTATGAAAAAAAGTATATTATTCTTTTTTGCTTTGCCTAAAATTTGCATGGGTGATAACGCTATTTCTAGTGCCCACATCGCTGGGTACCTGTTCCTTTGCCATTTGCAAGATTTTCCCCGGGCTGTCAGAATACCTGGAAGGATTCTCTAGCAAGGAGAATCTCTAGCAAAAAGAGGCTATGTCCAGAATGAGAAAAGCGACTCTATAAAGAGAGCACAACAGACACATTTAGAATACGGAGGTGTAGAGGGTATATACTGTTTTCAGAAATCAGTTTCTATTTCTGATTAATGACCTCCCTGTTCCCCAGATGGATGCATATGTAGTTTAGGTTACCTGTTAAGGCTCAGATAATTCTCCTGACCTCTCTGATCTTTTTTTAAAAATGTTTATTTGTTTACCTTGAGGGGGGTGGAAAGGCAGAGAGAGGGAGAGAGAGAATCCCAAGCAGACTCCCTGCTGTCAGCGCAAAGCCTGACGCGGGGCTCAGTCCCACGACCGTGAGCCCAAGTCAAGAGTCAATGGGTCAACCCACTGAGCCACCCTGGTGCCCGCTCAGTCTGTCCTCTCTGATCTTGATTCTTAACGTAATCCATTCTGAAAGAGAATGGGAACTGGCATCAGTTTTCCTTTTGTGTTTCATTCCCAAGTTCTCCCGGTAAAGGTAGACGTAGTTATGAGGGGCAGGCATATGAGGACATAGTTTTTTAATCCTAGGAATTGGCTAAGATAAAGTGGGCCCCTCAGGCCATTCAAAAGACGAAGGCAAATCAAACGGAAGTAGATCGTTTGTGGGGAAATACAACGATGCCTTTGGGTCAGGCTCTACGCAGTGTTCTCTCTTGAATGGAAGCCTCCGAACATGGAAAGAAGCCTTCCTGATGTTTCCATTTTCCATGAGCCACCACTTGACCTTATTAATATTCCCTTATAATCTCTGTGGAGCTGGTCTTTTGAAGTAATTTATATTATTAATTATTCCCTCCGGATACTTTCTGAGATCAAGAAAGGTGTCAGGATATTGTCGACAGCGACCACCTACTTCCTATACGTGTTACTCTGCTGTGGCTGCTATAAGAGAAACCGTGGACCCGGGGGCTTATGAACAAGGGACACTTACTTCTTACAGTTCTGACGGCTGGATGTCCACGATCAAGGCACCTGCAGATGGAGTTTCTGCTGAGGGCCTTGCTTCCGGGTTCATGGACGACATCATCTCACTGCACCGTCATATGATGGAAAGGGCGGGGGGCTTTCTGGAGTCTCTTCTAAAAGGACACCTAATCCCACCACGGGGACTCCACCCTAAAGTGGAAGGAATCCCGCCCCACTGCCTAACACCATCGCCTTGGGGGTTAGGATGCCAACATACGAATTTTGGGGAGGGGGACACAGGCATTCAAATACAGATATTTACCAACATATATTTACCATGTACCCACTACTTGGGTAGGTAGAGACTGTTACACAAGGTCTCTGTGCTCACTGACTTTATATTTGAGGTTGATTCTCGGTAAACAATAAGGAAAACACACAGATGTTGGAAATCACCATACACAGCATGACTTTAATAAGCAGGATGAGGGGTCCGTAAGTGGAAGGAGAAGGTATATGCAGGGGTCACTGGTGATCATGGGTCTGTCCATGTGAGCCCACACTCACCTCACTAGCCATACAACAGGTGTAGACACCAAGCAGGTTCAAGGCTAAATTTGCATCCATTGTACCATGGGAGCATTTGAGCTGAGAATACAGATCCCTCCAGGCCCCTTAAGAGAAACACCGTTAATCATCTGAACTGGTCAGTTCTCTTTTCACAGGTGCCTCCAAGTAAATGACTATTTATTCCCTCAGCTGATGGATATCAATAAATCCAGAGACACCACCCCCATATGGCCCCAGGGTCAAACATATTCCATCCTGACTTGCAGAGAAAAATCATATGCAGGGACAAAGTCGCAAGGGAGATCCAAAGAAGCCCATCTTTCTAGAGCCTTCAAGAGGCCAAGGTGCTCCCACGTTTCCGTGGCTGCAGGGACACAGGAGTAGTTGTGAGTTCAGCTAGTCACGCCAGGAATGACATGGGAGCATCGCGCCTTCTGGCTTATGGACCTACCTCCTGCCCACTGAGAACTTCCTTCAGACCAGACAACTTTCTCATCAGCCAACAAATCCACCATACTCTCCGGGAAGGGTGAAGAAATGATACCCCCAAGATTTATTACAGAGCATTACTTACATAATTTGTTGGGCAAATAAAAAGAAAAGAAAAAGAAAAAGGAACAATGATAGAGACAGTCTCCCTGGATTTCCTTTCTTTCTTTCTTTCTTTTTTTTTCTTTTTTTACTTTTATGATTTTTACTTTAAAAGTCATTTCGAAGACATCCCCTTAGGTAAAATAGGATATTCTTTATTTTATTACAAGCAAAAGAATCAACTTTAATTCACTTCCTTAGAGATTTTCCAACTTCTATAAAGATGATAATGTGCACAATAAAATTTAACTGACTTCTAGAAAATCTACTATTAGGAATTTCATTTGAAATCATCTTGAACTTTTTAAAGGCTCTTTTTTTTTGATGTAGTCAGATGCTCCTCCTTCTTCAGAAGGAAGAAGGCTTCAGACTATGACAGATTTTCCAGAAAGGCCTTTAATTTGGTGCCTCAGGCTTCTATCATGAAAATAAACATGGGATGTGAAACAGAGAAGCCTATTTTGATTTTGTTGACACTAAGTTACAAAATAACAAGGACTCGATTGTGGATTTTAACAAGGCCGTTAACATGATAAGAAAGCTTGCTGTTAAACCACAAGGACAATTCGGGTCAAAACTTACAGTTTTCCAAATATTTATTCAAGTTCTTCAGCAACTTCTTTCTGGAACTATGGCAACAAGAAAACAAAAGTCTATGAATGCCATTTTCCAGGATGTGCCCTGAAAATGTTTATAGTAAATGTGCTTCCACATACATTACTCAATGAACTAGACATAAAATGTAATTATGTTATGTTAGTAAAAAGTATGTCAGAAGGACCAACGTTGGGCACATAATTCAATCCAATGCCTAAAACCTATGCCCTTCGTGTTTTTAAAATAAATATTTGATGCTTTTGTATTTTTCTTTTTAAAGACTGTTTTGGGGTTTTTTAATGTTTATTTTTGAGAGACAGTGAGCAGGAACATGGTGGGGGGCGGGGGCGGGGACAAGGATCCACAGTGAGCTCTGCTGTGACAGCAGAGAGCCCCGTGTGAGATTCGAACTCACGTACTGTGCGATGATGACCTGAACCGAAGTTGGATACTCAACCAACTGAGCCACCCAGGTGCCCCTAAAAGACTTTATTTTTTAGAACAGGTTTAGTTTCATGGCACAGTTGAGAAGAAGAGACAAAGAAGTCCCATACACCCGCTGTCCCCCACAAATGCACAGCCTCCCCCGTTATCCACGTCAATCAAAGTAGGACATTTATTACAACTAATGAGCTCACAGTACCATGTTCTCATCCTGTAAAGTCCACAGTACACATTTGGGTGCATTCTTGGTGTTGGACCTCCTGACTTTGACCAGGTGTCCACTGTAGCTTATCATACAGAATAGTTTCACTGCCCTAAAAAATCCCCTGTGCTCCGAATATTCATCCCTCCGTCTGCCCCAACCCCACAGTGCATATACTGGTTCTGTTTCTCCAGGGAACCCTAACACAATGGTTCATTCTTTTCTCCTAATTATGGAGGAAACACTGTTAGATAAATCTGTACATTCAGTTTGACCAAGATCAGACGGGTGAAAGAAGAAAGGAAAAAGGAAGAGAAAGGTTTTCTGCCCCCTGGGATCAAGAACAGGAACAAATGTGGCTGATCAGCCGTACAAATGTCCAGCACCCATCACCCCACAGGCAAAATTATCTCACTGGCGTGGTGGACCCTGGAGGAGCTGATAGCTGAAAAAGTTCTTGCTGAGAAGTGAGCTGCATGGCACCACATGGCGTCATCTACCTGTGGGTTGATCAGTTGTACAAAAGAGTTCCATGAAGTATATCGGTGTCCCCCAAAAAGCCAAGAAGAGACCAGGTGTAGGGTGTTAGGGGGGTCATCTGTGTCTCCCTGAGTCAGTGGTTAGCTTGAGCTCACATCACATAATCGAGTCACCAAACCCATGGCCTTGAGATGCATTCTGGACTCTGGAGCCTGGGAAGCTGCAGCCTCTCCTGAAGAGAAATACCTCTGCAGCAAGGCAAGCCAAATCCACCCTTTTGTAAAGAAAAATCAGTGACCCCTTCTAGGGGCCACAAAAGAAGACATCAGTCAGATAAGATCGGACCCCTCTTTTCAGGGGACAAACTCAGTGGGCAGAATAATGGCAGATGGGTTTCATCAAGCTCAATTGTATGACTTAGGAAGAGTGAAAAACGGAAGTACCCCTCTAACGGGTTGTAACTCGTTGGATGCTGCTGCATAAACACCATCTGAGTCCCTTCTCTCCTCCCTTGTCTCCTTCATTTCTTCCTTTTTCTCTACATGTATGTGATGTGCAGTAGACACATTCTTCTTATAAAGCTTTCAGTTGAAAATGTAACTCAAAGGACGAGCAAAAAAGATATCTGCCCTTGAGGACCTCATACTCTGTTGCAGAACCCTGACTGGCAAAGTAGAATCACGATGGGGCTCCACGATGGCTGGTCTTCCCAGGAATGGACACAAGAAAGGAAGAACTTCTTCAACAAGATACTCAGTGCTCTTAAGGACAAGCTACTATCATGACGTGGCCGGTAGTGGTAGCGTCTCACATGAAGTGACCCAAATCGGAGTATGAATATTAAATACGTTTCAAAATTAGAACAGGCATTGAAAGATATTCCTTTCGTGGCCCAGTTGGATTTGCTTAACTCATTTGATACACGGCACCATGTGGCAACCCGCAACAGCAAGGTCTCAAATAGAATTTCTAAATGTTAGATCAAAGGAGAGTGAATGGAGAAACAAAAAAGGATCCAGCAACTTGATCTGCCAAATGTTGGGAGGCTCAAGTCTGGCCGCAGGTGGCTATGCACCAAGAATGAGATGTGAGATCTCAGGGATCCTGTTTCCAGAAGACGTCCAGTGCCTCAGTCTCCCCACTGCCCGTTGGATGGTGCACACCGCACATCCACAGCAAGGTGCACAATGCATTGCGGGAAGGATCAAGCAGTAGAGCGCGAGTTATTCTTTTTATGGGATACATAATCTTAACCAGCAAGACCAGATAGCAGGCATGAGTGATACCAGAATGCATTTGTAAAGAAGCACAACTAACATCAAATTATTATCGCGCTAGGGGCGCCTGGGTGGCGCAGTCGGTTAAGCGTCCGACTTCAGCCAGGTCACGATCTCGCGGTCCGGGAGTTCGAGCCCCGCGTCAGGCTCTGGGCTGATGGCTCAGAGCCTGGAGCCTGTTTCCAATTCTGTGTCTCCCTCTCTCTCTGTCCCTCCCCCGTTCATGCTCTGTCTCTCTCTGTCCCAAAAATAAATAAACGTTGAAAAAAAATTTTTTTTAAATAATAAAAAAAAAATTATTATCGCGCTGGGTGTAGCCATATACAAAGGAGCTGATGTTGGTTTCGAACCCCCTTTGGAGATTCATGCGTGACATTTACAAAATTGCGTGAAAAATGCCAACCTTTATTCGAGAATTGGAATGACTATATTTCAGTGGGCATGTGTCCCTAAAATGTAAGCGCTCTTGCAATGTGCAGACAAAACTCCCTTACTACGTTGGTGGATGGTTTATATGGCAGGATGCTTTACCGATGTCCTCATCTTTGTGGTTTTCTCAATCCTCCCCTCTTCCTACCCAAGGTTTGAATGGTGGTGCTTTCCAGGAACCAGACCCTAGTTGTCCTCAGGTTCATTTAGGGGACTTTTTGTTTTTGTTTTGTTTTTTGATAACAAAGCTCCCTCAGAAATTTTAAAGAGAGATTTGCCTTTCTTACCTAGAAGTTTCTTGAACCCATAAATTCCAAACAGAGCAGTTCCTCAGAAAGTTAAACATGGACTTTCCATATGACTTAGCTTGACTCCTTATGACATCCCCCGCCTTCAAACATACTTAAACCAGTTGAAAGCCAGGACTCAACACACCTTTGTACACCAATGTCCACTGCAGCATTAGTCACAGTGCCCCAAAGGTAGAAGCAGCGTAAAAGTCCAGCAGATGAAGGGAGAAGTATATGCAGTAGAATGGGGCACAAACATACAACTGAGTTTTAAAAAGGCAGGAAGTGCCGCCATGCTACAACATGGATAACTTTGAGGTAATTATGCTGGGTGAAATAGGTTTGTCACAAAAAGACAAGTTTTGTATGACTGCACTTATATGGAACGTACAGGGTCACATGCATAGCGACGGAAAGTGGAGGATGGCTCTCAGCAGCTGGGAGAGGGGGCTGAGGACTTAGCATTAAAAAGGTGAGAGCTTCAGTTTGGGGAGATGGAAAAGTTCTGCATGGCTGCACAACAATGGAGTGTATTTACTGCCGGGAAACTGTACACTTAAAAATGGTTAAAAGGACACATTTTAGGGGCACCTGGTTGGCTCAGTTGGCTAAGCATCCAACTTCGGCTCAGGTCATGATCTCGCGATTCATGAGTTTGAGCCCTGCATTGGGCTCTGGGCTGACAGCTCAGAGCCTGGAGCCTGCTTCTGATTCTGTGTCTCCCTCTTTCTCTGCCCCTCCCCTGCTCACACTCTGTCTCTGTCTTTCAAAAATAAATAAATGTTAAAATGGTACATTTTATATACATATCCCCGAAACACATATAATGGAGGCCAGCAGAGAGAGAGAGTCCCAAGAACAGTTGGATTGAAGGCAGGATCCCCATGGAATGGGAATGTAAGAAGGGGTGCTGTGTCTCTGGAACCCAGTGGTTCCCAATGCTAGTGTCCCTGAGGCAAGAGTGAGTCCACAGATGGACGTGGCTGGAGGCCTGGCCCAAACGTGCTGAATCCTGACACAATCTGACTGACCTTCCTGACTTCCACGTGAACCATTGGTGCAGATCTGGGAAGCAGCCAGGGTTCCAGCATCAATCACAAGAAAGTTGCAAGGGTGCAGAGTGATGCAGGGGGACTCTACCACTGTGTTGGGGCCCCACGTGGCCTCCTAGCTGCTCACAGATGCCCGCTGTCCCTGGTGCCTCAATGCCCACCCTCCAGTGACTAATCAAAGTTTATTACTGCTTCACATGGAGGAAGTCAGGATGATATATGCTTTATTTCCAAAGTTAAATTACATTAAAGTCATGTAGGGATTCAGACTGGACACACAGCATTTAGTGGGAAATCTCTGTGCCCTCCTCGCCAGGTCCTGACAACTTCTTGTCTCCGTGTATTGGTCTCTGACTTCATAACCTCCACCACCACGAACAGAGAGCTATTTTCCTCTCTCCATAGTTCCCAGAAGCTAAAATGGAAATATGTGAACATCCATGAAGCCAGGAATTTCAATTCCTGCATGTGGAGGGGCAGAGAGAGAGAGGGCGAGAATCCCAACCAGGCTCCGTGCTGTCAGCACAGAGCCCAATGCGAAACTTGAACTCAACAAACCGAGATCATGACCTGAGGTGAAACCAAGAGTTGGATGCTTAACCGACTGAGCCACCGAGGTGGCCCTTGAATGTATTTTTCCACCAAGGCCGCCAGGTGTACTTTTTCATGTTTAAAATGGAAGAGGTGACATCCTTCAAATTTGCATGTTTATTCTCAGAATAGCACAGACAGTGTAGTTCGGTCTATGCTCTCAAGAACTATTCCTGGCTGCATAAATGAAAGAAATGTCAACCTTATACGTACTAGTTCCTATCATACAAAACCATCTATACCCCTCTGAGAATTTGTGCTGCCTTAATATTCGGATGCACCGTGAATATAGGCTGATGGTCCTCTGGACTATGTAAGCTAGCATTTGTTTAAAAAGGAGAAGCTATGAAGATAATCTCTCCAAGACATCTTTAAGAAAGCCATTCGTACAAACAGATCATAAGAATGCAGGGGACTAAATGATGGCACAGGAAGAACTTGGGATGAAGGCTTTGGTACAAGATGGAAAAGCTAATTGTGAAGTGTTCCTGCTTTTAAAAAAAGTGGTTATGGGGTAATGATTTTGCATTCAACATGAAGATTTTCTTCATTTCATTTCAATTATTTTTCTCTTTCGCCAAAGCCAGTCCGTGGGCTAGCGAAAAAAAGCGAAATGCCACGTAGCATATACACACAATGAAAAATGAGGCAATAAACCTTAGAGAAAATACATTTCAAAGAGGTAATTCATAATCCCAATTAACAAACATACGGGAACAAGACTGCGTCTGCGTCTAATTTTAGTAGGAGAGGCTGGAAAATTTTCAAAGTGAACACAGTATCATTGTCTGAAGCATTCGACACAAAGAAACTATAAATTCAGCGCGAAGCAGTCTTGTTGATAAAATAGGAGTCATTTTCACGTCATAATATAATTTATGGAACATTTTCGCACACGTAAGTTTCTTGGATCAAAAGTCTTTCTGAAGGAAGGAGGCCATGGGCATTATCTCTATTCTGCAGAAAACTAACAGAGGCTCATAAATACTGAAACTTGTCAAATTCACACACACACACACACACACACACACACACACACACACACCATCATTTTAAGCTATCTACGTACACAGTTGCTCTTCCGCGGCCTTTAAATGCGATAGTCTGCATCTAGGCATGGACTTGAGTTCATCGCGGGTAGTTTTTCTCTTCATATTTTTCCTACTGTTGTCTTTTTTAAGATGTCATTTCTTCGTTGTATTGAAGTATAATTAACATACAATTTTATATTAATTCCAGATGTACAACATATCGATTCAACCATTCCATACATTATCCAGGGCTCCTCTCACTAAGTATAGAGTATTCCTCAGTCACCCAACAATGTATTACAGTATTATTGACTCTATTGCCCATGCTGTGCTTTTCATGTCCATGGTTATTTATTTTCTAGCTCTTGATCTCTTTTCCGTATTTCACCCATCCAACTACCCACCTCTGTCTGGCAACCAGCAATTTCTTCTCTGTATTTGGGAGTCTGGTTTGTGTGTGCATCTGTTTTGTTTCTGAGATTCCACATGTGAGTGAAATCACATGGTATTTGTCTTTCTCTGACTGTCTTATTTCAGTTAACAGAATAGTCTACAGCTCCATCCATGTTGTTGCAAATGGCAAGAGTTCATTCTTGTGTATGGCTGAGTAATATTCCATTGTGTGTACGTACCACGTGTTCCGTATGCATGCATCTTAGTGATGACACTTCGGCTGCTTCCCTAATTTGACTGTGGTAAATAATGCTGCAATAAACACAGGGGTGCCTATATCTTTTTGAATTCGTATTTTTGTTTTCTTTGGATAAATAAACCCTAGAATTAACAGGATCATATGGTATTTCTAGTTCTAACTTTTTGAGGAACCTCCATACTGCTTTCCACGGTGGCTGTACCAATGTACACAGAAGACACATGACATGACACTTTTATAGCAACGTGGCACTGATGTCATCGTAAGACTTGATTACACATGAGGGTTATTTTATTTCCCACTTACTCACCTCCAAAGTGAGTTGAGCTAACAGTACAGTTAGCACTAAAGAGTGGCTTGGGGTCTGAAGGCAAAAAGACAGGGTCTCCGCTTCTGTTTCTACAAAGGCAGTCCATCTAGTTCAAACGTTAACCCAAGACACATGAGGTGCAATTGGAAGAAAATCATTCAGCAGAATGACCCCTGCATGGCACGGTGTATCGCTCAGGACGTCGCAAACATAAATATGAATGCGCTCACCATTCCCTTGAGATCTTCCTAAAAGCAGATCCTACTTTAGTGCCTGAGAGTCTGGCATGAAGTTCACCCCCAGGAAATTGTCGTGTTGCTCATTCAAGGCACAAAAACCTAGATTTGGGGGTTTTTAAGGGTTTTATGGTCACAGCCAGGCATGCCTGTGGGTTTCCACCTGTCAAGATGCAGCCATTTGAACACGTTGGCATCTTACCCAGGGTAGGCACTTGACAATCCTATCAGGTTTTTATCAGCTTTTTTGAGATGAAATTTGTATACCGTAGAATGCGCTGTTGAAAATGTACAAGCCAGGAGCACCTGGGTGGCTTAGTCAGTTAAGCGTCAGGTCATGATCTCATGGTTCATGGGTTCGTGCCCCACATCAGGCTTTGTGCTGACAACTCGGAGCCTGGAGCCTGCTTCAGCTTCTGTGTCTCCCCCTCTCTCTGCCCCTCCCCTGCTCATGTTCACTCTCTCTCTCTCAAAAAATAAATAAACATTAAAAAAGGAAAATGTACAAGCCAGTGTGTGTGTGTGTGTGTGTGTGTGTGTGTGTGTGTGTTTTAGTATATATGTGTGTGTGTTTTAGTATATTGAGTTGTCCAAGCATCTCCACTGCCTATCCCAGATCATTTTCATCACCACAAAGGGCACTTTTTCACGCATGGCTAGTCCTTCCTGATTTCCACGTCTCCAGTTGGGAACCACCCGTCTACATTCTGTCTCTATGGATGTGCATATTCAAGGCAGTCCATTCATATAAATGGACTCCTACATTGTGTCTTTGATGACTGGCTCCTTTCACTTGGCAGAATGTTTCCTTTGCCATGTTTTAAATATGCAGTATCATGGATACTTCCAATCAGGATGCTAGAAAAATACCCCTGCTGTAATCGACGATGTGTGTAATTCCCAGAGAATGTGTGCATCCTGGAAACAGATATTTCTTATGTTGACCTGCTGGACTAAAATCACACTCCCTCGAACCCAAGTGTTGATAGATGCTCACGTACATCACAGTAGGCTTCTGTGGTTTCAAACGCAGATTCCAAGAATATCATGTTTTAGCATCTACCCAGCAACGAACCAACAGAGACCAAGACCAAAGTACATTTCAGGTTTTCTAACCAAATTCCAGATGTCTTTTTTTCTCTCCTCATATTTTCTGACTTGTCTCTGTTTTCCGATTAAACACAGCAAAAGCATTTCTGTGTTTGTTTTCCCCCGAATTGCTTAATAATCCAGGAACAGCTAGGAATGTTATGAATCACTTTGGTGCATCAATTACTCTGTCGTGTCCTCCCAATGCTGCTTTAGACAGACATACTGACAAAATCTAGAAGAAGGTATCAGTTGAGTCGTGGATTCTCTCAGAGTAATACTGTCTGCTTTTTAATAACGTGCAATTTTCTTTCAGCACTATGCCAATCCTCAAACTACGATTTTGCATAAAAATTACTTGATTTAAAAAAAAAAAGAAGTGTTGAGTTCATTACCACTAAGTGCTGGGAATTCAGCTAAATAATTCTTTCTCTAACTAAGCTCGACAGCCCAGCACAAAACGCAAAACCAACAATTTTCCTTTAAAGATCAATACTTTATCAAGGTTTATTACAGTGAGGAAATATTCCTTCTTCAATGGCTTTTCATCCTCTTTCTATCAATAACACCATTCTCCACTTCTGGTAATAGCTTGCCATGGATCATTAGATAAATGCCTTTTTAATAAAGAGAATCCAGGTGTACTGGTAAAATGCTATGATTGAGTATCTTTAATCTCTCGGCTTCATTAGGCAGGGACAGGCTATCACGCTCTTTTCTTATTCATTCGGCTCGAGCTGCCAACCTTTCCCTGTGGCTATTAATGATGACAGCTCATTCGTTACTTTATGAGAATAGAGAAACATTTCCATCTTCATTCTACGTATTTCTCCATCCCCCAAGACGGGCAATTTAGAAACCCGCTTCCGCACCCCCAGAACCCACTGCCTGCACTGTCTTCCCTAGCAGCCACCGCCAGTATCGCCATCCAAATGCAGAGTTGAGAGTCACCGGTTCAATTGGTTCTGAGTATCCCCCCCCCCCAGTTGATTTAGGTGTCACACACACACACACACACACACACACGGAAATCAAGGCGTTGATTATGATTCGTAGGACATCAAATGACAATAGCACCACGCTTTTTTCCTTCTGACAAGGCACGTGGTAGGGATAATGTTCACTCTGCAAAGGAGAACCCATTACCCAGACCAGCGGGCTCTTGACAGGACCTGAGAAATCACTCAGGTCCGGAATCACAGCTACAGCACAAGTAGAGGGAAGACTCTTCTATTTCCATTCATTTATTTTTTTTAATGTTTTAGTTTGTTTTCTGAGAGAGAGAGAGAGAGCACAAGTGGGGTAGGGACAGAGAGAGAGGGAGACAGAGGATCCAAAGCAGGCTCCAGGCTGACAGCAGTGAGCCCAACGCGGGGCTTGAACTCACCAAGCACGAGATCATGACCTGAGCCCAAGTCGGACGCTCAACTAACTGAGTCACTCAGGACCCCTTCGTTCATTTCGAACAAGGAGTAAGACCCCTCCTCTCTTTTAACCACATGTAGGAAGATGGGCGGTTTGGGGAAGATTATTTTTGCTATGCTGGGAAGACTGTCATTACTCTACTTGTGGTCTACCACTCAGATTTATAGATTTAGAACAGGAAAGGCCGAGGATAATTCTAAGCTTGGGATTTTTCCAGGCAGCCAGGTAATGAAGGAGTCAGAAAGTGGACAGAAGCTGCCGGCAAGTTGTTCCTGCCTGAGAATGGAATTGGCAACCATGAAGCCTTTCAACAGGTGAATGCAACAGGATATCATTCAGGGATACAAGGAAATAAGCTGTCAACCCGTGGAAAGACATGGAGAAAACTTAAATGCATGCTCATAAGTGAAAGAAGTCCATCTGAAAAGGCTCCCTATGCTATGATTTGAGCTCTATGACGTTTTAGGAGAAGGCAAAACCATGGAGTCAGTAAAAAAAAAAATCAGTGGTTGCCGGAGACTTGGGGGTGGGGAATGAGCAGACAAAACGCAGGAAATTTTTAGGGCAGTGAAACTATTTTGTATGAGTCTGTAATGGCAGACACACGTCATTAAGCATTTGTCCAAACCCAGAATGCCCAAAACAAAGATAGAGCCAGTAATGCAAACCATAACCCTTTATTAATAATATTCGTATTTTTCATTGATTATCATAAATGTAGCACACTAGTGCCAGATGTTATTAATAGGGCAGATTGTGTAAGCAGGGAGAGGGGTACGTGGGAACTCTGTACTTCCAATTTCTAAAAAAATAAACCCGTTACTTTTTAAAGGGTTTGGTTGTCCCAAGAACCGTGACGTTTGCAACCATTTTGGAATGGGTCGTGGCCTCGGGAAGGAGCTTAAAGAAAATCACTTTGCCCGAATTCCACGTGAAAATGGCACGATGGTAGGTGATGCATTGGTTTTCTTCTCCTGAGATCTGGGCGACCGTCCAAAGAGCATCTACGATATAACTTAAGCATAGATTTTATTAAGGGTGGAGAGAAAAGTGCATGGTCTTTGAAGTGAAGGAAATAAGAAACTGAGTTATGACATAGCAATGCATTGTAGACAAAGACAGAACGGTGTTCTTAACGTTGGGTATGCTCAAGATGCACGTACATGTCTACCTATGAGAGAGAAGGCACACGTCACGGTGAGTCCAGACCCGTGTTGGCATTTGTGATTGTTTAAAATAGACTGTAGGAGTTGCCTGCGTTTCTGAATATCTTTTGAATCACAGTGGGGTTCAGAAGTTAGTTCTTCATTTCCCTCTGCAATCTCTACCTTCTAGAAAGTGATAGAATCACTGTTTTGTGACTAGAAATCACAGTGTCTTCTCTATCAATTAAGAAGCACGTTTATATTATTCTATTTGCTGATCTGAGCTTTGTTGTGATTACGGAGAGAGAGAATCCCAAGCAGGCTCCCAAGAGTTGTTCGACACCGGGGGACTGACAGGATTTTGTCTGCATGGGCCAATGGGAGCCTCAGTGGGTGATATACTACCGAGGAAAACACAAAAGGAACAGAATACATGTCGCTGTCGTGTGCAGAGAATATATATTACTTTCCAGCAGATTTCCTTGCCAAATACAAAAACACATCATTTTAGAACATGACTGTTAATATATACAAATCACATGTATCTTTAGATATGGGCCAATCCAACAAGAGTAGAATCATGCAGAGCTCAGTGATGTCCTAGCTTCAGTCTCGTTGGGATGGTCTGATTCTGGTACCGGGGGCAATGTGCGTGGGAGACGGGTTTGTGCGATGCCGTATATGAAAGAACTTTAAAGCACTAAAACCTGTAACTTATTGTAAATGTGTACATATGTAAATTAGTATATACTATCATAATTATAGACACACATCACATAGATACTGTTATAACATATATTCAATACATATAACATGATGTTATAATGATTATTTACTTCTTTATTTTTAAGTTTATTTATTTATTTTGAGGGAGACAGAGAGCAAATGGGGGAGGGGCAGAGAGAGAAAAAGAGACAGAGAATACCAAGCAGGATCCATGCTAGCAACACAGAACCCAACGCGGGGGGTTCGAGCTCAGGAAGTGAGAGATCATGACCTGAGCTGAAATCAAGAGATAGACACTTAAGTGACTGACCCACCCAGGTGTGCCTATAACCATTATTTAATATAATCATGTTACACGTAATATATGTTTATCATTTATTATACATTACATTATCTAAACATAGCAAATAAATTAACATACTTCTATCCTACGTTATTAGTTGTATGTACGTAAGAGATATATTACATATATAGTATATATAATACACATGTCTATGTACATTATATATAATACATATATTATATATGTATTATATATACATATAGTATATATGTAGTATATATACATATATACTACAATATATACATATATACATATACATATACAATATATACATATATACATATATAATACATATATACAAATATATATTACATACATGTTATATATTATAGACACATTGTATATAAGTAAATCAATTTAAATATAAGGGTCTTCATAAAAACTCTTCAACTGCAGTTTCCTTGAAACCTTATTCTTTTTTTTTAAGTTTTCTATTTATTTTGAGAGGCAGAGACAAGGTGAGGGAGGGGCAGAGAGAGAGAGAGAGAGAGAAAGAGAGACGGAGAGAGAGAGAATCCCAAGCAGCCTCCACACTGTCAGCCCAGAGTCCTACATGGGGCATATTCCTGCTACATTGGAGGACCCATCTTTATGAAAAACGTATCTTTTCCTCTTTTGGCCTCTTCCTCCTCTTTCAGTGATCATAAACATTGGTTTCTGAGGGCAAATAGGGCTTCAGAGATACCCATTTGTATCTCACAGAAATACCAACTTCTGGGCTGCCACGAGGCTGGGCTCCAGTTAAGGGGAAAGAAATCCAGCAGAGATATTTAATAGAATTGTGGGAGCAGGGGTGAGCTGTGGAGGTCATGACCAATGAGTCCTGCGCTCACCATTGAGGTGGAAAGCAATAGGTAGAAGGGACTCCCTTTCCCATCTCACCGTGATAGGCAGATAAAAGCAAAATACGCCCAACGCTGCATTACATGCGGCCAGTCACTGCGCATAATTGTGGTGGAGATTGGCTGCTTGGCCCTACAGTATCTCCTGGTCTCCTGTTCCTTGTCACCGTCTAGAATCCCCATCACATCTCCACCTTTACACAACACCACGGGGTTAATGCTCATCAGTGGGCTTTGGGCAAGACCAGTGGGGGCCATTGGCAAGCTACGTTCATCCTGTCTGATGGCAAAGCCCCAATGGCCAGGGTCACCTCTACCTGCCTTGCACAGGTAAAGCCCCCTTTTAGTCTTTGAAAGAGCACCTGTTTCTCCCCAGTGTGGGCAATAACCCCTGGTATAGACTGTGAGGTTAGCAAGAAATGGATTCTTGTTGGGGGGAAGCCGTTGTGACTGTGGTCGTCTCTACCACAGGCACCCTCTCGTGACAACTACCACAGGCAGACTGAGATCCATGACTCAACACTATGGGCGAACCACTTTCACAGGGAAAGTCAGCGTATTCATTGTTTTAAAAACACTGAAAGACGTCTAGCGTCTCAGCTGTTGAGTGCAACGCAGTGGAGACCTTCTGTCCAAAGCATAGGAGGACCGTTATTTTAAGAGTCTTTACGCTGCAAAGCCGTCATTCATTTTAGGCTGGACAGAACCATGCTTTCCACCATAACATGACTGGGCTCTTGGCCCATCCACAGAAACATCAGACCCCTCCTCCAGTTGTTTTATGTTGAAGTTTAAAACCTCTTCCTTTTTCTCTGCATTCGGCATTTTCTCTTGCACGCCTCCCAGGCAAGAAAACCATCAGAAAGGTTAAATGAATATGAAGGTGATGGTGTCACAGGATAGAATCATTTCGTTTAATGAAAAGAAACTCCATGTAGCTTGTTGCCTTGGGCTGCAGAGTTGGGTACTCAGTAAAAGGTCAACTTGATATTTTTTATTGTTTAGATTACTTTTTCTTCCTGTCCCTGCAAACACTTGGTGCTTGGCTAAATGAAAATGAAGGACAGATAAGCTCACGGCTCAACATTATTGTCCTCTGCATACAAAGTTCCACATTCCAGGTGGGTTTTTTTTTCTTTTTTTAATGTTTATTTGTTTATTTTGAGAGAGAGTGTGTAAACAGAGGAGGGGCAGAGAGAGAGAGAGAGAATCCCAAGCAGGCTCAGAGCTGTCCGCACAGAGCACCATACGGGGCTCAAACTCACGAACTGTGAGATCATGACCTGAGCCGAAGTCAAGAGTCGGTGGCTTAACTGACTGAGCCACCCAGGCGCCCCAAGGGGATTTTTTTCCCCGTAAAGAAAGCCTTACCCTTGTGAAATAATGCATCGTTGCTGTGCTCACATTAAGGAAACTTCTTGAAGAAACTTCTCTGTGTTGTATAGTAACCCTCCATGTGGGTTGGTTCCCTCTTTTCAAACCTGGCAAAGTGCAAAGACGACCCAAGAGACACCTGCCTGATTGGGACTTTGCCAGTGTGAGAACATAGCTACACAACGTCCCTCCCAATGAAACACCTTCCTCGGAGGATACGTCTTTGTTCAGTACTTGGGGTTTAAAGGAAGCCAAAGGAAAGGCAGAAATCAGAAACAGACGCGAACATCTGACCCGAGACGTGAGTCGACCCAAGAACATACAAGAGGAAAGATTCGTTGTTCGTTTTCCCACCTTCAGGCAACAATATCTAATGATTTTTGAACACGAGCAGCCAACATGGTATATGTATTGCTCAGGCTGGCGGGAATATCGATGGCGGGCCCGGTCGTGTCCCACAATCAGTTAATGGTGCAGATCTCAAGTTTTCCTTCATCGCGGGTGGCTTCTCTGTTTCTGAGTTCTCAGAACGCCTCCGTGCCTGCCTTTCACTCTACGGTACAGTTATCGGCACAGTGGCCTGATCCTTCGTGGAATTATTGTGCTAAAACGAACCCGCCGTACATCCACTGATAAGAACTGTCTGGAACGTGCAGATCCGGACACAGAAAGCAGAGTCGTGGTCTCCAGCGGCTGTGGGGGGTGGGGAAATACAGAGCATCCGGTTAGCACGCACCGTGTTTCCTCTGGTGAGCACACTCAGTGTGCTGCTGAGTTGCACACTTTCACCCATTAATTTTACGTGAATTGTGCTTCAAGGAAACAAGCGTGCACTTGCGTGTCATTAGCTCTGAGCAGCCACTGGGCACAGGCCAGACTCAGCGCTCCTCAGCGTACCGTGAAGGGGCCCAACACTTCGGACCTGTGCAAGCTCTCCACCAGCCAAGTTGGTCCCAGGGCACACCCGAAACCTAGGGAGATTCATGATGGCGGCCAGGAAAAGGGGAGCTTCTCCCATGCACAGGAAGGGGGTCCGGGGGGAGGCTGGGGCTGTTCCTACCTGGGCATTGCAGGGAGACCGCTGTCTCAGGGCAGGAGTTACAGGATCTGACATGCAAAAGACACAGCACGCTATGGGTCACAGTTTGGGTGAGCCACGTAACCACCTGTGGGACACCAAATTTCACAAAACGTTTCCCTGGGAAGCTCATACATTTGCTGAGCCTTGAAGGGCGGGTGCGAGTTCTCAGGGGAGACAAATGGGGGAAGGGGGACCTTTCCGTCCGGCGAACAGGAGACAGCAGCAAACTGCAGGTGCCAGATCCCCCGGTGCCACTGAGCTCCCTCTGCCGTTAAAACGGAGATGAGCCGGGCAGGGTGCTCATCACACACGGTGTGCATGTGCTTTGATAGACATGCTTGTTTGATAGACAGAGCTCTTTGCTTTAGGGGCCCTGGGTGTCCAGTCCCTCCTTCTTTTACATGCCTCGCACTTGGTCAAGGTGCCTGTGCCGTTTCCACTGACATGTTGACACTTAATTTTCCGTACGTGCCTATGGGATCCAAGGGTGCGTTTTGCATAATGTTGTTGAGTGGGGAAAGCCCCCACTCTCACAGGCCTCTGCTGTTTTGGGGTTCAGTGCCAGGTTCCTCTGCTTCATAGGGTCTGTCTCGGGAGAGATCACGGACGTGGCTGGGAGCCAGGCTCCAAAGCGATCTTAAGGCACGGACGGGAGACCTCTGTGGCCTGTCAGTTCAGATCCGGTATCTTCCCACTTTGGGAAATGTGCCTGGGAACTTTGCAGGGAACGTATTTTTGCGAATGTAAACTCAGAGACATTCTCCCAGGCCATCTGTTTAAAAGGACTGATGCATTTTATATTACAAAGTGGAATGCTTACGTAAGTGTCAAACTGAGCATTGTCTCTTACTGGTGGCGTCTCCACCAAAGTGTAAACCATAACGTGGATGCAAATCTCACCGGTTGCATTCAAAGACTCGTAATTGATTCCTAGGATTGGATTCCACAGGAAAATGTGCTCGACAGTCAGAAGCCCTTGCTACTTTATCCTAACTGTGGTGACGATCTGGAAAGGAGTCTTGGTCACTGACCCAACAGCCAACGGTAGGTACCGTGTGGTCTCAAAAGAGACAGATGTTTGCGAACCCCCACGATCACATGCCAGTCATGTACTCATCCTGGCAAACGGCCAAACAGGAAGGCATCCATTTCCAGCTTCTCATGAGTTAACTAAGCGCTATGTTCACGCATAGACCTTGGTGAAGGCGCTAATGAAAAATCATCGTGTCTGTGATGACAAGAGCAATGAATCTGGCGAATTAGAAAGCCGCGTTGGACAGCCACTGGCAAAACAGTACGTATTGGAAGGACCCGTTCCTGAATGTCTCACGTTTCACGTCATAAAGAACAGCCTTTCTATTCACAGCAGAGGTGGGACAGACTCTGTACGATATTGCATACGTCTTTACAAATGTGTGGAGTTTTGAAACATTCTCCAATTCCCACACCACTTTGCCATACAATATTTTTCATTAACTATATGTGAAATGTCTCATAGATACCATACATTGGGCTAGTCCCTGTGGATATGAAAACATTTTTTAATGCGTATTTATTTTTGCAAGACAGAGAGACAGAGCTTCAGTGGGGGAAGAGCAGAGAGAGAGGGAAATGCAGAATCGGAAGCAGGCTCCAGGCTGTCCGCACAGAGCCCCATGTGGGGCTCGAACCCACGAACCGTGAGACCATGACCTGAGCCGAAGTCAGATGCTTAACTGACTGAGCCACCCAGGTGCCCCTGAAAACATTTTTTTGTATAAAAGGACACCTGTGTTCAAGGCATTTCCTGGTCCTGTCTTGGCCTCCATGCTTTCAATCATTTCTCCTTCAAAATATTAGGATCCTCAGACTAACCCTACACTCTATGTTAACTAACTTGGGTTTAAATAAAATCTTGGAAGGGAAAAAATTCAGAACACGAGGAGACAGGTTCCAAGTCCAACATCCTGGACAAGGCAGAACTATGGAGATGGTAAACAGATTGATCGGGGGTCTCCAGGGACTGGGGGGACAGCAGATGGACAGACAGAACAGATGCGTATCATACATCCCTCAAACCCACAGAAGGCACAGCAAGCGTGAATCCTGATGTAAACTAGGACTTGGGGTATTCTAAGCTGTCGGTGTAGGTTCATCCCTGTTTAAAAAAAGCACCGCGTGGTGAGAGAAGTTGGTAACGGGGGACGCCGTGGGCATGTGGGGCAGAAGGAGGAACATAGCAGCTCTCCGTATCTCCCTTGCAATTTTTGCAGTGAACCCAATCCTGCTTTTTTTTCCTTAAGATTTTACTTTTTTGTTTTATTTATTTTTTATTTTGAGAGAGAGAGTACCAGTGTGAGCAGGGGAGAGGGGCAGAGGGAGGAGAAAGAGAATTGTAAGCAGTATCCACACTCAGCACGGAGCCCCACACTGAGCCCAAATCAAGAGTCAGATGCTCAATCAGCTGAGTCGCCCATGTACCCCCAAAACCCTGGTTTACAAAAAAAAACTTAAGTCTTAGGCACACACACATACACAAGAGGAAGGTTTTAGTTTTCAGAAATTTGGAATACTGTTATCTGCCAATTCTTATCTCCACTTGAGAAGGAGAGAGAGAGAGAGTTATTCTGTCCTGTACCTGCTGTGAAGATGATTCAGCCTTGGAATCAGCTCTTGGTCAGAAAGTTCCGGATCCTCCCCGGCTAGTTAGCGTTAACTTGAACTTCAGTCCTGGTGGGCAGGACATTTACACATGTGCCCCAGAAGAGCCCTTGACTCATCCTGACCATCTCTCTCCTCAATGAATTCAGAAGAGCGGTCTCAAATAATAACACATCATGGTAGCCATTCACCTGTCTTAAGGCACATCCTGATACTATACCTGCTTTTGGTTTTGTTCTGTTTTGTTTTGTTTTGTTTTACAACGAAGACCGTTAAATCTTAGAGAACCGTGAAATGGCTTGCCCTGGGGATCAAAGAGTCTGCAGGTTGACAGTAACGTCTTCCTACTTCCCCCTACGGGACCCTCTGTGCAAACCCACCTGCTGGTGATGTTCACTTTCCCCAGGTAGATGTTCGTGAGCTCAAAGACCATCCTGGTTAAAAGCCTGAGAGCCACGCCCTGGAGACACCAGAGTGCTTCTCAAAGCTTGACTAGGACCTATGTTCTCAACACATTTCAGACCGTTAATTAGTAAGGTGGCTACGAAAGGGGTTTCTACATGACGTTAGAGAAATCTTTGTGCCACAGCAAATTATGCACACGCACTGAGCCCAGCAGGGAAAGTAGTATTTATTCCATTTACACATAGGCGAATGGATACCTCCAGGAAGAGATCCACCAAATGGCACCGTGTCTCACACTGTAGTGACCAAAATCGCCAGCCTTACCGACCTTCAGTGGACTCACAGTTGTGTTCTGATAACAGCCCTCGAAGCTGGGATGCCTACAGGTCAACACTAACTCCTTTCACATTGAAATAAACTGATTACCATTTATATTTGAACAGTTTAGAGCAATTTGGGACCCATTTAAGAAAAATGTTTGCGCAAAACTGGAATTTAAATTTGTTGGAAGATTGGTGTTGATTCAGACACAAGCCACAGAGCTTCAGGTCACAAAGCCCAAAACACATCCCATGCAGATGAGGTCCGGGTGACAAAATATCATCCTGTTTCCCACCACGGCCGCCTCCCACCTCTAGAACTCCCTGTGAAAAACCCCCATTGACACGTTCATTTTCCAATCTCCCGGCTGAGATGAAAATGATTTCCCACCACAAATTGCCTGCCGCAGCAAAAATGGATGGCTTTTCAGGCAAACACGTTAACGTTCCCACCTGAAGATTTGCTTCTAAAAGGTTATATTTTTCCTCTTCACTTTAAAGATTAAAATATCCAATTGAGCAGAGTGGGTTTGAATTATGCAGCGACGGGGAGTGTGGAAATACGTTCCCTGTAAACAGTCTCTGAGGTCTCCTACCTTCTGCCACCTTCGGGGGGACGATGCCAACCTTTTCCTCCACGCGACCCAGCCAGGAAGCATTCCTTTGTACCTTCCGAGTCAGGCTGGAGCCCACGTTAAAATTTAATTCTAATGAATACTGACAGAAATGGAGAATTACTTCGGAATGGGATTCCAAGTCTTAATTGTCCATTCATCAGCGTGTTTTTGTTTTTCTTTTGATTTCACTGGATTTTGGCACATTCGCAAAACTCTTACTAGTTGAGGAATATAGAACACCCTCCACAAAGCCTAATGATAAGCCTAATGATATTTCTCTCCGAAATTTTTCTTTATGTCTAAAATTCCCTTTTTTATAAATCATATTGGATTAGAGTCGACCCTAATGAAGGCATCTTAACTTCATTATTAAACGAAGACCTTATTTCCAAATAAAATTGAATTCACGAGGACTGGGGGTAAGGATGTTAGGATTTCACATATCTTTTTTGGGGGAAACATAATTCAACCCACACTGCCACCCCAAAATTAGCATATATTGTAATATGCCCTCCATTAATTATCCTTCCATTATATATATATATATATATATATATATATATATATATATATAGAATATGTTTTAGGGGCTCTTGGGTGGCTCATTCAGTTGAACGTCTGGCTCAAAACAAATAAACATCTAAAAACTGTCAAGAACATAAACTTATTAATATTTGTTCATTGTGGGTGGGGTTTTTTTGTGGGTTTGCATTTGTGGTAATTTTGAGACTTAACCGAAGAAATCCATAAACAGTGTGAACAGCGGTGGTTTATAAACAAGATCATAATATGAAATGCTAAGAGATTTACCTGGCGATTTATCCCATCTGTGGCTTGGATTCCTCACTAGACCATGGAGTGCTTCCTCATACAAATGTCGGTAGAACACGAGAGGCCTATATAATCTTCAATTCAAAGTCTATCAGAAGCCTACCCTGCATGTTTCCACCTCTGCAATCTCCTATCACCCCCTGCCTTCTGCTTCTGGTAACGGCCGGGTCTTGGAGAAGTCAAATCTCTGCCCTGTTTGTATGCCTTTCAAACTTCAGATGCATCTGTAATCCACACCTGTAAATGAGTGGGGGGATTGCCTATGTTCTTAGACACATGATGTACATCTTTAATATGCCTTCCTTTCCTGCTATTTAAAGACTTCGTTTTTTAAGCATACATTTAAATTAAAACCACGGTGAGAAATGGTAACTTCGGGCAAGTAAAACTCGGATGTGCTTGTTCACTACACCCAATCCAAATGATATCACCATCGGTTCTCAGCCTCACCATAACGAAGGCATGACACTCTTGAGTTCTTTTGCAGGAGTGAGCCCCGCTCTCTCACGGAGCATCTACTCAGGAAGTTGTCAGACAGCCTCTTAAATCGCATTTACTATAATACAGTTTCCAGAGGCATTGGAGATGCCAGCGCCTTTGACGGCTTGCATGGCTAAACCAAGTCTATGCAGTTATGGACCAGCTCCAAGAGAGCCTCAAAGATAAATGACTCCCGTAAAGCCCACTGTCACGTCGGCCGTCCTGGCTGAAAACCAATGTGCTGTAAAATTGGACCTCTCTGTATCCTCACTTCCCAACAGGGTATGCTAATGGTCTGTCTCTCTTGCATGTAAAGAGCAACGTGGATCATTAAATAGCCAAGTCGGAAGAGAACCACTCACAGCTCAAAAGCTGTTACCCACACAAGCAATATTACTTCTCAGTATATTTTCTGGACCGTTCACATTTTTGTTCTCTCTTCTGTTAACAGAGTTCACCCGTTGCAATGCTGGGTGTTGGTTCCAAGAGCTTATCTGTCTCCTTTCCTTCCAGGAGAGACACCGTGCCATATGGTTAGACTCTGTGCATCACGGACTGAAGTCAGGTGTGTCACGATAGGGAAACTGGCCTCCACACACCTTGCCCCCAAATGATTCTATCTCAGCCTCCACCTGCGAAACACCACACAGTGTGATGTGCAGAAACGCTCAGAGCAACCATTCCACGACGTGTCAACCCAAATGCAAGGCCAATACCCACATTCAAACCAGCTGTTTGTTTTAAAATAATACCATAAAACAGTGCTGAATTCCAGGGGGTCAAAGTGGTGTTCAGTACACCTCCAAAACTCTGCGTAGGCTTTTACCATCTTGTATTTTCATCCCAGGACTTTCTGCAAATACACAAGCCGGTCCATACTGTACCTTGCACACACATCTTGTTTTTACGATGATGTTAATACATTCTGCACATCATTATGCACACTGCTTTGGTCACAAACACCTGTGTGCCTTGGAGACGTTCCCAGCAGCACATAAGTCAGCCTCACATTGTCATCCTACCCCTGTGCCGTGCAATAACACACTTCCTGGAGGAGGTAAATCCGTTCTATTGACCGGATCACACCGCACATGTGAGTTCTCCTATGTCCAACTGCCTGTAGCCAAATCTTTCCTAAATAACTCCCAGGCATTATAAACCCAGTGGGTTCAAGCCATAAGGTTGTCCTGCTCTTTTCAATTAAGATCGAGGTCATCTAGACCCCACTAAGAGGCTTCGGGACCATTTGTGACTCATTGAAATCGGTTCTTTTTTCATGCCGTGTTATTTACCAAAAGGTGTGGTTGGTTACCCTCCCTGTGTGCCTTCCTGCAAAAAATATATGCTGAGGTCCCAACCCCAGGGCTTCAGAACATGACCTTATTTGGAAATAGGGTCATTGCAGGTGGAATCTAGGATAAGGTCATACCAGAGTAGGATGGCCCCTAACCCCATATGACCGGTGCTCTTATGAGAGGGGGAAGCAGGACACCTTAACTGTGGTACTTTGTTATGGCCCGGCCCTGGGAAATCAGCTCACCCCTAAAACCCACTTATATCTGCCCCTCTTCCCCCTCTCTGGCAATGCCAAATCTCATAGCTTTTGGCTCCTCACCAAGGCCATGGCACAACCTTCCAGACTCCAATTCACACCACCAATAAATATCATGTCCTGGAGTACAGATCAGTGTGGATTTCCCCTGCTTGAATCATTTATGCGATTGCACATTTACCAGTGAGATTACATCTACGGTCTTATCTATCATGCATTGATTGATGGATATTTGATTGATGGATTGATTGGGAAAACATCCACTGAGGGCTTCCTAGATACCAGGAGTTGATATGGGAACCAGCCCCCAAGTTCATTGCTCTCTCCTCTCTGGAAATCTCCCTGAATCTCACTGTGGAATATCAACTCTTACTTTGCTGCTGCCTCCTTGACATTCTCAATCTCCAAAACTTATGTGAAGTCACAGGTCCTCTTTGCTCGGGGACAGAAAAAGGCTCTCATGCTATCTCATTAGTCTTCAGAGCTAGCATGAGGGAGTCCTGTCTCATTTTATTTATTTATTATTTTTTTAATGTGTATTTATTTTTGAGACAGGGAGAGACAGAGAATGAGCAGGGGAGGGGCAGAGAGAGAGGGAAACACAGAATCCGAAGCAGGTTCCAGGCTCTGAGCTGTCAGCAGAGAACCCGACACGGGGCTCGAACTCACAAACCGTGAGATCATGACCCGAGCCAAAGTCGGACGCTTAACCGACTGAACCACCCAGGTGCCCCGTGGTGTCTCATTTTAGATATTGTTTTTTTTTTTTTTTAATGAGTGAAGCAGAAATTTAGACACAATTAAGAGCCAGGGAACAATGACACGAGAATATTTGTAACTGTGGTTTATGCTCCTAAATCCCTTCATGCAGCACGGTCAACACACCTGGACAGGGCAGGTCCCTGACCTGGGGCCCCTACTGCCGACGGCCTCCTGTATCACAGACACAAGTCAACCTATAAACACACGGAGTTAATAAGGGACACATTGGACACCCTGTCATGCAAGATCTAGGTCTCACCTCTGGCAGAGACTAAATGCAGCCTGAACTATCTATTCCCACAACTAACACCTTTCATGTCCCCAGAAACTTCCCCAAGAATTGACCTATGTTCCTGAACTCGAAGGTGACTTATGCTAATGTCCCCAAGGTCTGTGGGTTACAGCCTTGCTCTTGCTAAGGCAGACGCTGCTTTGAGGCGTGGACAGATTTGAGCTGCAGAATTGCTTCCGTGAGTGAAAAAATGCATTAATTTCTCAAGCGCTTCCTCCCAGAGCGACTAAGGAATGAGCGTGTGCAAGCCATGGCTGGGAATGGCTTTTCCACCGGTAGATGGCTGCACCACAAAAGGCTGTATAAACACCCACATAATATCCTCAATTTTACCTCCTAGGCTGAAGCTGACAATATTTACTCTCTGGCTCTTTACAGAAAAAGCTTGCCAAGTCCTGATGCAGAAGATTGCTGAGTAAAAAACATCATTCCCAGCACCGCCAAGCATGCGCTAATCTCTTCTCTGCGTCTTCCAAATCGTGGCTCCAGATGTTGTCCTTGATTCATGGGGTGTTCACGAAAGCTGGCAAGGCCACCGACAAATGTGTGACAGTAAGCATGGAACAATATTTCAAAAAGTCATACATGTGTAGTTCCATAGGTATTACATGGAAAATATGTATATGCACGCAGTGCTAGACATATATAGCGATCTCAATATTTAAACATTTATATTTCATATCAAAGGTTTGATACATATGTGCATATACGTATTTGCATGTTATAGGTATTTATATATGCATAATGGTGCTATATGTGTGTGCATGATGATATGTGTTTGCATAGGTACATAATGGTGTGTATATCTATATGCATAGTGATACAGTGACATAACACGTATTTGTATATGCATAATGCTGTGCATATGTATTTGCATAACAATATATGCATAAGGATACATGCATATATGCATAATATACATATGTATCACACTATATAATGGTTTTTTAATATTGTTTACTAGTATATATACTATATAAAGTATATGTTATATATACATAATATATAACCTATATGTTATAATATATACACATAATATATATTATTATTCCTTATTTTAGCCACCAGGAGAAGGTTAAATGGTAGATTAAATTTCATTTTGAAAACATAGATTGAAACTCACAAATTTACTTTAAATAATTCAAGTTATAAGATTTAATATGTAGGAACTAGAATTTGTGTTATATCTTTTCCTTTTAATAGACTTTAGTATACTTTAGGGAAAAAAACAACTTCAGAAAATATGAAACATATCTTAATAATTTGATACTTTCTATGTATTTTAATGTTATAACGTTTTCACACAATTACATTTCATTGTTTAATCCTTTAGAACAGGGTCAAATGAGGAAAGTTTAATTGCTGGGAATCAGCACATAAAAGCTAAAAGTCAATAGCCATACAATTCCAGTGTCTTTTAATTCACTACATTCGAATTTTAAAGGCATTCATTACTTTGTAATGTATCCTGAAGCAAGATGAGACACATAAAACAGTGTCCAATATAAGACCAAGAAATAACTTTATACATCTCTTTGTAAACCCAAACACTGAAGCACTTTTCTGGGAAATATGCTCGTTTCTTATTGGAGTGTGATTTTCAAAATAAACTTTTTCATGGCCCTCTTTCTGAATAAAACTTCCCAGGCAGGTCAAGGGACACTTGGGAAACCTCACCTCCTAATAAGGCCACTCGCTGTGGGCGATCCCGCTTTCATCTGTGAAGAAATGTCTTCACATGCACGCAGCATGTAGACCATTGTATTCCCCAGAGATAATTTCAACAACTTACAACGTGGGGGAGGCAAGGCATGGAATGTTCTCCAACATCCTGCCGTCTTTCTCTTGGGCCTAAGCAATTATGCAAACTTAGGACTTCTATCCTAGGATAAATCAAACCCCAGCTCCTGCCACCCCAAAGAGGAGAACTTTGAGCTGCCCTCCGTGTCCTTCACTTCAGGTACAAGTTGGGACTTAGGTCACCTTCCTCCTAATCAGACGTTGGTCATGGGCCTTGGACATTCATGACATGTGGTCACTGATGGCTCATAGGAATGGGCTTTGTGTGACACGAACGAGATCTCACCAACTAGAAAGCTAATGAGGGTGGCATTTGATTATCACCGACTGCAATTTTGACTTTGAAAAAACCTAAAATATTCGGGTTTTTTTTCAATGTTCCCTTCAATTAAAAATGTTTTCCTCTGTAGTGCTGATGGTTACATAGCTTTGTGAATGGAGGACGCAATACCGCTAAATTGTACATTTTAGAAAATGTTAGAAGATAAACAGACAAGTAAATATTTTAATCATTAATACCATCATTAATACCATTACTAAGGATTTTCATAATTATAATTTCATATTCCACAATTTCCATATCACATAAGCATTTTCTAATATATAGGATATTGTATAAAATATATATTTTTATTAATTAATACTTGAATTAAATGATCAAATCACTAAAATAATACAATTAAAGTACTATTAATGGTCAAGAAAGTATTACAATTAATTTCAAGATTAAATAATTGATATCATTCAGTAAGTAATAAATGGGGCCCCCGGGTGGCTCAGTCAGTTAAGCATCTGACTCGACCCCAGCTCAGCTCATAATCTCGTGGCTTCATGGGTTTGAGTCCCACATCAGGCTCTGTGCAGACAGTACAAAGCCCACTTGGGATTCTCTCTCTCTCTCCTTCTGTCTCTGCCCCTCACCCACTCACACTGTTTCTGTCTCTCTCTCAAAAAAAAAAAGAAAAGAAAACTTAAATAAGTATAAATAAATGATATTACATAATTAAAATGAATTATACTGATTGAAATATTATTGAGTATTTAAATCAACTCAGACACGTATTCATGCCTTTTCGGTCACTCGGTACAAAGAAAAGCAGTGCAAAGAAAAGCAGTGAATGTAGAGAGATCTCTAAATAACCAAATAGACACTTTCCCTACTGAGTGAAAAGCTCCCTCCAGCGACAGTTTTGTATGTTTTTTATGAAAAGTAAACAGGACGTCCCCGAGAGCCCCCAGACCTTGCTGCACTGGTGTAATTCTGCACCCCGTGTGTTCAGAGCACCCGACCTGTCTGGTGTCTCTGTGTAAGTGCCGGTTATGATCTGTCAGGAACAGATATTTGGGGGAGTTTCCTAATATGGGAGGAAACCACAAGGAGGCATCTAAGGGATATCCAACGTCTGTCCTGCAGACAGTGGCTTATGTTGTAGGAGGGACAGCAGAGAGATACAGAAATATATTCTATTTTTTTCTTTTTTTTTCTTTTTTTATTCTTTTATTTTATTTAAAAAAATTTTTTAATGTTTATTTATTTTTGAGAGACAGAGACACAGCATAAGCAGGGGAGGGGCAGAGAGAGAGAGAGAGACAGACACAGAATCCAAAGCAGGCTCCAGGCTCCGAGCTGTGAGCCCAGAGCCCGACGTGGGGCTCGAACCCACAAGCTGTGACATCATGAGCTGAACTGAAGTCGGACGCTTAACCGACTGAGCCATCCAGGTGCCTGTACTTTTTTTCCTTTTTTAGTATCTATTCATTTTTTAATTTATATCCAAGATTGTTAGCACACAGTGGTACAATTTCAGGAGTAGGTTCCAGTGATTCATCCCCTACATATAACAGCCAGGGCTCATCCCAGCAAGTAGAAATGTATTTCAAACCACAGTAACCAGTGGTGTTTGTGGGCATGCCCATCGGGTGCCCCATATTATCTCATTTAAATTCTCTGCAGGCTCCGAGGGGAGGGGGAATGCGATCCCAAAATGCTCAGCCATGAAGAGACAGAGCTGAGATGGGGAATCCTGCCCTCTCCTGTCCCTTCCGTAGACCTTATTGTGGAAGTCACATGCAAGGTGAGGGAGCTGTGGAGAGCTTGTAGAATTTACACAGAAGGCATATGGAAAACACACATCTGAGGATCCCGGGTGAACTCACCCGTCCAGCGGACACACAAGGGGGACACCCGTAGGAGGCTCTGTTCCCCTTACGACACACGTCCACTCTTTTTTTCTTTCTTTTTTGTTTTAGTTTTAAGTACTGATTCCCTTTTTCGTTTTTAGTGTATTCAATAGGACTGAAGTATTACTCTGAGTAAAATTTTCAATATTTTTGAAAAGATGGGTTGTCTACTCTAAACTCAAGAAAGCCTGCATGCAACTGCTACTCCCTGAGATGTTTTCAAAGCTCCTGAGAATTTAAAGAACACAGTATTTCTGTAATTTGGGACCTAGTAGAAACATTGGACAGCTCATGGCAAGATTTCTAGTAATTGTGCACAGGTAATAAACAAAACACTGTGTAAGTTGCCCCCCCCCCCCGCCATGTCCCCAGTTCATCTTTACGGTGATAAAGAAAACATAGTTAAGAGCAGAACCTTGAATTTACCGTCCTGGCTCAAACTCTGCCTCTTCCCCTCACTAGCTGGGTTGGAGAATCCCAAGCAGGTTCCATGGTGTTAGAGCAGAGTCCGACGCAGGGCTCGAACTCACGAACCCTGAGACCATGACCTCAGCCAAAATCAGGAAGCAGATGCTTAACGGACTGAGCCACCCAAGCACACTGTGTATCCATTTTTCACGATGTCCTCTCCTTTAGCTTAAAGTGACTCTCAGTTAACTGACGGACCTCAGGCTCTAGAGCCATGTCCGTAGAACATCATCTCCCACCGCCCAAATCAACACCTACAATGTTCCAAAGGGGTCACCACTCATCCTGTCTCCCAGGGTATCCTGACCGGAACCCGTTCATCAACTGACCGATGGCACTTGCACGGTGATCCCCCACCCCGTCCCATCTCATGGACAACTGGTCGCATTTACCTCATTTGCAGAGCCCCATGCTGTTCATGCAAACCCTACATCCTTGAAGCTTCCCCATCATCATGGGCTTAAGTCTCCTGTTCCCTCCCTGTGGGTCTCGGACGTATCAGTTATAGCAATTTCTCTCTCTGGCCCAGAACCAAAGTGTTGCTTGCCCTGAATAAAGAGCTCATAACTCCGTTACCTATGAAAGCCAGCAGCGTAGACACAGGACGCACTCTGCAGCCCATCGATTCGTGCTATTATTTACTGACTTTGTCTAGAAAAGCTCAGATTCAATAGGCAGCTGGAAAAGGGCCGTGTTTACAGGAAGAGGCTGAGTGCTGTGATGCCAACCCCATTCTCCACGTCCCTGTGCACCAGGCAGGGTCTGCTTTCCAGGGATACGTTCCCTACGCTGAGCAAGATTTGGGAATCAGGGTATGCTGCAGACTGCAGGCGACAAAATGTGCCCCAGATTCCAGGGCTCCACGCAGATCTGAAAGTGGGGGTCAGGTGTACCCACATAACACTGCGTGCTCCCCAAGATCCCTCTCAGGAAGGAAGCCGGGTGTCCCAAGGCTGCTGGAGATCCTGTCTGTGTCCTCCCCGCCTTGTCCCCAGCCCTGCCCATCAGTCTGCTTGAAAGACCATCTTTCCCAAAAGGTCCATTTAGTTTTCTTGCAAAGTATCATAGGTTCCAAGCTCATTGAATTTGGAATATATATTTTTTTAATTTTTTAATGTTTATTTATTTTTGAGAGAGAGACAGAGTGTGAGTGGGGAGGGAGCAGAGAGAGAGAGGGAGACACAGAATCCCAAGCAGGTTCCAAGCTCTGAGCTGTCAGCACAGACCCCGATGTGGGGCTCGAACTCACAAGCCCTGAGATCATGACCTGAGCCGAAGTTGGACAGACACTTAACTGACTGAGCCACCCAGGCGCCCCTAGAATCTATTTTTTATTGCTTTTTTCTACTTTTCCCAATTTGTTTATGAAGGGAAGGAAAAATAAGATAAAAATAGAGAGGGAGGCAAACCATAAGAGACTCTTAAATATACGAAATGAACTGAGGGTTCCTGAAGGGGAGGGGGGATGGGCTAGGTGGGTGATGGGCATTAAGGAGGGCACTTCTTGGGGTCTTTCGAGGTGCCTGGGTCGGTCATTCGGTTCAGCGTCTCACTTTGGCTCAGGTCACAATCTCATGGTTCATGAGTTCAAACCCCATGTCTGACTCTGTGCTGACAGCTCAGAGCCTAGAGCCTGCTTCCGATTCTGTGCCTCTCTCTCTCTTCCCCTTCCCTGCTCTCTCTCTCTCCCTCAGAAGTAAATAAGCATTAAAAAAGGAAAAGAAAATTCATAGCCCTATGTAATGATACAAATTGATAGATCCTACATTTCCACCCATATTTGACCCACAGCGTCTGTCAATCTCTCCCTCTCTCTCTCTCTCTCTCACACACACACACACACACACACACACACACACACCTCTTAGAAATGCAGTCTTTGCCCCATACACAGATCACGGTTTAATACATAGCTCGGTTGTGTATGATGGAAAGTTAACCATACGTTTACGTTGATGAAGCTGGTCCCGTCTTCCAAGACTTCCATATCGTGTAAAACCTACCCTAATTGTGGATTCTCGCCAGGAAATACGATTGATCCGTAAAACGTTGACTTGGCTGTCTTGTTTCTATGCTCGCTTCCCAGTGAGATTGCCTTTGCAATTAGTTCATGAAGAAAGTGCCTACGAAAACATCGCCAAGCAGGGCAATAACCTGATCCAATTTGTGGTCATTAACTGTCCGGGAATATGGAATCCTCCAAACTCCTGGGCTCTCTGAGGCTCTTGCGAAGCCATTTCCAGATAGAATCCATCAATCGTAGCAATTCGATGATATCTAAAATCTCATTTTAAATGACAACCACGTAATAAGAAAGATGATGGCCACAGGAAACGATAATGGATGCAACATACTGACAAAGTACGAAATCCGTGTGGATTCCCGGAATTTGATACAGAGAGTTGTGCCTGATAGAGTGGAGGCCGGAAGAATTATTTTGTAACAATCTGACTGTGAATTTAGTTAAAAATTTTTCTTCATTCTGTGTCTCCCTCTCTCTCTGACCCTCCCCCATTCATGCTGTCTCTCCCTGTCTCAAAAATAAATAAACGTTAAAAAAATTAAAAAAAAATTTTTCTTAATGTTTATTTACTTTTGAGATAGAGACCATGAGGTGGAGAGGGGCAGAGAGAGAGAGGGAGACACAGAATCTGAAGCAGGCTCCGGGCTCTTAACTGTCAGCACAGAGCCCGACGTGGGGCTCGACCTCATGAACCTGAGATCATGACCCAAGCCGAAGTCGGATGCTCAACCGACTGAGCCACCCAGGTGGCCCGGAGTTCTACTTGTTTTAATGGCAAGAAACTTTATTACAGAGTGAGTATACTGATTACATTTACCAGAAATTCTCTGCAAAACCTTCGGGATAGTCGTGCGGGACCAAAGTCTGGGATCTGGTTGTCCGTTCCACGTTCCATATCCCTGCAGAGATTTTTTGCAAATGTCTAACCTTATCATTTCTATTTATGCCCTTTTGTCTTCATCCGCTGACCTGGGCCTCTGGGAGGTTAATTGCAGGTTCTGAAGTCTCCCTGGAGAGGATCAGGACGGAGAGCAAAACTGGAACAGGCAACTTTCCGTGTATGTTGCAATTCCGAAAATAGGATGACGCAAAGGTCAAATTGTTCCCATTCCCAGGTGAAAAAATATGTTAGTGTAACACCTTTGGAAGAGCGAACTAGGTATCTTACGTTTCAACATAAAAGCACCTTGAACCCCAAGCGGTAGCTTTAATGGACACATATCGAGCTAATGTTGCACTATATTTCACCCGTGGTAGACGGAATCAACACTTTCACCCCCCACCATTCAGGCCCTGGCCACCATGAATCTGATATGTGTGTCCGTGGGTTTGCCCGTTGGGGACACGATCACACATGACACGTCCTCTGGGTCCGCAGCTCACACTTTGCTTTTCCATGCATCCCTGGACGGGTGTCTGCGTGGTTTCCACGTGTCGGCACAAGCAGGGGAGGGGCAGAGAAACAAGGAGAGAATCCCAAGGAGGCTCTGAGCTGTCAGCACAGAACTGAGTCCGGGCTCGAACTCACGAACCGTGAGATCACGACCTGAGCCGAAATCAATAGCTAGGTGCTTACCCCCACCCACGTGCCGTGAACTTTATTTTTTTTTTCATGGCCAGAAACAAATAAGACACATCCATTTCTAAAAAAAAAAAAAAGCCATTCTTTTCCAGAAGAGAAAAACTGGAATCAGACGGCCAGTTGCTGGGCACCTGGCTGGCTCCGTCCCTGGAGTGTGCGACTGTTGATCTTGGGGTTCTGAGTTCGAGTTCGACATTGAGGACTTAAAAAAAAAAAAACCAAGCAACCCAGGGACTTGCATCACCTCAGGGGCCATGATAAAAAGCCATAAGCAGATGATTGCCACGTATCTAGTAACCCTGCTGGAACGACGGCCCCTTTTAGTTCTACTTGACATTAGCTTTGTGTATATGACTTACAATATTTTATATATAAATGCAATTCCTTTCCACTTACAGTTATTTCACTGTTAGCCCATTTCTTTTTTTTTTAATGTTGATTTATTTGGGTGTGTATTACTTATAGTTATTTCACTGTTAGATGTGAATTCCTTTTTCTATGCCATGTACTGACCTCAGCCCCTTTCTCCTGTTTTTAACTTTTTTAATGTCTCTTTATTTTTGACAGAGACAGAATGAGCGGCGGGGAGGGGGCACGGAGAGAGGGAGAGAGACAGAATCCCAAGGAGGCTCCACACTGTCAGCCCAAAGCCCAACATGGGGCTTGAACTCCCAAACCTCGAGATCGTGACCTGAGCTGAAGTCGGACACTCAACCGACTGAGCCCCCCCAGGCGCCCCCCAGCCCATTCCTAATTTTCAACTCTGGTTGAGTGACTTTGCATCCCTCCTGGCCACAGGGACAAACTGTTAAAAATATCGACAGACTTTTGCCCACGTAGGAGACCCTGTGTTTCTCTTATGTTGAGGACATGTAATTTTCTTGCCTCATAATTGGTGGCATTTACTGATACATATTTTCTGAGATTGGTTAGGAATACGCTGAGATCCCGTTGCTTTAACAAGTATTTAATGAGTATTTCCCCTTTTCTGTCTTCATGGCTGTAACAGCAAGCTGATCACCCTTTATCTTTCTCTCTCTCTCTCTCTCTCTCTCTCTTTTTTTAGCTGTGTTCATATCAATTTATGCCGGAAGTCTGCCTTTGCGTCCCCCTTTCCAATTAAGAAATGTTTATCACAGGTTAAAGTTGAGGAGGATTTTCCATAGAGACACCAGGTACTTTGACATCTCAATTCAGAAATTTGAAACTTAGCAGGGCGGCTGGGTGGCTCCCTTGGTTAAGCATCCGACTGTTGATTTCCGCTCAGCTGATGATCTCACGGTCTGTGAGTTTGAGCCCCGCGTCAGGCTCTGGGCTGACAGCTCGGAGCCTGGAGCCTGCTTTGGATTCTGTATCTCCTTCTCTCTCTGCCCCTCCCCTCCCCTGCTCTCTCTCGCTCTCTCTCTCTCAAATAATAATAATAAAAAAACGTAAAAAATAATAAATATTTTAGGGGCGCCTGGGTGGCGCAGTCGGTGAAGCGTCCGACTTCAGCCAGGTCACGATCTCGCGTTCGGTGAGTTCGAGCCCCGCGTCAGGCTCTGGGCTGATGGCTCAGAACCTGGAGCCTGTTTCCGATTCTGTGTCTCCCTCTCTCTCTGCCCCTCGCCCGTTCATGCTCTGTCTCTCTCTGTCCCAAAAATAAATAATAAATATTTTAAATAAATAAATAAACAAAACAAAACAGGTTCTAATATGTGACCCTGGAGCCTGCTTGGGATTCTGTGTCTCCCTCTCTCTCTGCTCCTCCCCTGCTCTATTTCTCTCTCTCCCTCTTTCTAAAAAATAAACATGCTTTAAAAACATTAAAATGCCTCCTGAGGGATACCAGGCTTGCCCAGTGGGTAGAGCATGTGACTCTTGATTTCAGGGTCATGAGTTTGAGCCCCACTTTGGGTATAGGGATTACTTAAAAATAAAATCTCAAGGAAAAAAATGAAATAAAAATAAAACACAAAAGAAAGAGAGAAAGAAGGAAAGAAAGAAGAAAAGAGAGAGTGTGAGACAGAGAAAGAGAGAAGGAATAGGAAAGAAATGCCTCTGGCTACAAAAGTCTTTAGTTAACATAGAGGAACAATGAAAATAGCATGGTAATTATCAATATTTTACTTAATGATTCCTTCCAAAATGGGTTCTACCCTCTCAGGTATTGGACAGGATGGGAAATATAAATATTTTCCAAGTAAAGTACATTTCTTATCAATATTCAACTGAGAGTAAATCCTGCACCATCATGTATAATGCACAAGCAGCTTTGTTAAATATTTAATAGGCTTGGAGCGCCTGGGTGGCTCAGTCGGTTGAGCATCTGCCTCTTGGTTTCGGCTCAGGCCATGATCTCATGGTTCATGGGGTTGAGCCCCGCGTCAGGCTCTGTGCTGACTGTGCAAAGCCTGCTTGGGATTCTCTCTCTCCCTCTCTCTGCCCCTCGCTGCCCCTCTCCGTGTCAAAATAAATAAATAAACAAACATTGAGGAAAATATTTAATAGACTATCCAAGCAGGAATAATGACTACACTATATATATATATATATATATATATATATATATTACATAGGTATTAAACATATACTTTCTGTGTATATTATACAAATTATTCTGTGTGTACTATACATATTATAGATAGTAGTGTATTCGTATATAATAGTATAATATAAAATAATTACATAATATATGATATATACTATAACATAATTATTATCTATCACACTATTATACATGTACCATATCAGATACATACACTAACAATTCTTTAAGCACTTGCTAAATGTCAAAATAGTACATAAAGTACTTTATATATACTGTATATATATATATACTGTATATCCACTACATGTATATCACATATATATAGTAACAATTCTTTAAGTACTTGCTAAATGTAAACAGCATGTAAAGTACTGTACTTTATATACATTGTATATACACTCTATGTATCAGATACACATACTAACAATTGTTTACGCACTTGCTAAGTGTAAAAATAGCACATAAAGTATTGTAACATATATACACTGTATATACTATATGTACGCTCTGTATATTCACTATGTATATATACATCAGATGTATACATAAACTAACAATTCTTTCAATCATTTGCTAAATCAATGTCAGCCAGCCTCATTCTCCCCATCTTCCTGTGGCAGTGATGTTTCTACGTCTGGGTTATAGAAAATATGCCATCTTTTAAAACATTCTTGACAGCTATCAGAGCTTTTTAGGAGAACACTTAAAAATCACAGAAATATTTCAGTGGTGTTCCGTCTTCTCTGTTCTCGTTAGTAACTGTGTAGAGAGAGGATCCATATATCCCATGGCAGACTTTAACCCCAAGGTCAGCCCAAGACCTCTGCAGATCTATGGAAAATGTCACGCTTTCAGGAGACCAATTGGGTTCAGAAAAGTTCAGCCATAGCTAAATAGAAACTATATGGCTCACTACAGTTTAAATTAGACACAGAAATGGGGCTGAAGTGTTTTCTGCACATCGGAGCTGTTTAAACCTCGCAAAGTATTTGCAGATCATGGATCTGATGAGGGATTTATGTCCAGAACATATAAAGAACTCTCACATCTCAGTAATAAAAACACATATAACCCCATTAAAAATGGGGGGGGGAGGAAAGCCACACAAAAACCCTAGTATATGCAGAGTACAATCTATGCAAAACCTCTTTTATGTTTCTCTTTGCATTCATTTTTATTCAGTGAATGGCACTGGTAGTGGAATCCATTTTTAAATTTAATGCACAAACATACAAGACCCTTTATTAGAGAAATTTTGCATATCGGTGAATATGGTCAAGGTTTGCCTCTGTAGGTGAAATATCAGGGGTTCAAGAATTGTACTGGAAAGTGTCTTCTATTAGTTTCCTGGGGTGCCATGACTCAATACGATGGAGTATGCAGTTTAAACAACCCACATTGGTTTCCCATGGTTTGGGGGCCTGGGAGTGTGAGACCCAGGAGGGGCGGAGGCTGGTTCTTCGTGAGGCCTCTCTCATTGGCGTGTAGAGGTCGTCTTGTCCCTGTGTCCTCACGTGGTCATCCCTGTGTGCGTGTCTGTGTCCTCATCTCCTCTTCTTATAAGGACCCCAGTCTTACGGGATCAGGGGCCATCGTGATGACCTCATTTTACCTTAATCCCCTTTTAAAATGACCCCACCTCCAAATATAGACACATCCTGAGGTCTCAGAGGTTAGGACTTTCACACATGAATTTGGGGCAAGACTTGCCTCCATCCGCAATGTTCGAGTAGTCATATTCTATCACTGGAGCTCCCGTCGGTACAAATTTTTAGAAATAAGAGATTGAGAGGCAGACGTGAACACATACACTAAATATAACAAGTCTCCCGTTCAAGAAAACTACTCCATGTTTCTAAGAAAGGCTTCCTTGTAACTGCAAACATCAGGCGTTTGTAATGTATCTCCATAAATCCTTCTTTCCCATCCTTCCGTGCCGACTCCTAGACTCTGGTTACATTCCCAACGACGTGGCGAATCAGGGTGTCTGAGACTTATGTCAGAGAACGCACAATCGACATCATGTCAGTGCTCCCCATCCGTGCCGGGTAAATGCCCTCCTTGCACCAGCTCCGTAGGAAGAGGACCCTACAGGCATCCGCACGCGCCCGTTCTCTACGGGGACCGTGTCCAGCTGGCGGTATTTGCTCCTGAGGCAATGCCAGGGAAACCCACCAGCATGTCTCCTCTGTGCCCAGACCAATAACCCCGTCCTTGAGTGGCATCCCCGGGAAAGCTGGTCTGTCCCCTAAGGGCCCGCTGCTTGTCACGACAGGTGTGATGCTGCTATTGCACACGTGTTGTTACAGGCTTTTCTGCTGCAGATCTGAGCTCATCACCCACAGCCCCTACCTGTGGCTCACCCTGTGGACACGCCTTCCCCTGTGTGCCATGTGGCTGCGATTTCAACTCTGACGGTCGGGGTATCCATGCCTTGGACGTGCCTCCACTTAGAGCCACGTGACAGACATTTAAGTGGCTCAGACGAAGGACACTGAAAAAACATGGTGAGACGATGCTATCTCGGGCTTTTAAAGGCGTTTGGATGTTTGTTTTCCAAAAAAGGTCACTTGACAGATAGGGGGAACATGCAGGATTTAAGAGAGAAAACTTGCCATTTTAGTGACTGCTGCGCCTTGAAAAACAAACAGACCGACAAAGCTGGCCTCAAGTTTCTAACTTGTTACAGAAGAACGATAAGAATAGCATAAAATGGAGAACTGAGGTATTTCAAATTAATTTAGATATTATTTAAGAATATATATATGTACATTTAGGAATGTAGATGTATATATGTATGTTATATATTCTATTATATAAATATTTATATAACCTATTGTATAGAGTTATATAGATTATATGAGTTATAAATTATATATAAAAAGATTTATAGATTATATAAATATATTTTTATATCTGTATTTACATAAATATGTACTTATATGAAATATATTTACTACAGGCTTATACATAATATATTATTATACTATATAGCTATACATAGCACATATTTTTATATATATATCATTCTCATTGCTTCTGAAATATATATGTATTTTTTAATAAAATAAGAACTTAACTCTTTAAGGAAAAACAATGCAAAATATAGCACATTAAACTCAATATCTGAGGTCGAAATTCCCCTTTTATGAAATCATGCGCTTAATATAAAGAGTACTTTTTTTTTTTTAAACGTTTATTTATTTTTGGGACAGAGAGAGACAGAGCATGAACGGGGGAGGGGCAGAGAGAGAGGGAGACACAGAATCGGAAACAGGCTCCAGGCTCTGAGCCATCAGCCCAGAGCCTGACGCGGGGCTCGAACTCACGGACCGCGAGATCGTGACCTGGCTGAAGTCGGACGCTTCACCGACTGCGCCACCCAGGCGCCCCTAAAGAGTACTTTTTAAAAAATGCTTATTTATTTTTGATCAGCACACAGCCCTCTTCGGATCCTGTGTTCGCCTCTCTCTCTGCGGCCGCGGGGCTCGAACTACACCATAGTCATAAGGTCAATATTGGGGAAAACAAAGAAAATCAGAGTGTATTCCCTTTGCTTTCCAAACCTTATTCTGGGGTCAAAAGGCGAAAGAACCTGACACTCATGATTGCATCTGGCACAATTTTCTGCAAAGTTCTAGAATGTTCCTCCCCTGCTCTCGCAAGGGCGAAAACACAGATTTTACAACGCTGCCGACTTTCGAAGGAACACGAAAGCCAAGACTTGGCTTCTCCGGCCATTCCGTGGAGGTGACGATAGGGAAGAATCCATAAACTTCTCCAACAGTAACATAAACGAGCTGGGCCAAGTAAAGGAACCCATCAGAACGATGCTCCAGTGTCACACAGTGCACATTCTGGAAAACTCTGGGCCAGGAAAGTTACCATCATCCTCAGACACAGGTCTGAAAGATGCCAGGTCTATGTGATAGCCGCGTGGCTCGGAAATCAGTGCAGGTACCTTTGGGTTTTATGTTTCCTCACAGAGTCTGTAGGGAGCCAGGTAGGGTACCATTTATGCCTGCCTCCTTCCTCTTAGATGACCATCTTCCACCATGGGTCTGGGCACAAGGCTGTGCACTGAAACACTTCCTCAACATCTTTTGCTTCCAGACACGGCCCCGCCACTCATTTCTGGCCAGTTACATGTAGGAGACATGCTGAAGTTCAAATTCAGGTCCTTCCCAAAGCAATGTACTTACCTTCTAACTCTCCCTCTCTGGCCCATGGCATCACTTTCAACCGGGAAACAGGACAGCCCGTTCCCACATCCCTTTACAACAGTGTTATGGACTAAATTATGGTCTCCTGGTGGGGGGAAAAAGATACTTTAAAGACCTATTTTCAGGGGCACCTGGGGGGATCAGTTGGTTAAGCGTCCAACTTCAGCTCAAGTCACGATCTCACGGTTCGCGGATTCGGGGCCTGTGTCGGGCTCCGTGCTGATGCCTCAGAGCCCGAAGCCTGCTCTGGATTCTGTGTCTCCCCCTCTCTCTGCTCCTCCCTTGCTCGTATTCTGCCTCCCTCTGTCTCATAAATACATAAACAAATAAATAAACGACCTATTTTTAAAGATGTATTTTTTGCCCTTTATTCTGTAAATGGATTGAGTCATATTCATATATTTTCTGATGATCAACCATTCTTGAATTCCTAGGATAGCCACAATTTGGTTATGATGGACAATTAAGAAAATAGCTACACCTCCAAAATGAACACCATGATTTTATCCAGCAACAGCACTCCTGCGAATGGACTCTAAGAAAACCAGTGGACCAGATTTAGAGTCCCCACATACACATGTACTTGTTTTCGCCTTATTTTTAGCAAGGTTTAAATAAAAGCAGAGAAGGGAAAGAAAGCCAGTTAAATGTGCCACAACAGGGAATAATTAACCAAATCATAGTGCAATCATCCAAGGAAATAAATAACATGAATTTAAATTTAAATGGATGCGTCATGCATTCTGTATGCCTCCATTATAGAATTCACTCCAGATAGTAATTTGTGATGATATTTGCCTTTGCATATATAATGTTTACATTCGTGAATAATTAAAGTGTTATTAAAAATAGTGGAAATGAATTTTAATGTATTTTAAAAACTCCCTTTCCCTTCTTCCCAGCCTTTAAAGATAATACGTACATAAATAATAAACGTGCTATTTGGAGCATTACTCCAATCGATGCAGACATAGAAGAAAGTGCTATTGTCTGCTAGGTGAAGAAAAAGAAGGAACATCTAGTAACCATTAAAAAGATGCAAATACAGGGGCACCTGGGTGGCTCAGTCGGTTAAGCATCCGACTTCAGCTCAGGTCATGAGGTAGCAGTTCATGGGTTCCAGCCCTGCCCTGGGCTCTGTGCTGACAGCTCGGAGCCTGAACCCTGCTTTGGATTCTGTGTCTCCCTCTCTCTCTGCCCCTCGCCTGCTCATGATCTGTCGCTTGGTCGAAAATAAGCAAACATTAAAAAATATAAAAAAATTTTGAAAGATGCAAATATAACAAAATGTCAACAGCAGGCCAAGAACAGAAGGAAGGAAGGAAGGAAGAAAAATGAGAGGTTGTCATTCCCAGGTCGCCCCAAATCTTTTGCCTTACAATTCTTGTGCATTGTATCTATTCAGCCACATCAATGTTCTGCCTGAGCGCAAACGTCCAAAGCTGATAATTTGTTTGACCTTTGTTTAAAAATAAATTGTTTGCCTATCACAAGATAACAGGGATATGCAGGAAAATAATGAGCCAGACCGTCATCTTGCCAAGGTAGAAAGAAATTGGATGACCAGTGAGCCTTGAGAGATCGGGATGCTTTTCCTGTGACATTCTTTTAGCTCATAACAAACTATTTAATGCTGTCTGCTCTCTGGGAAGAAAAAAAAAAAGACTTGAGTGCTCGTAAGACTTCAGTATCGCCTGAAATCTGGTTCACTGACTTTCTTAACTCCCTCACGTCCAGCGTATGCCAAATCCACCAGCAGCGTTGGGTTTCTTACGAAACTGAAATGCAGCCAAGATTGGGTTTTAAGGCAGCACCCCGTCTTAAATACAGCATTTGATGTCTTTGTCTCCTGAAACCCTACAAAGAACTCTGCCCGAGCGTACTTCGGACTACTTTCTTCTTTTTCTTTTAATTTTTCTAATGTTCATTTATTCTTGAGAAAGAGAGACAGAGAGTGAGCAGGGGAGGGGTAGAGAGAGAGGGAGACACAGAATCCGAAGCAGGCTCCAGGCTCTGAGCCGTCGGCACACCTTTGTAACAACCTACAAGGCCGGTTCACACATGGGGAAGGCTGTGCGATGCAGGCCCATTCCTGAGACACCCCTAGTGATTTCCACCTCCACGTCCGGCCCCTCACCTCTTCAGCACCCACACGGGGACATCTCCGCCTGCACAGTCACCTTCCACCTAACCCTCACTGTCCATCCACCCCTTAACACATCCACACTCCAGCCCTGCCCTCCATGGATGTCCATACTCCATCAATCCCCTTAACACACATCTACGTTCCAGCCCTCCCCTCCATGGATGCCCATACTCCATCCATCCCCTTAACACACGTCCACACTCCAGTCCTGCCCTCCATGAGTGTCCATACTCCATCTCCTTAACACACGTCCACATTCCAGTCATGCCCTCCATGGATGCCCATACTCCATCCATCCCCTTAACACACATCCACGCTCCAGTCCTGTCCTCCAGGGGTGCCCATACTCCATCAATTCCCTACAGCAGCCACATGATCACCAGTGAGAACAGTAATGTGGTTGAGTGTGTGGTTCATTGAACAAGACACCGGCCATGGAAGTCGATGTAGACAATGTCTTTGAAGCAGAGATTTCCAGGGTCCCAGGTACCCAGAATGGGATCTAAAATGAAGTGTAGGTCTTTGATCTTTTGGTGTTCTTGGAGGGAGAAATTGGGATGGCGGATGATCAGAACTGGGTCCTGGGAAGTAGGTAGGACCCAGGACAGAAGCCTCTAGCCTCCGTGCTCATGGGGTTATTTTCCAGGTTTACCAGATAGCCCATCCGGCACACAGCACCCCAACTCTGGTGTTCTATCCTGGCACTCAGCAGAGTGAGAAGTGCCCGCGACTGGGAACCACTTGCAAATACCCCAGAAGGAACGATCTACTTCTAATCTGCCTACTGCCCCATGACTGCAGGTTGGACTTGTATTCGGCAGGTGGGGTAGGCGCGGACAGACTGCCTGAGCTGTAGGTATTCTACCCACCCCCAGGGAGGGCACCACCCTCATTTCTGAATGCCAGGTGCACCCTGGTGGTCAGCCTTGCCAGACTCCCTTGGGCTTGGAGAGCAGAGAATTGCAGCCATCTCATCGCCTGGCCAGTGGGCTGAGGAAATCCCCCCTCGAATGTCATCCTTGGGTGGGCCGCCCCCTCGCCCCGGGGTCCCCATGCTCTAGGTCACCTTCATGATCAGCACAAGCTGCCGTGCCTCCTCCTGGAGAGATTAGCTTGGATTTCTGCGTGAGTCGCTGAGGCGGGCACTTAGAACGTGTTCAGGTTTCTCTAAACGTGTTCTAAACCACTGGCTGCTTTCGGAAAGGCTCTTTTCTGCGTTGAGTATTTCCCCTTATCTTCTCTGTGAACAGTAGGGTCCACCTGGGTTGTCACTCTGTTTTCATTTCTGCAGCCGTCCCTGTGTTCCTGTTTCCATTGTATGCGTTTTTAGAATAGACAGTGTTTCCTTGACTTCCCTCCTTGCCGCTCTCATAAACAAACTCTGGCATTTGGGGTCTGTTGAGAGTGAAGAAGCCCTTATCTCTGCTCCCTTACAAAAAGCTTTGGGACGTTTCGCTTCGTGTGCGGAAGGCTGGTTTTGTTTATCTCTTCCGAGGCACAACTGAGGTCTCCGTAAGTGTGACTTTCTGTTGCCCCTCACCCTTAATTCCTGCCCTGCTGGTGAGTGGTCAAGTTCCCGCGGGGGGGGGGGGGATCATGTCAAACCATTTCTCTTTCAACACTGCCACGGCCCACAGAACTATGTGTGCAATTCTCTGCTGCTTTTCCCACTAACACATGCCTGTGCCCCAGCCAGTGCGGCTTCCTGCGGAAGCCCGGATATTCAAGCCCTCTACTAGCCCTCTGTAGATTCACCCCTATCCCCCTTGTTTCCTGTGCATTCCCTCCCTCTTACCTCTTTTACTATTATTATTCTTTGACACATTTCTCCGACCACCTTTCCTGCACAATGTTCATGTAGAGCCTCCTCGCATTATGACGCCTTTCGTGAAATCAGTAGAAACGTGTGTTCATTTACCTTAGATTCTCCCTTCCTTCTGGCACCACAGGAGGAGTGCCTTATGCCAATTGCCTTCATTTATACATGTTTGTGAATCCAATAACAACAGAGTTATACTTTTTTTTTTTTTATTTTTTAATGCTTTATTTATTTTTGAAGCAGAAAGTGACACCATGAACAGGGGAGGGGCAGAGAGAGAGGGAGACACAGAATGCGAAGCAGGCTCCAGGCTCTGAGCTGTCAGCACAGAGCCCGACGCGGGGCTCGAACTCACAGACTGTGAGATCATGACCTGAGCCGAAGTCGGATGCCCAACCGACTGAGCCACCCAGGCGCCACCAGAGTCATACTTTAAGAAGAACTATTGCACAGGGCCCTTGTGTGGCTCCGTCCGTTAACTGTCCCAGTTTTGATTTCAGCTCAGGTCATGGTCTCACGGTTTGTGAGAGCAAGCCTCAAGTCAGACTCTGCACAGTGTGGGGCCTTCTTGGGATTCTGTCCCTCCCTCTCTCTCTCTGCCCCTTCCTCTACTCACACTTTCTTGCTCTCAAAAAAAAAATTAAAAACATTAAAAAAAAAAAAACTATTAGACAAGTCACTAGAGATTTATATGTCCTTGTTCTGCTTGGCCCCAAGATTAATTTTAAAAATTAATTTAATTTTAAATGGTGCTCACATGGTAGTATCTTTCTGAATATCCAAGAAGGTAGACAACCAAGTCATAAGATTGCACAGAAAGGATCAAGCCAGAGGAAATGGTTAACCACACCTTAAGACAATTCTTACCAAATTATTTTTGAACCCAGAAAGAAACCTTGCCTCAGCTCCCCAAGGTTAAACAAACACCCAAGACCCAATGGTCAACTCAACAGTCAACCCAATATCTAATGGTCCTTCATGCTTCTATTCATGTTGGTCACTTCCACCCCTAAGTGCCCACCTCACATTCATCTCCTAAATGGGCTAAATGGTGAGCTTATCCTACCAACACCCCATGTCAAGTTGCAGGGGAAATAGAGGTATTTAGTACCAGTAGTAGATGCTTCTTTGTGGCCAACTCTGTCTTTCAGCAAGTGGACCCCAAGTGGTCCTCCTTGAAATTCTTCTCACTGGCAAGCTTACTTTCCTCCTTGAGGACAGCCCCCCACACCATTTTAAGTACCTGAAAGCCACCAATGGGCCACAAGTCTATGGCTGTCTGCTTCTGGAGTCATCAGTAAACCAGCAGAGGATCCGCTGTGGATCAAATGGTCATGGGGACTCCTCGTGAGGCTGCTAGGTATAGATTTTGGAAGGATAGGCAGTGCAACAGAATGAGGAACACACACGGTTCCTTCACATTTAGGTCCTGCGTCCACCCTCAGAAACTGTGGACGCTCAGTCCCAATTACTCTCCTTCCGCAAAATGACCCACACCAACTTCATGATTGTGCGGAAGGGCAGTTCTTGATGGGGGCCTGGGTCGCATGGTCATTAAGCTCCACGTGAGCCTCTCTTTCTGTCTTCTGGGGCTCAAAAAGCCATCCTGAAGCTGGTTTGCACTGGGACGCTTTGTTCACAACCTTGAGTCTTTCACTCTTGTCCCCCTGTAGACACTCCTAGTGGGTTCTGATTCGGCAAACTCTACTGGTGCTATCGGGTCATCAATGCCAAGTAACATGGCTTCTCACACTGCCTCCTCAACCTGCTAAAAATTCCTTTCCTTAATGTGAGTCTCTGTCAAAGCAGTGAAGTGCTTCAGATAACTCAGTGGATGCAGTAGGAACGTTATACTCAAGTGAAATGCATGTTATCTCAAAAACCCAAAGTGGGGGTGCAAATGGGGCACCTCTTCTCTCAACTTAGATCAAATGCCCTGGCAAGTCTCAGCCAGCAGACCGTACAAAAATGTTACCTGAGCAGCCAATCCCTTAATTTTGTGTGTGTGATATTCATTTGCTGCCCTTGGTTAACATTTCTCTCCAAGGCTCTCAAGGCAATTGCTTCTTCTTGCTCTACAGGTCCTATCACCATGATAGAATCAAGACTGTGTGCGAGGAATATGTCTGACTCCTAAGATAGGACAGGGACCAAATATCCTTCCAATAAAGATAGCTTTGGGGGGGGGAGCAAGTCTGTGCAATACATGGCATATCTTACTAGGTCCTGCTTCTTGAACTATCCGCCTCCAACACTTGAGCTGTGATGATTAGGAAGGTGACACAAAAGAATTTCCCGTATCCATAGATGCTTCCCAGATTTCAGGGTCGACATAAGCCACTTGTGGAACAGCAAAGAAATTAGCAACACCATATGAGTAAGCTCACCACGATCCAGGAAATCTCCACACAACCTGCCAGTCCTCAGCCAAGCCCAAGAGGCTCATTGAATTGGCATTGGTTTAGTTCGCTACGGCCGCCATAACACAATACCACACACAGCGTAGCTTAAACAGCCATTGGTTTTTCGCAGTACTGGAGGCTGGGAGTCTGAGATTCAGGCGGGTGCAAGGCTGGTTCCTCCTGAGGCCTCTTTCCTTGGCATGTAGACCCCGTCTTTTCCCTGTGTCCTACAAGGTCATCCCTCTGTGCATGTCTGTGTCCTATCTCTTCTTCTTATAAGGACCTCACTCCTATGAGATCAGGGCCCACCTGTATAACATCATTTTACCATAATCACCTCTTCAGAGACCCATCTCCCAATTCATTTCCATTCAGACGTCCTGTGGGTTAGGGCTTCAACATGTTCGTTTTGAGTAGACAAAATTCAGCTCATAACAAGTATACATTAAGAACCACTGCCCCTACCTATTGCAAGACTGTAAAGACAGCACGAATCTCCATCATTTTCTAGGGACCTCTTGTTGGTTGGGTTTACCATTTTGGTAAGAAGGAGAAACCCGACAGGTCCTGCCATTATAATCCGGACTTGAAGGTAAAAAGCCAATGTTCAGGGGCGCCTGGGTGGTGCAGTCGGTTAAGCGTCCGACTTCAGCCAGGTCACGATCCCGCGGTCCGTGAGTTCGAGCACCGCGTCAGGCTCTGGGCTGATGGCTCAGAGCCTGGAGCCTGTTTCCGATTCTGTGTTTCCCTCTCTCTCTGCCCCTCCCCCGTTCATGCTCTGTCTCTCTCTGTCCCAAAAATAAACGTTGAAAAAAAAATTAAAAAAAAAAAAAGCCAATGTTCAGGTCCCTGCCAGTTATCAAGCATATCAAGTCCAAATATACATTCAGAAACAGGGGAAATAGTGACACGCTGGCTTGGACCTACTTTGCCCAAGGTGAGGTGGATTTGTAGCACAACTCCATTTAATGGAACCCCCTTCTCCGAAAAGTCCCCATTCTCAGTTACAAGAGAATCATTCTGAGCCAAGGAGGATATGTGCGAAGTCAGAGCCAGTGGCCCATGAATCTTGAAAAGGCTGATGTTTTTAGTTCTTCATGTAAAGTTACTTTTGTAAATACTTTTGACTCCCTTTGGGAACCCTTACATGTACTCACAGGGCCCTTCTTGGATGACTCCCAGTCTGGAAATAATGTAGGTCTGGGTACAGTCGAGGCAGCATGTGCCAGAAGAGAACTACCCACTTGTAATTATTTTTTCCTCCAACATTGGACCCTAACATGTGCAGTGTCTCTATTTGGTCCCCAGGGCTGTTGTGATGGATTAGGGTCATCAAAGATCTCTGCGAGTGAAACCTACTGGCTCCCACACTGGTCCTCTATGTCTATTCCTCAAACTCCCACAGACGGGGCAGCTTAAGCAAGAGATATTCCTTTCTCCCAGTCTTGGAGGCTGGAGTTGGAGATCTTGGCATGGGCAGAGCTGGCTTCTCTCTGCTTGACATGGAGTCTGGGCCACCCTCCCGCTGTTGTGTCACATGGCCTTTCCTTGCACACCAATCCTATTGAATTAGAACCCTACAGTCATGACCTCACTGAGCTTTAATTACCTCATCAAAGCCCTATCTCCAAATCTAGTCACATTGGGAAGTGAGGGCTTCAAGATATAAACTTGGGGAGAACACACAGTCCAGTCCATAGCGCTTTGCATACACATAACAGCACTTTTGACAAGGGCTAGGTTCGCTTATCAATATTCTTCTTGGTGGTCTTAAAAAGGGAGAGAATGTTGCACCCCCATAGCACAGACAGCTCACGCATGCCCAGAGTCTTCACATCTTCATATACCCCCTTTCACATCACACCAGCGACCTTCCGACATCTCACCTTACATAGTATTCAGTCAACACACCAAACAGTTCAAGGCACTCCCAGGTGCTCTTGTAGATGCAGTCATAGAAATAAAATGAAACTAATTTTTAATAATTTTCCTCTCTCTTTGACTAGTACATTCACAATCCCTCTCCATTTCCACACATATTCCCAGCAGATTTTGTGATTGAAAAAAAAACAGCAAAATATTGCCTTCATTTGAGTGCATTCTTCTCTTCTGCCTGGATTCATTTAATACAAATGACCCCAGGGCCAGCTGGGATCTGACTTTTGGGATAGTCCTGGAGACCATGGGAAAGGAAAGGGGTGGGGCATAGAGAGAGATGACAGTCCCTTCGAAGGTAACGTCTCAGGTGAGGTGATGTGTCAGGTGAGGTAACAACTCATGTACAATAATACGTCAGGTGAGGTAATATCTCAGGTAAGATGATACGTCAGGTGAGGTGATATGTCAGGTGTGGTGACATCTCAGGTGAGAATGTTACAAGGTGTTCCAGCAACGTGGACGCAGCCTCATTCACCTATCCTGAGTATTTATGACTGAGGGAATATCCTGAAATGTTCCCATTCCAGTACCTAGAGTCTCACCTCCTCTCCATCAACCTGACTAGACAAGGAGGAAAGGTGCACGTCAAGCTTTGTTGAAACCACAGTATCACATACCTCATCAATTTCACATATAGCAAGCCTGGGTCCATAAAAAAAAATTACAGCTTATTTTTAAGGTAAATAGGACAATCTTTTCTTTCCTGGTGACACCCTGAGCTGAGAAATAACGTTTCAAATCAGAGATTTTCATTCTTTAAGGATCCATACATCGCATGGTAAGAAATATCTACCACACTAGGTTCTTACCGCCGGTGAGCCAATTAAACTGGCTTATTGCGGCCGTATGTGGATTGCCAAACCACTGTCTTCACTGAGCCCTGCGCTGCGATTACTAATTGAAGTGCCTTCTACCATCGCATTCGAGCATCACTTCAAAGAAAAATAACCGACCAGAAATTCCCTTGCCTTGATGGTCTATTACTGCACCCACTTCAGTAACCTGTTGAGTGCGCGGCATTGACGATGGAACTCACTGAATGTACTCTACGTGAAAAAGATTTTGTAGTTTAAATTTGTGGGGTTTTTTTGAGAGAGAGACAAGAGTCCAATTTCAAGCCATCCTTTGAAGTAAACATGGCCCTGACCAGTGGGACGACCCCCTTGCCAGCCTCAGAACCCCAGAACCACAACATTACAATGGATTCCCAGAGCATAGTGAGGTATCTGGTCTACCTCACACATGTAGAGGGATGCGGGTTCCTCAAAGGAGAAAAACGGGGACCTGGCTGGGGACCCACACGTGTTCGTGGGTGTCTGTCAGAACTAATACTTTAGTTACCAACCTGCAGAATTCTTGGAGGAAAATCAAGCACAGAACTTCAAAAGATACTGGAAAATGCAGCAGAAATTTGGGGTTTGCGTCTTCGCTAGCCAAGGTTTATTTACTTGACGTTTATGCCTACAGAAAGTTGGGTTGAGAAAATATAATTAGTTGTGGATATAATTATACATGGAGTTACATGTAATTACATCTACCATATTACATACACATGTATGTAATACATATATATGACATATATATAATCACATATGTCATATATATAGCATCTATGTACTTGCGTCTGTGCATAAATGTTGAATTAAATTAAGACTAGTGAGTTCATAGACAACTGTAGGCATGTGTATGCATATACATGGACAAGCATATACATATATGTATAAACACCCATGTGTATATGTAAAAGGTGTATATACATATATATGTATATGCACACAGGTATATGCATGTATGTAAGCCTATATATTAATGGATATACACATACACATGTGCACACACATATCCATGTACATGGATATACATGGATATGTACACGCATATAGATATGTGCATGTATTTGCACACACCCATCCATGAATATTCATATATATCCATATATATTCATGGATATGCATGTACCTATACATATGGATATGCACACATACATACATGTGTATGCATGTATATATGCATATATTCATGTATTTGCATATATACATACATATGTATATGCACACACATCCATGTGTGTGTGTGTGTATATATATATATATATATATATGTTTTCATGGATATGCACCATAATAATATATACATAATACACACACAAATAATACATGTTATCATGTTCAAGAAATGCCATTGGGAAGTGACCAAGAAATCAGTGTTCAGAATTTATGAATAAACCTTTGACTTGAAAATTTTTAACTCGGTGATTACTCAGTGCTCCTTGGCATCGTGTCAAGGGCTTGCGTTTAGACCAACTTCCCATTTATGGCACTTATTTATGAAGGCAGACATGCACCAATGAGTTTCTAGAAATGGACTCTATTCAATCTACTCTCAAAAATATACATTAATAAATAATGTTTTGATTAATAATCGGGACGTCCCTGCAAGAGTAACTTCGGTTACTAGGATCAAGGAAATCCTTGATCTACTCAACCTTAAGTGAATAATAAGAGTGCCGATCGCTCCTAAATTTTTGCTGTTTTCATTGCTTATGTTCCTAGCCTCCCCTTAATCACATAAATCTTGGTTGGGAGGCGTTTTCTAGGACTCCTGTGTGTAACACAGCACATGCCACATTACATTTTAACCTGTTCCACCGACACTGTGTGCAAGCATTTTGTAGCGAGATCTGAAATGGAAGATGTATAACATTAGCAGTGCTTCTGATGAAACGCTTTTAGTTTGAAGGATTGACTAATTCACTCAAATCTTATAAAAGCCAACACGATACATAAAGTTCTCGGAGTGCAAACTTCAACGTCGCTATCTTACACCCAGTCTGACAGCAAGGTTCAAAAACCAGGAGGACTTGATGAATTCCAGTCGGGTCCTTTGTTAATGGACTACATCTAACGCAGCGGATCCCGAGAGCTCGCGATCACTTTATATTCTGTTCAGCAGAAAGAAAAGAACATTCTGTATTCAGCATTACTCTTCCTGCAAATGTAATTGTGCCTCCAACATGTAAGTGAGGTTTCGGGCTTGTAAAATGTGGCGTGCATTAAAACTAGCATTTAGTGGTACTGGGTATGGTGTAGTTTCAATAAAAATACATGAATTTGTCTCAATTATCCTCCTCTCCCTCCCTTTTTTTGGCAGGCTATCTAGTTTTGTGTTTGGCTAAAGTCAAACACCATATTATGCAAAAATATAAAAACAGTAAAGGATTTACTTGTATAAATTTATAGATGTAATAGATGCCTTTTTGCAGGTAATTACCTTCTTTGTTAAAAGTTTATGTATTTTAAGAGAGAGAGTGTGGGGGCCAGCAGGGGAGGGACAGAGGGAGAGGAGGAGAGAGAGATTCCCAAGCAGCCTCCACACTGTGTAGGGTCTGATGTGGGGCTCGAACCATGAGATCATGACCTGAGCTGAAATTGAGAGCCAAACTGTTAACCAGTTGGGCCACCCAGGCGTCCTTGTTTTGCTTAAAATTTTTTTTTTAATGTTTATTTTTGAGAGAGGGAGAGAGACAGAGCTTGAGTGAGGGAGGGGGGCAGAGAGAGGAAGAAACAGAACTTGAAGCAGGCTCCAGGCTCCAGGCTCCAGGCTCTGAGCTGTTAACACAGAGCCCGACACAGGGCTCAAACTCACAAATTGTGACATTATGATAGACACTTAACTGACTGAGCCACGCAGGCGCCCCATGTTTTGTTTATATAATCAGGAAAAGTAGACAGATTTTTTGGATGATTTTTGCTTCCACGAAAATGTATATTATATAATTTATTTAATTTCCTATTTATTCAAATAGATAGCATGTGTATATACACATATCTACGTACGTGACATGTATGTATGCGTGTATGTTCACTTCTTCAAGGTGTATCGTATGATGCATGTGTATCTGTATATACACATAAATAAACATAGATGTTTGTATATCAATATGTTTATATATCTATAAAAATGTCATCTGTGATCAGTGATTACAACTCGTAGAGAGCTCAGATGATGATTAGCATATTTTTTAGCCACAAAGTATTTGTCAATTAAGGTATGGGCATGTTCTTTTAAACATAATCCTATCGCACACTTAATAGACTACAGTATTATGTGAACGTAACTTATATATGCGTCGGAAAACAAAAAAAAAATTCACTTGACTCCCTTTACTGAGATATTAGCTTCATTGAAGTGGTCTGTAACAAAACCAGCAATATCTCTGAGGTATGCCTGTAAAAAATTCGGGACGTACACCATTTTGGGGTATTACAAAGGTTAGAGGCATCTTCCATTTTGCCCAGATATTTGGGGCACCTGTCATTGTATTTGTGGGACTACTTTTCTTAAATATGCACCATAAATCAAATATTCAAAAAAATTAGGCATAGCACTCAGACTTTTGTGCTATGGGGGAGAATTGAAGTCCTTGACATTTAGCCAAAAATTATAATAGTAACTTTTCAACATCACGGCCTCATCTTGCTTTGGCCATTCTGTCTCCTTTCCGTATTACCATCTCCTGACCCCGAAGTCATGCCTTAACCCGATTTAATCTGAATTTCACGTAGTCAAGGCAAAGAGACCACGTTTGCTAAGCTTTCTGGTTACTTAATTTTCAAACTCAATGAAGAGTAAATAATTGCTGATATGTTCCACCTTCCTGGAATATCTTTCTTACCTACAAGCATCAACATTCTAGAAGTCGCCACATGAAGGCTGAAATGCTATTATCTCCTTTCATATCCTACTCCATTGAGAAGGACTCTATTAATTATACATAGGAAGAATTAAGAAATGCTCCCTTATCATCCATGTTGATAGGGTTATTCGTGTCTCATGAAGATTATTTGGGGTTTTTTTAATTGAAAGTGGAAGTTATATAAACCACATTATACCTGTTGTCTTTGAAGCTTACAAAATGAGCAAACCCATTTATCTCCATATGCCTTGTAATAGAGCTATTTATGTGCACATCATTCTCCGCTACCTGATAATGAATTCTGGAGAACAATGACTATTTTCATTCACCGATTTGTTTCTGACAGTGTCTAGCATAATTCGGTTGTAGGTACTTAATAAATGTTGCATTGAATTTCCTTCCCTTCAGATCACATGCTCTCTTATGAGAGAAGGGATTTAATGCACGTACAAAGCATGCATTCCTTCTCTCATGTGTCCATACTTAGGGCAGCCTGCACAATCTTAGACTGCGTGTGAGTCTAAGATTGTGGATATATTGCATTCAGAGTTAGCTTTTCTTAATATATTTTGAATTTGCCCGACCATCACTGACATGTGCCACTAAAAATGGCGGTGACTTGGGGCACCTGAGTGGCTCACCCGGTTGAGCGTCTGACTCTTGATTTCAGCTCAGGTCGTGATCCCAGGGTCGGGGATCGAGCCCCAAGTCGGGCTTTATGCTGAGTGTGGAGCCTGCTTGAGATTCTTTGTCTCTTTCAGTCCCTCTCCCCGGCTCCCACTCTCTTTCTCTCAAATTAAAAATAACAGGATAGGATAGGATAGGATAGGAGGAGATGAGAGGAGATAAAGTAAAATGAAATGAAGTGAAATGAAATGAAATAAAATAGCAGTGCCTGCTAACGTGAGACACAGAAACAATATTCCCCATGATTGGTAGGGTGGGACTCGTACCTTACTGCTTTTGGAGGAGAGAGAAGGTTTCGATGGTCAATCCCAGGCCACTATAAACCCTCCACCTTCTGTTGTGGCCAAATTGATGCTTCATACCGATCTGATTTAGATGGTAAAGTATTTTCATATGATTTTATTAAAAATATGGTTGAATTTATGAGAAGGTTGTAGACCTTCGATTGTAGACCAGCATATTACCGAACACAGTGATTATGGCTCGTTGGTCTGTTTAGCTACATGGCATTCTCCAGACATAGGTCTAGAGTTGCCAGATGAGATACAGGATGCCCAGTTACATTTGAAATATAGATAAACAATGCATATTTTTATTGGAAAGACACTTGCCATATATTACATGGACACACCTGTAATAAAAATACTGTGTATCTGAAATTCAAGTTCAACGTGGAACTCTATAATTTGCTGAAACTGGCCACATGTGTTGACCCATTGGATGAATGATAAATATATTCAAGAACTGAAGGCTTTAGAACCATCCTAATAGGAAGATACAGTAACCACAATGTACTCTGTTAAAAGTTCTAAAATGTATAACTTTCCCCCCGAACCTTAGCTGGCTTCCAATTCCCGTGTCGTTAAGGAATTTGGAAATGGTTGTTCTCTGCATGATTTTTTTTAAAAGTTTAATCATTCCTCAGGTTTTATTTCTTCAGGCTAAATTATCTCAATTCTTTGATCATTCTCTTCAGTGTCTGTTAAATATTTCAAAATAATGGTTTTCATTAATATACAAAGTTGATGCTAAAGAAAAATTAGAGAAGGACCAGCTGGCTTAATGACTTCATGGAAAATAAAGGCTCTTTCTGTGCTATTTAATGATAATATTGCATGTTAACGTCTAATCAGAAGAGCGTCTATGAATAATGTGAAGAAGTTAGCATATTAATGAACCCAGCCCATATGCTTAAAAGTTATGAAAGTCACTGGTGGATTTTTATGTAAAATAATAGTCTCTGAAGATAAATATGTTTGGCAGGTTTTTGATAACACAGCCACTGGTCTTTATTAATCTTAGAACTGTGTCATTCAGATATTATCAATTTCGATAGGTCTAGACATCTCAAAGAAAATACTACTTCAGTTTCTTTATTGAAAGAAAGTGGAAGTCAGATAAAAGACATTATAGCTATAAAATCTGAGGAGTTGGGCAGAATTACCCAACAGCTTTGGAATGCTAATGGGACGCCCCAAGTAACACTTGAAGGTAATTCTGCTCAGAGCTTTGGAAGCATCCAGGACCGAAAAGTCTAATTAGTCCAGCTCACGTGGATGATTAAATAAAGGCTTCTCTGGAGTGAATTCTAAAAACCGTTAACTTTTTTTTTCTTCTGGAAAAAGAAAAGAAAGACAGCAAAGGAAAGAAAAACAAGTCTGAAATATCACGTACGGTTCAGCAATAAAAGAATACACTTGACAGCTTACACATTCCTCTGAGCTGGTCAAATATAAAGACTGTCTTCGATACTGACATTATAAATATGCGTAAAGTGGTAATTGTTTCGCCAATCATGATAAATCTGTTGTTCATATCATTGGCTACATGCAGGGATTACTCTATCTGCCATATTCCCAGTGATTTCTATGATTAATGATGGGATACAGAAAGAAAGCAGTGCCTAATACATTCGAATAGGGCTCGCACAAAGGGCAAAATGAATGGGTCTTTAAAAAGGGAGTTATTGGGGCGCCTGGGTGGCTTGGTCGGTTAAGTGTCCGACTTCGCTCAGGTCATGATCTCACGGTCCGTGAGTTCGAGCCCCGCGTCGGGCTCTGTGCTGACAGCTCAGAGCCTGGAACCTGTTTCAGATTCTGTGTCTCCCTCTCTCTCTGCCCCTCCCCTGTTCATGCTCTGTCTCTCTCTGTCTCAAAAATAAATAAACATTAAAAAAATTAAAAAATAAATAAATAAAAAGGGGGTTATTGGACGCAGGATGAACAATAACCATTTCCAGATGGAGATTCTCCCCATGACAATAAATACACTCCATGCAATGCCATAAAAACATACACATACTCCATTTATGCAGCTTGGGAGGATGCTATTAAAGTTTATATGAAAAAATGTGTGAAGATAATTAGAAATACACTAAAAAAACCCACAAAACCCTCAGTGTTATTGAGAAGTAGCCCTACCAGACGTTTAAAAAGTACAGGGTCTCTATTCTTAAAAATGGTGTATTTTTATATGATAAAAAATAAGTGGAATCAAAGAGAAAGTTCATAACTAGGCTCAAATATATATGGGGATGTGCCTGAAACATCTCAAATTATTGGGCAGACGTTTACTTATTACTACATAGTGTTGGGACAACTGGTTAGACGCTTAGAAAACAATTGGCATTAGTTATGCATTTCACAGCAAAGGAAAGACTAGACTCCAGATGGGGAAATTAAATGTTAAAATAAAAATATTAAAGAAAAAGAAAAGAAAAATATTAGTGCCAAATATAACATGAGTGAATTCCCTTTCATAACTATGACTAAAAACCCAGATATGTCACAAATGCCTCTTTAAAAATTCTGACTACATTCAAAAGATTTTTTGAATGGCAGAACAAACAAGCAAAAAAAAACTCCCACGAAAAACAAAAAGCAAGCAAGCAAGCAAACAAACAAAAGTCGCCAACCCCTTAACACTATGAACAAAGTCAAACGGCAACTGAGAAAAATACAGAAAATATTCACAACATACATAGTAGATTAAGGGCTACATAAACATAATGAATAAAGATTTTTTTGTAAGTTGAGAAAACACAACTAAAAAGTTTTTTTAATTGGCAAAAAATCATTAATAAGCAATATGTGTGTGTGTGTGTGTGTGTGTGTATATATATATATAATGGCCCTTAATCACAGGGGAAAAAAAGATGTTCAGCCACACTCAGAGAAACAGAAACTAAATTTATACCTTCACTGGGATTGCAGTTCCCTCCTAAATATTTTATGAAAATTTGCTGTGGTGATAAGGAAACTTCAATCCTTGTCAATTTCCAGTGAACCCAGAGTTTTATCACCCTTTTGAAGGGAAATTCAACACCATCTGAAAAACAATAAAGCAAAAAATATTGCAAACAACAACAAAATCACTATATATTCGTTAACTTTCAAGCCTTCAGTAGCAATGCTCAGAATTTACCCTGAAGATATGCTTCCAACAGGATGAAAACACACACCTACAAGGAGATTCATGGTAGCATTGTTTGAAATTGCAAAATATTGGGGGGAAAAAAACCCTACATGCCCATACATATGAGAGTGCTTGAATAAACCATGGGGAATACACAGAATATGGGATTAGGAAACTGAAAATTTAAAAAAAGAGAGAGAAAATACAAACGGTTCTTTTGAACTGGCATGGAGAATCTTCAGATAGTATTGCTAAGTGAAAAAGCAAAATACAAGTCTCCTAGTCTTTCTCTTGTGCACAAAAACATAAAGAAGCTAAAAGGTAAAGTGAAAAATGAAAAGGTTCATTGGTATAAAAAATAATACAGTAAGAGTAAATCAGGAAGTGGTGATATTTGTCACAATTATATAGAAATTGCAAAATGTTGGGGGGAAAAATCAACATGCCTTGAAATCCTTTGGCAAAAATGAATACAAGAAACAAGAAAATTGGCTGGTTATTGAATGAAGATTTTTTCCAACACAGGAAGGGTACATAGGGCTTGAACTGATGACCCTGAGATCAAGAGTTGGATGCTCTACTCACAGAGCCATCCAGGCACCACGTAACTGTGACTATGTGTATTATGTGTATTAGCTGTGTATTATGCCTCACATCCTCGGAAACAGACATATAAACAAAAGGATGGAGGGGGGGATATAAAAGTTAATTCAAACAACAACAAATGAACCCAACTATATTTCCAATGAGTCATATAAGCACATTGAAGAGAAGGGGACAAAAGGGGTCCTACACACAACATTGACTGTCTACTCCAAGCAAAAGATAGAGGGGATCTAAATGCATGTCCAACTTGCCTTGAAACCGTTGGTTTTCACTGGTACGGGTGAGCTGTTCTATAACAGCTTAATGCATATTCTTGGATAGCACCTGTGAGTAAACACCTGTGGGTGACAGAAATCAGGGTGCTCATTGCTGGAGAATAGAGTTTAAAAAAGATACAAAGGAGGAAAGCTAGAAGGAACCCAAGGATTAGATTTCATATATATTATATATGATATTATGTATGAATATATCTTACAGCATATATAGTATATATAATACAAGTATACTATAATTATATACTGTATAGTATATACTGTATGGCATATTTTATATATAAGTACATGGCATATTTGATATATAAGTACATTATAAAGTATATGTAATAGTATATAGTATAGTATGTAATACTATAAGCTATAACATATTAATATGTATTGTGTAATTATATTATACTTAGTATGTTTATATTCTATTTATTTTATAATTATATATATTAATCTATATTATGGCCCATGACAGGATCTACAAGAATGACATCCCCAAACATCCCACTAATTATGAGCACACCCATCACCTAGATTGTGGTTTCTAATCACCATTCTCCACTAAAAGTAACTGGGGCAAATGGCTGATTCCAGTGCTAGGATTATGGAAGAAGCAGGTTAGGCATGATCATCTTGTGCCAGAAAGTAAGAAGGTGCTCAGAGAATGTGTGGGACACACTTGAAGAACTTAGCTGACAACCTGCAGAGACACTAACCAAATCTGGGACAGTGTGGGCATCCAAATAGATAATAGTCTACCTATTCTAAGTGAAGGGATGAATAGGGAGAAAGGGAAAGCACTTTCTTGTGAAAGAAAGGCAATTTAATAAACAAAGAAGAAATGATGTAGTTTGAAACTCATCCTTTGTCAACCATCAAAAAAATAATCCTTTCAGGAAAGAACCAAATGGGTGGGCGAAAGTTGGTGGGAAAGATATTTACCGAAAGCCAGAATATCTCCCCATAGGATATGTATTAATTGCAAGGGAAAAGTTGGTACAATTACAGAGGAGAAGGCCACAGAAGTCCCTGAACCAAGCCATTGAGGCAAATAGCCCCAGAAATAGGATAACCAGAGGCCAGGTGCCTGTGTCTGTTGATGTGTCCCGAAAACATCGCGTCTGTTTCGTGGTATCATCAAAAATGCATAACCTCATCTGATCACAAAACATCCATCGTATCCAAATCAAGGGAATCCTAAAAATAAATAATTCAAGTAGTATCATGAAAGACAAAGAAAGCTTAGCAACCCTTCCACATCAAAGGAGATTAAAGACATGTGATAACTAAATGTGAACCAGGATCCTGGATTGTGTCCTGGATGAGAAAATCTACTATTCTCTCCTTTTTCTCCTATAAAGGGAATTAGTGGGACAGCTGGCATAATTTGAACAAGGTCTGTGGATTAGATAATAGTCCTGCACCCGTGATATCTCGGGGGCATTTCTGTGCTTTTTTTTAAAACAATGCACCCTGGAGTATCTAAGTGTAAGTGAAGGTTATGTCTGCATAACCTTATTATCTGACAATTGTAAAATAAAATTTCATACCTGCACTCACAGGAAAAGTGCATTACTAAGAAGAAAGGTAACTGACTCTCTCAATGTATCTCTCTCTCTCTCTCTGAAATCCAGACAGAAAGTAAGAGAACGTTCCTATAGAAAGTAGGAGGGGGTGTGTGTGCACATGTGCACATCTGTGTGTACTATATCACATATACATCACGTCTAATATATATTTATATAAATATGTCAACATGTGTATACATCCATTATATTTATTATAAAGATGTATTAAAAAAGTCACCCCCTGAATTACACAAAATGTTGAAATAGAAACAGGAATGTCCCAACAAAAGCTGAGGAGGATCAAAACAAAAGCCCCACTCCCTGGTTACAAGGTGTAGAAACTTCTAGAAAGAAAATGTCTAAAAATGTATAAAGGTCAGTTAAACATACTTCTTGTCGACAACAGTGGAAGCTGGAAGACAATAAACCAGAGTCTTTCATTAGCGGAAGAGGGAAAAATACGTAATTTTAACCCAGAAATGTTGTAAAAAGCCACACATACAGGGAATAGAGCGATGTGTTAAAAAATGTGAGACTCCAGAATGGTTCCTTTAACTTCCCCTGCCGTACACACTTTTTAAATATAAAACCTGATCATTAAGGAAACCTTTCATCTGAATGAAAAGAAATAAAAGAAACATTAGACCAGGTCACCAGAAATTGCACCAAATCAGAAGAAGAAATGAGAGCTGAAGGAAAATTATTAGAGAATCCCGCAGACCCTGACACTTGGAAGTGTGTTTGTTTTTAGCAGCAAAGTTTCAATGATGTTAAGAATACATTTTCATCTCTATGAATCCAATTAAAATGTTTAAATGAATAATATTTACATACGATTGGAATACTTTCTTTTTTTGAGTTAGAACACTTTTGGAATTCAACCAACCGTGAAGCCCAAAAGACTTAATTACAGTACCAAAAAATTGGAAATGTGAAAGTGTTGTTATAAAAGCACAAATTGGAAGGAAGAAAAGGTGTACTAATTTTTTTCCCCTTGTTTTATTGGGGAAAAAATCAGAAATGGATTCCGACGCATCTAATCTATTTAAGATTACTTGTTAAGGTTGAATGCTAATTACTAAATATCTATATCATCTATATCGATATCTATATCTACCTATCATCTATCCATCCATCCATCTCTATATCTATCTACCTATTTATCTATAAAGAATGTTTAATTGAGTTTCCTCTTGGAGAATGGGATCCTTTTGGATTTCCTTTTAATAAGAGCATTCTAATGAGTTTCCATGCATGTTTGAACAATACCCACGTACCCAACTTGAAAAGCAAGGGGTATAAATCAATTATGTGTTTACATGTGTAATAGTCAAACCTGAAATGCACCTGTAATTAATTGGAAGGCAGAAAGTCTCCTGTGGAGAAGGGGTTACTAGCACCACCATCAGGGCAGCTGACGGGTTGACAGAAGGCTGTTCTGAACTCAGTGGCACCGGGCAGATTAACTCACCTTGCTGAGCGTGCCTTGGGGCCCGTAAAACCTGGATGCCACTTACCTCAGCAGCAAAGCTGACCGGGCTCAAACAGTGCGGTGTAGCTATCAGCTGAGACCTAGCATAGAGTACACTGCAGTCTGATGTGGGAAACAAAGGTGAAGGAAATGGCAGATAAAGCTCAATTTCCTTCCAACCTGCAGCCCTTTGGCAAATCCTTGAGGCAGGCAGAGTAAAACGTTTCTCCAGAAACTCCCTACTGTCTTAATGCTAATGCTTCGCTAGAGGGACAAACCACCTTAGCCTGACAATGGCCAAGCCTCCAGTATCCTGGGAGACTTCTTTGGCACATGAAAATCTCACTGGAAACTTCCCCTGGACTTTACCTCCCCCCCCCCCCATAGTATATAACCAGTGTCTCCTGTGGTCTGGGGTAGCTCTTCCTGCCCACAAGTCTTGCCCCCGAGCTTCAATAAAATCACCCTTTTTTGCACCAAAGACGTCTTCAAGAATTCTTGCTCGGCCATCAGCTCCGGACCCCACGAACCCCACCATCAGCGCCCGAAACCTCATCGCGCTCCATTAGGTATCCTCCAGGGTTTCCTCAAGACTCAAAGCAGATTCACACAGGCAGTAAAATATCGAGGCATCACTAAAAGCCCTTCTAATAGATGAGGGGTATTCAATGGCCCCGAACTTGGCCGTGCCTCTTTACGCTTCTAAACCCTTTCACACACACCAAGACCTTCTCTCGTGGATTTCACCTGCCATCGTAGAAGTTTGAGCTGAAGGTTTTTAAGTGTGCTTATTAATTTATTGAAACATAGCAACAATGGACATAGAATACAGCAACGGCGAACAGGTACGAACACGGAGAACCATATTCTCGAAGACGATAAAAGTGAGTGGAAGCAATGATGTTCTCTCACATTTTTGCCAATGCTCTAAATTTCTGCCTTGAGTCTGCTGCAACATCTTGTGGTTGGCAGGTGAAGGAAATCTGTGCTCACAAGGTAGGTAATTAGGAAAGAGAAGGTTTGAAACTCCACCAGAATCCAACAAACGGTACTTAAAAGTTAGTGGCCACCGGGAATCTAAAATGATCATCAGAGAAATCTTCTTCCTCTGTTCTATTACAATCAATCAATAACCAACTGCACCAAATGCAGATTATATTTCGGGGGACCTTTTATCCATGCATGATTTCACAATAACATCATACATTGTTCATTTGGAAAATATCAGTCCCCTGCGTTTCGTGGCTCTTGGTGGTTTTTTTAAACCAATTTTTTAATGCTTATTTATTTCTTTGAGATTTTAAAAAACTTGTTAATGTTTATTTATTTCTTTGAGGAAGAGAGGGAGACAGAGACAGAGTGTGAGCGGGGGGGGGGGGGGGGGGGGGGGGAGGGGCAGAGAGAGAGGGAGACTCAGAATCTGAAGCAGGCTCCAGGCTCCGAGCTGTCAGCACAGAGCCCGACGCGGGGCTCGAACCCGTGAACTGCGAGATCACGACCTGAGCCGAAGACGGACGCTTAACTGACTGAGTCACCCAGGCGCCTGGGATCTTGCAGGTTTTGACAAATGTTATCAGACAGTAGCAGAAACCACCTATGTTAATAACCACCACTGATCTGGTCAGAAACAATCTTTAAATATGGGAAGGCTGTCTACCACCCTGCATACAAATTTTCCAAAACTCCACTGTCTCTTGCAAATCCAAACTCATCGTTGTCGACAAATACTGTTACTTGCTTGCCTTGAAGGGACAGACCCTTTTCGTTCATTTTCAAGAAAAGATCTGTCAAACACCAAAATCCGAGGAACTATAACTTGGTCACTCCTTTCCTTCATTCAACTAAAAAACGGCGTTCTATCTTACGAAGATGTGAACGCAAGGGTCAAGATGTAATCAAGTGAATGATTTTGTTTCGCGAAGGACGTCCTTACGTGGAACTTTTGCTCATCTATTGGTGCACGTCAGCAAAAAAAATAATGATGATTTTTCGCGGTTTTTTTCTTTCTCTTTCTTTTTTTTTCATTATGGTAAGAACACTTTATAGAAGACCTACTGTCCTAAATTTTTAGATGCATAAGATATTACCTCATACCTGTTAGAATGAATTTTACCGAAGGAAGGAAGGAAGGAAGAAAATGAGGAAGAAAAGAGCAAAACAGGTGTTGGTGAGGATGTGGAGAAATAGGAGTCCTCTCGCACTGTTGGTGAGAATGCAAACCGGTGCTGCCACTGTGGAAAACAGCATGGAGTTTCCTAAAATTTTTTTTAATTAAAACAATATTAAAAATAAAACTACCCTCTCATCTAGTGCTGCGATTCCCCCCAGCTTTATCGAGATACAGTTGACAAATAAAATTGCATGTATTTAGGGGCACCTAGATGGCTCAGTCGGTTAAGCGCCTGACTTCGGCTCAGGTCATGATCTCATGTTTCATGAGTTCGATCCCCACGTCAGGCTCTGTGCTGACAGCTCAGAGCCTGGAGCCCGCTTTGGATTCCGTGTCTCCCTCTCTCTCTCTCTGCCCCTCCCCTGCTCATGCTCTGTCTCTCTCTCTGTCTCTCAAAAATGAATGAATGTTAAAAACATAAATAAATACACTGCATGTATTTGAAGTGTAGAATGTAATGATCTGATATATTGTACACATTGTGAAATAATTTCCATAATCGAGTGAATTAGCACACCCATCACCTCGCACCCCATGACACTAACTCGATTTGTGCAAAATCACTATCTTTTACGGCATCACTGTAAATGTCAACCCAATGAAAACGTAAACAACTTCTGAGTATTGTAAGGAAAATCATCTTGACCTCATGTTCCCCCTGAGCGGGTCTTGGGGACCCCCATGGCCATACTTTGAGAGCCATCGGTCTTCAGGAAGGCCATTTTAGGGGAAAAAATCAACATGCCTTGAAATCCTCCTGCAAAAAATGAATATAAGAAACGAGAAAGTTGGCTGGTTATTGAATGAAGGTTTTTTCCAACACAGGAAAAGTGTGCTCTATTTTCTGGACGTGTCATCTCATGGAGAAACTATCTCATTTATCCATCAGGTATTTATTCGGTGCTGGAGGCACGTCTCGGGGGTTATCCAACAGGTAACCAAGACGGTGGGGGCAAATGGGGTCCGCTGACAAGGAGAAGGGATGTCTTTCCTCAAACTTGGCTCCTGCTTGCAGGAAGGCCCTGCATCCTGCTTTTGCTGGAAGGAAACAAGTAAATTGGTTAAAAACGTAGATAAAAGTCACATTCTGACACGAAGCGACATTGTTTCTGCAGGTAAAAACCACGGTGGCAGGTAACCTTCAAAGTCATGTTCACGGATCACCTGGGGATTCCCAATCACTGCATAGATTATGTTGCCCAAATCTTCCTCCTTTGGAGACTTCCAAAGAAATGTCATATTTAATTGAAGGGAATTAGATGCATAATCTCGGGAGACGAGGTACAGGGTTGGCTGGGAGCCCAGGGAGGTGATTACCGCTCATTTTGTTATTTTCATTCTGCACTGTATTTGGAGCGCCTTTCCTGTCTCAGCCGCATGAAAATGTGACATTTGAGTGATCAGTTTCTACCATTCCCCTTCAGAGAAATGCTTCACTTTGGCTCGACACAAAACCCGTTTCCAGATTCCATTCTTTTTTTTTTTTTTTTCTTGGCCCTTCACTAGCCCAACGTGAAGCAAGGATTGCAACGGCGAGCTGCTCTGCGGGCGCTCCCTCTGACCCCCGGACCTTTGCACATTCGTGCTCAGAGCCTAGCCACTTGTAAATCGGATCCTCTATCCAAACGTCCCTGTGGGCGTGCGTGGAGACCCAGGTCCCTGTGAATGCCTGTTACACGGCTGCCAGGATGTGGCAGTGAGCAGAGCACGGCTGGGTCCTGCCCCTGTGACTTGACCAGGAAGGCGAGAATCCCTTTAAAAATCACCCCTGTGTTTGCACTCGACTTAAAGGGGTCTCAGGGTTTGCAAAAACAGGGCATTCACGAGCCCTGTTCGTTAACAAACGAACCCATTTGCTGCACCCACGGCAGAACATGCCTCCAGACACAGCAAGCACTAGGGCCATCGCAGTTTCCGAGATAGGAAGACCCACTGGGGTTGCAAAGCCCTGCCCTGGGGGCCTCAATTAACCCAGAGCGCAAATGCTCTTAGGCAGTGAGAGGAATGGGGGCAGAGTCAGCATCGTGAGAAAACAGCCTTCAAGGAACACCTGGCCTGCAGTCCATTCCGGTGACAAATGCAGAAAATCAACATCACCGAGGCCCCAAAGCACCCCCAGCTCCTCTGCCGAAGGGCATGACGACACCTTGTACAGCCTCATGCACAAGTCACCTTCCAAGCCCTTCTAGATCACACCATCCTGGATTCTCCAATTTGCTCAGAAAGAATGGGAAATTGGGATGTCAGGGGGACAGTCAGGGAGGTTCAATGTGATGGGGGCAGCATCAGTCAGCAGGTGCGTGGCCCACAGGGCGAGGGGTGTGTGGAGAGAGGGGGCCTTGGCCAGCGGGCCTCCAGCAGCATCTAAGGCCGGGACAGGAGGCTTCACTTCATGTCTACACCGCGTGTCTATGAGCAACCAGCCAGAAGAAGGAATGCTCCAAGCTGCCCTCGCCAACTCCCCCTGCGTCACACACGAACGTGCTCAAAGCGTGTTTGGGATTATGCAGAGGCCACACACCCCTTCTCATTGGAAGGCACCACGGCCGTCCACACTTACACTGAAAGTAGAATAAAAATGGAACTATTTGTAGAGCACAGGAGTCTGTTTGTAATTGAAAGCATTTCACACTTTGAAAAGGTTTCCATAATACGTTGTGTGAGGGCGTAAAAACCCAGGTGTTGATTTTTTCTTCAAATGCTCACCCAACGGGGCACTTGGGTGGCTCAGTCGGTGAAGCATCTTGACTTTGGCTCAGGTCATGATCTCATGGTCTGTGAGTTCAAGCCCCGCATCAGGCTCTGTGCTGACGGCTCAGAGCCCGGAGCCTGCTTCACATTCTGTGTCTCCCTCTCTCTCTGCCCCTGCCCCACTCACATTCTATCTCTCTCTCTCTCTCTCAAAAATAAATAAACGTTAAAAAAAAATATATATATATATATAAGCTCACCCCACAACACTTGGTCATTAGCATCTTTGACTTTAAGAAAAAAAATGCATGAATTCCCAAACACAGTGCTGACTTTGGAGGCTATGGAAAGAATAGGGCGCTGGTCCTGTAAGATGAAGGTGATCCCAAATACGGAAGGGACAGGATTGTTTTCTGTCTGTCCCCTCCTTCTGGGATGACTGTGCCCTATAGAAAAGGAAGGCGCCTTAAACTCTGTCACGTCAAATGTCTATTGAGTTTCAATGCGGTTTTATAAAGCGTCTAACAAAGGAAGCAGGTGCTTTCCAAAGTAGGACACAATGATTTCCATGAGGGGGAGTCTGAACCAGCCAGGCTGCTCCCCCTGTCCTGGGGGAGCCCCGAGATGCTTGTGTGTGTGGACACAAAGGGACAGATGAGCTGAGCCAACCCCTAGCTCCCTGAGTGATGCAGGATTGAGGCACACTGATTTACATTTGGATACCGACACTGCGTGTCACGTGAATGTTGATGCTGTTTGCAGTTTAAATGCTCGTGATCTGGGAGACTTATGTGCTGAGAACAAACGGTGTATCTTTTTTAATTCCTACTTTTGGTTTTACCTACATTCATTTTCTGGAAGCCTGCAGCTCAAAAGGGTAGAGAAAGGCCTTTTCGGGATCTCTGAGCACAGGCCTGGCCTTGGGCATAGCGATCTCGTGTCTTAGCACAGCTCACTGCACACAGAAAAACCTTAGAGACAGCACGTCCTTGACCTTGGGCCCCGTGCCCTTTACCGTAATCCACGTAACGCTCACCCCTTTTCCGGGGCCACGTGCATCTTTCCCCCATGGAAAGGATGTTTTGAACATAAAATGCTTACATGGTGATTTTTTTTAAAAAATTACCCAAAAGGTCCATGCCATTGAAGATAAAGGAAAAGCATCGTGAACAATTAGCTGTAATTTGCATTCTGTATGGGGATCTTGCAGTTCATCGGTCCTGTCATTTCTAATTTATATATTGTGGGGATAATGAGACAAGTAAATGAAGAAGTGCACACGAGTGCGCAATTCCTAGTCTGTAGAAATCGACACCCGTCATGGTTCCAGCATAAACTACAATGGATAATAGGCCATCATGTGGTATTACCGGGTTGGTGGTAAACACACAAAGACTCACTGCCATGACCTCACATAGAAAACATTCTCTCAGAGTACATCCATTTTATTTGGAAAAAAAAGTTTTCAATGTTTATTTTTCAGAGGCAGAGAGCACGAGCAGGGGGTGGGGCAGAGAGAGGGAGACCCAGAATCCGAAGCAGGCTCCAGGCTCTGAGCTGTCAGCATAGAGCCCAAGGCAGGGCTCGAACCCACAAACGAACCGTGAGATCGTGACCTGAGCCAAAGTCGGATGCTTAACCGACTGAGCCACCCAGGCGCCCCAAAGCACATCCATTTTAGAGAAAACTCAACTTGAACTGTTATCTCCCCCTATAACCGACGTGCTCCCATTAAAGTGTGATTCATATTGCCTGATGGGGCATATTTAATGTCATGGAAAGGCAAATACATGAATGGGATATAAACGGATCATAATGAATGGGGATTTAATAACATACCTCAGATGTGTGTGCCTTAGTGATTCAGTTAAAACCAATCCCGTTTTTATACGTTAAACGTGCAGGGAGAGTTTAAAGTCTATAAAAGTAGAGTGGGAGAGAGCCAAAGCATAAGAGACTCTTAAAAACTGAGAACAAACTTAGGGTTGATGGGGGGTGGGAGGGAGGGGAGGTGGGTGATGGGCATCGAGGAGGGCACTTGTTGGGATGAGCACTGGGTGTTGTATGGAAACCAATCTGACAATAAATTTCATATATTGAAAAAATAAATAAATAAAAGTATAAGGTTTAAAGCATCATCGCTATACAGAGAAAGATCTCTGGGAAGTTACACATCAGTAGCATTTTTAGCAGTTAGACGGACATACAGGGACTATGACCTGTGACATTTCCCTGCGGTATGTTGGGTGTTTTGGTCTCTACAGAACCCATGGCTTTTCTACGTCTTTCACCACCCATAATTAATTGTTACCCATTATTAAAACTGCGCGTGTGGCTCCTGCACACGTGATACGGGCCTTTTACACACAGCTACTAATGTTGGAAGTACCTTTACCCGAGAGCTATTTGGCCGGTTTCTGCGTGGCAGTCGTCCAAATTAATATAGCGCGACAAATTTAATCTCGATTTCCAATTTTCTGCTAACTCTGCACTCCAAAAGCCCGAATTTGTGAAAGCGTATAACGATCCTCTTTCTAACGGGACGCGTACTGTTTCGATACATCACCTGAACCTCCTTGCCTGCCAGACTCCCACATGGTCCGTTACCAGCCTCCAGAAGTGAACATCAGACTTCCCTGCTCACATCCCCTCAGGAAAGACACGGGAAGCTCCCTCCCTCGCGGCCCGCAAACGTCCTGGGTCCTCTCTCTGCCCGTCAGAAGTTAATTTCTCCTCTGGATTCTGTTTAATCGCATGAACATACTCCGTGCCTCTTGACTGTGACCTTCTAGAGGTCCGCAGTGCTGTTTCTGAGTTGATTTAACTAATATGTAAAGACCACACAGATAGATGATATGGATATATAGACGTAGATAGAGCTACAGGTGTTGACGTAGATGTCGGTATAGATAAATATAGATGCAAATACAGGTGCAGAGAGATACAGATATGTCGTCAATGATTAGCCTGCCATGCTGATGCAGACTGATAGAAAATGTATCAAAGGCAGAACTACGGAGTCAGACGGAATAAGAATTTTTAAGGAACCATAGCTCTGGAAATGTCAATGAACATCTAACTTTCGGGTTTTCCTACCCACGAAAATCGGAAACACGCTGGCTTTCCCACAAGTGTGGCTCTTTAGAAATTCTCACCTCCTTGGACGCCCGTCCCCACGTTCCCTCCTTGCCCGCACTTGGATGCCTCAGTTTCTCTTCTGAGAGCCTTGGCGTGATCAGAGAGTCAGCTCACTTGGGGAGGTGCCCCTGTGCGCTGCCCGCCTCCCCGGGGGCAGTTGGTGCGATGCCTCCAGTGGAACAGGTGCTTGGTGTTGTATCCACAGGGCCTCGGGGAGCAGCTGCTGAGTGGGAGGCACAGACCCAGTGTCGCTGAAGTCGCGGCCAGAGCCCCGCTAAGGAGCCCGCTCGGGGGCAGTCTCGGGAAAGGTCCACCCGCGCACGGGGCCGCTGTCAGGCCCCGTTGTCACCGCTCCAGGGCGGGGAACTGGCAGGACGGAGAATTCAGTGTCAGGTGGCCTCCTGGTCTGAGTCACATCACAGGACAAAGGTGTTGTGCTTAGTAAAACCAAGGAGGTTTCCGCAACTAGCACTGTGTCAGTCGTCTGAATTCCATTGCACGGCTGTCCGTTTTGTGACGTCTGCAAATGATGGAGATGGGGAAAGTTTATGTGGATGCCCCTACTGTGATAATGACAATAGACGGCACGGATACCCCCCGTTATAATTATCCAGGGACTTTCTCTTTTTTTCAAAGTGTTTATTTATTTTACGAGAGAGAGAATGGGACGGAGGGAGGGGCAGGGGGAGAGGGAGAGAGAGAGAGAGAGAGAGAGAGAGAGAGAGAGAATCCCAAGCAGGCTCTGCACCATCAGCACAGAGCCCGACCCAGGCCTCAAACTCACGAACCACGGGATGGTGACCTGAGCCAAAACCAAGAGCTTAATGCTCGACCAACTGGGCCCCCCAGGAGCTCCTAGAACTTCCTAATTTACACACTAGCTGGTGTCGATATGCACGGGGAGGTAGGTTGGTGGTGATACCGACTCCATTTTAGAGTGGAAAACCATGTCCCGAATGTAGGTAATGTGTTCGGGTTCAACAGTAGCAGCGAGGCTTCAGGAGTGAGAGCAAGGATCACACAGTGTCCCCAGTTTGAAGTGACAAATGGATGCTCATCTCCCAGTGCAGCCCACCTTTGCTATAGTTCAAAGACTTGCCCTCTGCTCTGACCAGTGGCACGACCCCCTTGCCAGCTGCAGAACCCCAGAACCACGGTGCCTGTGGAGACGAGATGCACTCAGGAAGCACGAACCCTACATTCCCACTTCTGTTTCGGGGAGTGAGAAGAAACAAGGGAATTCACTCCCATGGTAACGTCAAGAAGAAGCTGAGATGATGTGAGATTCATGCATACTTCTGGGGCTGTGGAGGGGAATGGGCACGATGACATCTTTATAAACCGAGGTGCAGAGAGGAGTCCGTGGCAGCTGAGTCACAAGCTGCAAGAGCTACCTGGAAAGAGAAGAAAAGAAGGAAGGAGGGAAGGAAAGGAAGAAGGAGAAGAAAAAGGAGTAGAAGGAGGAAGGAAGGAAGGAAGGAAAGAAAGGAGGAGGGGGGAGGAAAGGAAAGGGGAATGAAAGAGGGAGGAAGAAGGAAAGAAGGAAAGGAGGGGAGGGGAGGGAAGGAAGGAAGGAAAGGAAAGGAGGAGGGAGGAAGGAAGAAAGAGGGAGGGAGAGAGGAAGGAATCAACGAAAGAAGGAGGGAAGGAATGGAGAAAGGAAGGAAGGAAAGAAGGAGAAGGAGGAGGAAGAAGAAGGAAGAATCAACGAAGAGGAGGGAAGGAAATGATGGAGAAAGGAAGGAAGGAAGAAGAAGGAAGGAGGAAGGAAGGAAGGAAAGAAGAAGGAAGGAAGGATATAGAATTCCACATTGAAAAAACACTGAAAATCGTCGTTTGAAATAGAGGGTACGTTGGATAGTTTCCAAACAGCTAACACTGAGGGAAATGGGGCGGCGGCAGCCAGGAGTCTGGAGTAAGTCACACACTGGGCAGCTGTCCCCTCCAGAACGGATCCTCAGAGTGACCTCCGCATCATCGGTCTCTGATCTGGAAACTACGTAACGATGAGTTGCCCGATCTTTGTTCGAGTTGAACACATGGCTGAAAGAAGTAATTAGAAATTACCCAATTAATAAAAATCACCCTCCACATGTTCGTCTGCCTATTTCCTTCCTCATGGAATCTAAATTTAAAACAAGGCAACTCAGCCGTGTCGGAGCCGCATCATTATGCTTTATTTCAAGACGAAGACCCCAAAAGAAAGGATTGCTGTGCTAGTGGGGAGGCCGAAATTCCCTACAGAAGGTAATACGTGGGATCTGACGTTCATGGCCACGTCAGGACACCACGTGGTGTGAAAATAAGCAAAAGGCAAATCTCGGGTCTCTTTTCTTCATGTACTCAACTACTTGAGTACATTTCACACACCCACATTATTCTTGTTTCTAGCATTTTATACAGACGGCATTTTACGTGCATAGAAACCATATGGTTTGTAGAGACCGTCAACATGACTGACATTTCTAGCAACATGGGAAGCCCTCAAAGGACCTACCGCGTTCTACCTATGGAGACACTTCACACAATGCTGCTTTTTGCGAGGAGTATTCACGGGTTTCCGTAAATGGGTGGTTTCCGGGAGTTGAGTGTCTTTTGCAGGTAAATCGAATGCGCTAACAACTAATTTAAAGCCCTTGCTCAGGGGTGGCGTTACACGGCGTCATTTAACTAAGTTTTTGCACACCGGAAGAAGCTTCCACATTCTCCGCTAAAGCTCTCAGACTCGTCCACTGGTTTCCCCAGTGATGACAAATATGGTGGCAGGGAAGGTCAAGGTCAGTGAGGATGCGTTGCCCAAAGTCACATACCCTCATTTGCATCACGCGTCCCTCACACTTCTCTTTCTCTGTCTCATTTCAGAGACGGTCGGTGACCGTCCGTGTGGAAGGAGGGTGACACAGCTACATGCTTTGGCTTAGACCTGTAAAAGCAGGCGTTATTTTAAAATAATGATGTCATAGAAATCTCTTTTTCCATTGCATTTCTGGGAACATGGCTGTATTCACTCTTCAGTTTATAGTCAAGTGTGGTCATTTTCTCCACGCAAACGTGCAGTCGGGAAAGCTGTGTTTCCCATGGCCACGTCATTTTTCCCTTTTCTTACCCCCAAAACAAGCACTTATGATTTACACAGGTAAACCTTGTTCTGTAAATCACAATGTATTTAGTTTCTTAGGTCACCAAATATCAAAGGATAAAACCTTTGTTCACCAGGAAATGAGAGTATAAGACATCCATGACTTATCCAAACGCTGAACACCTTTGTGAAGACAGATTCAGTCTGGGCTCAAATTGCCGCCCCTCTAGGGCCACGTGGTTTTCCTAGAGATCTCTTTTCTGCATCATTTTGAACGTGGAGGCTCACCTTCAAGTATTTTCTGTGGAGAATGTCTTTATTGGATCATATAACGTATTGCATTTAAAGTGGAAATCTTGGGGCGCCTGGGTGGCGCAGTCGGTTAAGCGTCCGACTTCAGCCAGGTCACGATCTCGCGGTCCGTGAGTTCGAGCCCCGCGTCAGGCTCTGGGCTGATGGCTCAGAGCCTGGAGCCTGTTTCCGATTCTGTGTCTCCCTCTCTCTCTCTGCCCCTCCCCCGTTCATGCTCTGTCTCTCTCTGTCCCAAAAATAAATAAAAAAAAACATTGAAAAAAAAAATAAAAAGAAAAAAAAGAAAAAAAAAAAGAAAGTGGAAATCTTTCCTCAGATATTTTGGGGGGGAAAAATGGGAGGGAGGCAGAAAATACTGTTTAATGACGTACGAATACAATAGTATCCTTTTCTTTTTTCTTTTGAGACCTCAGAAGCAAGTAAATTTGTTTGGTAGATGGCAGGTTGGGGTAATTGCTCCTGAGAATAGATTTTCAGGTCCTGGAGGCTGTTTAATAAACAACCGTGTTGAATTTTTGTCGTTCATTTACACTCACATTTACTGACTTTCCATGATACACAAGTCCATACCCAGACAGGGTGTTGTACAGAGAAATGTACCCGTCCATGCACCACCTCCATGTGACTTGCTCCGGTATATCCTGAGGGACGGACCACATTCACATATGACGCATAGCACAGGGGCTGCATGGACATCAGGAAGAATTTCTACAACTGTGCATCTCAGGGATTCTGCATTCCTGCACATACCTTGTTCAGCAGTGTGATTCCAGGGAACAACGAAAGAGTAGCGAATGGAAGAGGGAAGGCTGACTCGCAGATGCCTTATGGATTTTCTTTTTTCTGAAGGCTGAGTGTATATTTACACTCCATTGGCTTTATCCACCCATCCATCGATGGACACTTGGGTCGTTTCCATGCTTCCCCTCTGTGAATACTAATAATACCCCGCCATGAATATCTCTCCAACATCCTGATTCAATCTGTGGAAGCATTTGCCCAGAAGTGGGTTTGCTGGATCACGTGCTTGATTGACTTTTAGTTTTTGGAGAACCTCCATATTGGTCTCCATAGTGGCTGCACCATTTACATTGCCATCAATAATGTATACAGCTTCCATTTCCTGCGTTCCATCGACAGCAATTGTTACCTTCTTAAAAAATAATGCCTATTGTAACAGGTGTGAGTTAATCCTCACTGGGGTTTTGATTTGCATTTCCATGATGATAGTGATGTTGAGCCTCTCTTTGTGTACCCGCTGGCCATGCGTATGCTTTTGCAGAAATGTCTATTCAAGTTTTTTGCCCATTTTAAAATCAGGTTATTCTTTTGCTGTTGAGTTGTATACACTCCTTATATTTTTTGGATATTAATCCCTCTGATAAGCTTTTTTTTTTTAATTTTGCTTTTAAACGTTTATTTATTACTGAGAGCCAGAGAGAGACAGAGCATGAGCATGGGAGGGGGAGGAGAGAGGGGGAGACACAGAATCTGAAGCAGGCTCCAGGCTCCCAGCTGTCAGCCCAGAGCCTGACGCGGGCTCGAACTCACAGACCGTGAGATCATGACCTGAACTGAAATTGGATGCTTAACTGACTGAGCCACCCAGGTGCCCCAACAAAATTTTTTTGACATGAGATGAACACATTCTAGAGATTTCCTGTATGACACTGCACCTATATTTACAGTATGGTATTGTGCACTTCAAAATATGTTAAGAAGATAAATCTCATGTTAAATGTTCTTACCACACACACAGAAAAAAGAAAACAAGGAGATTTCTTAAGGTGGTGGGGATGTTAATATTGCTATGACTGGTATGGTGGTGAAGGTATCATGGGAGTATCCCTGTACCCAAACCCCTCAAGATACGTACATCGTATACGTGCAATTTCTGTGTATCAGTTACGCCTCGATAAAGCTTGAAAAAATTTAATGCAAAAAATGAGAAGGCTTCAAGGAGTTCTCCAGTCAATGAACAACTGGTATTTTATTCCACAAGACCTTTGAGAGATCTTATGAAATTATTTCAGAACTGTCTACTTTCATGGCAGATGGGGAAATCATGTATCCATTTATCCATTGATTTCTGTCTCTTCATCAAGAGACGCCTCTAGCTCCCTCTCCCCAGACAGACAAACCCCAGAAAGAAGCAAGACATATGAGGTCAGCTACTGTGCCGACATTCACCTGCAAGGAGCTGGTGAAAACCCTCACGGATGGCCCATCATACAGGTAGACTTTAGAGTAAGAAGGAGCCAACGGTGCACGAAGGACCCCCAAAGAGTATCTGTGTGCACAACCACAACCTTTCTTCGTGTTCCTCAATTACCTTAACATTCAGCTGATATTTTACTGACCAGCAGATTATGTGGAAAGGTAGGTGAGCATCCACCGATGTTTTATGAGAAATTGAAATGAAAGCCGCGCTAGAGTTACAGATAAGATTTCAGAGGAACCCCGAAGAAAGGGTGATTATTTCTGAATGCAGATGACAGTCTTCTCGGGTTGACCATTTGCGGTCTTCAGGACTTCTTTGCTTACACGAGAAAATGGAGGGTGTCCCCAGAAGGCCCAGGAGAAGGGCACACATGTGACATGTATTACAAAACATGGGCTCTGCAGTGCCGTTGAGGTACTTTCAGAATCCCGGTCTTGGCATAAAATGGGGTGGGAGGAAATGGCAATTTCTTTGCCCCGAGAAACAAAATACCATTTAGGAAATCATTGTAAAATCAACGCAGGTCCAAGATAAGCTTTGAGGACAAGGCAGCACGAAGGAGAAGTTCAGGGAAAGCAAAGCTCATTAAGGGGAAATTAGTCACGAAAATGGAATTTAGGAGAACCCCACAACTCAAGAAATGATTTACTATAAAGTCCACTTACTAGAAAGTAGGTGTTGCGTGAGTTAGTTAGGATCCAAGTCTGCCTCCAGGCACTGATTCAAAATAACGTCTGTGAAAATGTCACCCCACTGAGAAATGCCATCTTGGGCAGGCAGGGCCGGTGATGGCTCCAGGGTGTGAAGGACTTGGGAGACTTTCACCTTATGTTCTATTCTTTGACATTGGTTTTGTCTGCAGGCCCCAGGAGGCTTACCATGCTGGCCACCGTCCAGCCAGGAAGAATAGAGTTTTCTCTCAGGACAACGAAACATAGGAACGTGTGTCTTACTTCCTTCCACATCCTACAGGCTGGAACTTAGTCTCAGGATCACACCTGGCTCAACAGATACTGGAAAATGGACCCTAGTCTGTGCATCCATTTTTGAAAATGCGCTCTTTAGGAAGAGCACATTTCAGGGCACCTGGGTGGCTCAGTCCGCTTAAGTGTCAGACTTCGGCTTCAGGTCATGATCTCACGGTCTGTGGGTTCGAGCCCCGCATCAGGCTGTCAACTGACAGCTCAGTGCCTGGAGCCTGCTTGCATTCTGTGTCTTCCTCTCTCTCTGCCCTCCCCTGCTATCTCTCTCTCTCTCTCTCTCCCTCTCTCTCAAAATTAAATAAGCATTAAATAAAAAAATTTTTAAAATGGGGACCTGGGTGGCTCATTCAGTTGAGCGTCCAACCTCGGCTCAGGTCATGATCTTGCGGTTCATGAGTTTGAGCCCCACGTCGGGCTCTGTGCCTACAGCTCAGAGCCTGGAGCCTGTTTCGGATTCTGTGTCTCCCTTTCTCTCTCCCCCTCCCCCACTCACACTCTGTCCCTCTCTCTCTCAAAGATAAACATAAAAAAATTTTTTAATAATAAAAAAATTTAAAAAAGAAGAGAACATGTTCTTGTTATGAAGAGTATGATAATGTCAGACTCTGCCACATGGAGATAGCACGAGAGGAAATCTAGAGCGTGTGTGCACATGCTAAGTTGTTAGTTTGAACACATGCATAAATGTGCATAGCTGATAATCGATTAGATTCAGGATGGACCCACTAGGTACTCCTGGTGCTTTGCATATATGTATTATTTTAAGAATAATATTTGTTCTACCTTAGGGAAAGCTACATGGGTGTCGTATCCAAAACTAAAAATTCCCTTCCCAAGCCAGTGGACAGACTCTAAATTATACTATTGCACGACCATCCCCACTCTGTTTAAAGAATAAATATTGTTTCCGGGAATATACAAATATTATACATATTTATATTTAATGTATTTCCTTTTTATTTATTATTTTGCATATATTTATATACTTGATATATTCTGTATTAAATACATTATAACGTATCTACTTACACATATGTCTATATAAATTATACATATATCTTTATATGTGTAAATATCTATATAGTTTTTAAGTTTATTTATTTATTTTGAGAGAGAGAGCACCAGCAGAGGAGGGGCAGAGAGAGAGAGAGAGAGACAGAGAGACAGAGAGACAGAGAGAGAGAGAGAATCCCAAGCAGCCTCCATGCTCAGCATGGATCCTCATGTGGGGTTCAATCCCACAACTGTTAGGAGATCATGGCCTGGGCCCAAATCAAGTCAGTTGCCTAACCAACTAAGCCACCCAGGCTCCCCTGTAGATGTATATTTTTAAGTGACCAGAATTCTATCATGAATCAGCTGTTATGTTTCATCATTTCAAGTAACGTTACCTTTCCCAAGATGGCCTTCTGCGTGCTGCATGAAAATGGACCAAGGGAGATGCTGAATGACACAGAAGAGTGGAAATGCTCTACCCACAGGGTTCACACTGGTCATTGTACATTGGTGTGCTCATAAGGGATTTATGTTTTTTATAACATCCTGATTTCCTTCACAATGTTTCCTCAAGAGAGTTGATTTATTTCGAAATATGTAAGGTGTCATTAAACAATGACAAGAACATAAACGTGAATATTATAGATGAAAAAGAAGGCTGCGCTGCTCACTAAATCTTGCTCTAGCCCTCATTTTGTGTCCAAAACCTCTTGCCGATGAATGAGCTCGGTTCGTTTTCTTTTCTTCCCACGAAGGAGGTAAAGGAGAAGTTATATTTTCTTAAAGCCAGTGGGATGAAGTGCACCAGCTGAAATGATATATTTGTCTCTACAGCAGTCTTAACGGGAAACATTGGCCCTCGCACAGACTCTTTACAAGTTGGAGGATAGACTATTAGAAGTTGAGAGTCTTTATAAATCAATATAATGTGGGACTCAAGAATAAGAAACATCTCAGAAGGAAATGCTCGCTACTAGGGCCTGCCGCATGTGGATTGCCCAAATGTTGTCAGAGCTCCTGGAGGGGCTTTTTTACTCGGCTTCACCTCATAAGGCAACGGGGGTGCATAGGAAGACCCAGGGGTGCCACTCCATTGCCACAGAAAATCTGGTTTTCCAAAGAAGGTCGTTGACACTCTGGGTCCATCAAGAGGTGCGAGACATCCCCTAAGGAATTTGGGTAGAGAACGTGTGAAAATACAAGTAACCTTGAATCCATTCTGAGTTAAAAAGTTTACTGGAGATTCAGGAATTTCACCATCAGCCAGATTATGAGGACCCTCCCCAACCCTCGTGTGAGCAGAGGTCATTTGGGAAGCAGCAAGGGAGCGTTCCCGACCGTCCCACCCAAGGCCACATCAGGGGACGCTAATTGCAGGGGGGTGCCTCCATGCCGAGCACCAGTGACGGTGGCCCCTCTCCATCATGTGTCAGTGGGGGCTGAGCATGGAATCTGACTTGTAATACCCAGCTGGCAGGAAAACAGACAGTGTCCCCACCCCCAAGTCATGATGCTGCTGAGATAGACGGGGTTAAACAAAGACCCAGAGTCTCATCATCATGATGTCTACAATGCCCAGCTTGAAAACCCAAATTCTTCTTCACACCAAGAACCACGAGGAGGCAAGCTGAAGGAGAAGAGGCGATCAATAGATGTCAGCAACAAGATGCCAGAGATTTAGACACTGGGACACGGTATTCTCTCAGTATTCCTTCTTACACTTGTGCATGATCCTGACATTATCTCAAAATACAAAGACTGATTAAAGATATGCTGTAAAGATAACTGAAATGAGATATTGTTACTTTTTTATTAAGTCGGCTTCATGCCCATTTTGGAGACCCATGCGGGCTTGAACTCACAACCCCAAGATCAACACCTGAGCTGAGGTCAAGAGTCAGACGCTTAGCCGACTTAGCCACCCAGGTGCCCCAAGACACTGTTCATTTTAAATTGTAAGATATTGTTTTAGGAAAGAAAAGTATTTGTTTCAGCCCATGATAATATAATTATATAATATATGATAATATACAATGATCAGTGTATACTGTTATATAATAATATATGATAATATATTAAAAATATAAGTGCATGTATTCATGGGCTGACACAAATAATATATATTATATTACATATTACCTATATTTCTGTGCATGCTATGTTATAAATACACACATATATATCTGTGGTACACTACGTATATTGTATACATTTTTATAAAAGTATGTGTGTGCAGTGATATTTATATTAATATGCCTGTGATATATAAATGTACATATGCATCTATGCCACTTACAAAATCTTTCCTATTACTCACCTAAGATTCTACCTGCATAACTTGTACTTCCACGGATGTAGGTGATAAAGAATTAACTCGGGGCGCCTGGGTGGCTCAGTCGGTTAGGCATCTGACTTCGGCTCAGGTCACGATCTCTCGGTCCGCGGGTTCGAGCCCCGCGTCGGCTCTGGGCTGATGGCTCAGAGCCTGGAGTCTGCTTCCGATTCTGTGTTCCCCTCTCTCTCTGCCCCTCCCCCGTTCATGCTGTGTCTCTCTCAGTCTCAAAAATAAATAAACGTTAAAAAAAAAAGAAATAAAAAAAAAGAATTAACTATATTGGGGCCCCTGGCACCCAACTCCTGATTGTGCCTCACATCATGAAATCGCAGTCATGGGATCGAGCCCTGCATCCCCCTCCGCCCCTCCCACAGCTTGTGCACACACGCCTGTGTTCTGTCTCTCTGTCTCAAAAAAGAATTAACTCTATTATCATTCTAGAGACTTAAGTTGTAATATCAACATGCCATAGGAAACATATTTCTCAGCTCTAATTACTTATTGTGTATTAAGTATACAAATAATTCTCACGCTTGTATTCACACATGCTAAAATGTAATCTGACATAGAATTCAAAATTAACTTTCCAGAAATGTCAGATTAAAATTCTGAAATTACTTGTGTTCACAGTTGCAAACGTGGGTCTGTGTCTAATTATCATTCTGACACAGACTTCGATTATTAAACCTCTAGCTTCTCTTCCTTTTCTATTTCCCGTTTTAGTTACTTGACTGCACCCATTGTAGAAATAGGGACTTCTAGAAATAAGAACTGTTAACCAAGTTACAATCAAAATTTGGAAAAAAAATTCTTTGACAAGTGTTACCTGGTTTCCTACAATATCGTGTGCAAAGAACTATATCAAACACTCAAAGAGCACAGAAAAGCGATTAAAACACACTTTAGGCTTACACTCCAGGGGATTCTGTAAAACATAAACCAAACATATCCAAAATCTAATGTAAAAGAAATAAGAAAAGTTACAATTTTGGAGGTAGCAGTCAAGTTCTATGATACCACAAAATGTTTCAGACACACACAGACACACACACACACTCACACACACTCTGTATGGGTTTCCTAGAGCAGCCATAACCCCCCCCCCCACACACACACACACAAATCATGGCTTTTAAAACAATGAGAATTCATCCTCTCCCAGCTCTAGAGACCAGAGTGTGAGATCCAGGCAGGGCAGAACTGCTACCCACGTGGGGCAGGACCACTGAGGCCCCGGCCAGGCAGGGCTGTGCTCCCTCCAGAGGCTCCAAGGGATGGTCCTTCCTGCTTCTTCCAGCTTCTGGGGTTGTAGGAGTCCCCGGGCGTGTGGCCACGTCCCTCCCGTCTCTGCCTCTGTCTCCATGGGGTTTCTCTGCTGTGTCTGTGTCTCTCCTCTTCTGTCTCTTCTAAGGACACTTGTCACTGGATTTAAGGATACCCAGATCCAGGATGAGCTCATCTTACCTTGATTATATCTCCCAAGATTCTATTTCCAAAATAAATTCACATTTCCAGCTACCAGGAGTTAAGGCTTTATCCTGTGGGGGACACAACTGAACCCACACCACACACACACACACACAAACGCACACACGTGTAGGAATGCAGGGTTCTGGGAAAAGGACACGGTGACGTTCAGAGATGTAGAGCAGCGACGGGGACACGCGGCTGCCCAGAGCTTTGCGGAGCAGTCGTGTGATTTATTTAAATTTGACACCTTGGCCTTGTCCTTTGTTCTGCAGTTAAAAGTCCTCTCTGAGCATCTGCTAGAAAGCTCTTCACAGAGGAAGCTACTCAACTTTCAAGGCAATACCTTCTCTGTTCTGTCCTCCGAGTTCACTGAGGGTAGCGTCGACTAAACAGACCCGTCGATGAAAAGCGCACACAGTCAGATAGGTTTGAAACACCCTATACTTTACAAAGAACGGTTTCGTCACGATGACAGTGTTGCTGATTACGTTCAAAATGTTTCCGTGTGAAGATGCACTGCGTGAAAATGCACAATTTGAAAAAGGTACAAAATATGAAAAAGAGGGTGGGTGTCAAACTCAAGGCTGTGCACTGTTAATAGGAAAAACGGAGCAGACTGCCTCTCGGGGATGACTAACGTTGCCAGGGGGCGAACCACACCGGTGGGTTCGGTGTTGCGCTGAGCACCTATAGAAAATGAAGGCAGCCTATGCACTAAAATGACTAAAATCATCATAACTCCTCTGTTATTTACATGAGCGAATACACATAAGTCAGAAGTACAGACATCAAACATCTTTGTTTGCCCATAATGGAAAAAAATAGATGAGATAGATACATAGATAGATAGAGATGAGAGATGAGAGATACATAGATATGATAGATAGAGACAGAGAGAGATGATAGATGGATAGATAGATAATAGATAGATAGGTAGATGATAGAGACGATACATGACAGATGATAGATAGATGATATAGATAGATAGATAGGACTTTCTTCTTTCCTAAGGATCCTGGTTGTGCTTCTATCTCACATTGAGCTGCTGACCTTACTAAGTGAGCTGCTTTTAGTGTTGTATCTGTGAGGAATGAGGTCTCTTTTCTGCATGGATATTTTAGAGCCTGGGTAGATTAGGTGTGTTTTTGAGAAAAGAATGAGGAGAAAAGCTTCATCCTACTCTTTCGTATCCACTCTGCCACCCTGGCCCCAGAAAGGAAGGACCAGTTGGTTCTCAGGTGCTGGCAGGGTGAGAAGATTTCGGAGGATGCTTCCGGGTCCCACAGCCCATCAGTCCGGAGCGTCCTTGCTCCAAAGGATAAGGAAAGAACAACCACCGACTCATAGAAGGATCAACACCAGAGCACCATTGATCGGCATTGATCGAACAGATTACGAGAAACCTGTTATCTGCAAAAAGACAGGTCCAAATCCTGACCCACAACCACCTGTGCATGTGACCTTATTTGAAATAGAGTCTTGGCTCTCAGGGGATGGTGTAGGCCAAGATAAGGTCATCCTGGAATACGGGAAGCTCCTATTCGAATATGGCTGGTGTCCTTATAAGACAGGAACTGTGGACACAGGGCAGGTACATGGGGAGTATACCATGTGGAGACGAAGTCAGAGATGGGGCATGCTTCTATAAGCCAAGCAACACCAAACCACCAAACTGCCACCAAACCACCAGAAGCTGCGAGAGAGTCAGACTGGATGCCTCCTCAGAGCCTCCAGGAGGCATCATCCCTGCCGACATCTGGACCTCACACTCCGGCCTCCAAAACCAGGAGAGAATAAACCTCTCGTTCTTACGGCACCCAGTTGGGTGTACTTTGTTACGGAGCCCTACCAAACGAACACAGCTATGCGCGCATCAGGAATTAACCTAAACAGCTTCACCTGAAGTCCTTGTATTTCCCTTCATCTGCATACACCTGAGGAGACCTTCATGGGACCCCCCCTCTACACACCTGTGCCCACCATACATTTAATTTTCTCTTTGTCCCGAAAGGGACAACCGTAAGAACAAAAAGGCAACTGCTTAACTGAGTCGGGTAATATTGTCAAGAAAATTCCTCGATGCACGTGCTGTAACAAACAGAAGCAAATACGAAAATAAGGGCTCTTGAAGGCAGCACCCTCTGGAGAAATGTGCATTCTGATCGAGGATCATCTCGTTTCCGTTAATATTTGTTAGGCCATTTAAGACAAGGGTCATGATTTCAGGAGCGTCTCTGTGTTAGTGAAAGGCCAGCCATGTTTATCTTTGCTCACACAAAACCAATTTGAATGCAGAGGACTCACAAAGAGAGCTCTCAGAAACGGGTTTGTTTTCACAGGGATTAGTTTCCCTCTTAAATGGGTGTTACTGCTGTTTGATCGGCCTGGATGACTTCTCTTCAACATATTATTAAAATGTGGCAATGGACCTTCAAGTCAATTACCTATGTCGAATTCTCTGTATCAGCTCTGAAACAAGCACTTTAAAAATGCAGGAAGAAGCCTCTTGAAACAAATTATCAGAGTGGGAAGCACTGTCAATCAAATCTCTCTCCTGTGTGTGGTGTGTGTGTGCGTGGTGTGTGTAACATATGGAATGCATAAATGGGTGGATGGATGGATGGATGGATGGATGAATGGACAGGTGGACAGATGGATAAATGGATGGATAGATGGATGGATGGACAGATGGGTGGGGGGTGGATTGTAGGGATGGACAGATGGACAATACATGGATGGACAGATGAATGGCTGCATGGATGGATGGCGACAGACGGATGGATGGATGGAAGGATAAATGTGTGTATGTGCTTATAGTTACCTCTCAAGATGCTAAATCTCTCACTAAAATCAGAAGCATCCCTCAACACAGCTATGAACTGTTCGGTTCACTTCAATGTAGAAAACAAGCCTGTCGGGGCGCCTGGTGTGCGCAGTCCGGTTAAGCGTCCGACTTCAGCCAGGTCACGATCTCGCGTCCGTGAGTTCGGCCCCGCGTCGGGCTCTGGGCTGATGGCTCAGAGCCTGGAGCCTGTTTCCGATTCTGTGGTCTCCCTCTCTCTCTGCCCCTCCCCCCGTTCATGCTCTGTCTCTCTCTGTCCCAAAAATAAATAAACGTTGAAAAAAAAATTTAGAAAACACAGCTGTTAATACATAGCCTATTTTTTACCTCCAAGGATGAGAGCTCCAAAGAAAGCAAGTCCATAGTCATTTCTTGCCCACTTCGAATGTATTGGGAAATGTCAACCTTAATGAAAAGCAGAGTCACTGCCATGCCACCTGTTAGCAGGTCAGGCCAGTGGCCCGCCTTGGGTGGAGTTCAAAAATTGAGGTGCTCACAGGTGTGACAGGCTGTATTTCACAACAGTCTATATCATTGTCTCCTGAATTAAATGATCCCCTACAATGTGACTTTAAGATACTCCATCACAATATGGAGTTCTATTCCCCTCCTCTGGAGTCCAGGCCGATGTGTTGTGGCTTCCGTCAACAGAAGGTCACAGAAGTAAGTTCAGTGTAGAATTGTGTCTCTCAAAAGAATGTCCATATCTTATCCCTCAGAACCTGTGAATGTGATCCTATTTGGAAAAAGGTTCTTTACAGATGTAATTAATATAAGGATCTCAGGATGAGCTCATCCTGGATCAGGGTGGCCCTGAATCCAGTGACACGTGTCCTTAGAAAAGATAGAGAAGGAGACACAGACACAGAGAAGCCACATGAAGACAGAAGCATAGATGGGAAGGACACGGCCAGCCCAGGGACACCTGGAGCCCCGGAAGCTGAAAAAGGCAGGAGGGACCCTCCCCCGGAGCCTCTGGAGGGAGCGGGAGTGTGGCCGTGCTCCACCTGGATGTCAGCAGCCGTGCCCCACCTGGATCTCTGACTCCGGTCTGCAGAGCTGGGGGAACATGAACTCCCATTGTCAGTGCCCACAGGTGTGTGGCAATTTGTTACAGCAGCTGTAGTAACCTAATCCGGTGTTCACCCATGATTACAGCAGCATTATTCACAATAGTCAAACACACGAGCAACCATCATGGGTGAACAAAATGTGGTCCATCTGCACAATGGAATATGACTCAGCCTTGAAAAGGAAGGACATTCTGAGGGGACCTGCCACGACGGAAATGAACCTTGAGGACACGGCGTTGAGTGACAGAAGCCAGGCACAAAAAGACAAACACTATATGATTCCACTTATGTGAGCTTCCCAGAGGAGTCAAATCCACGAAGACAGAGAGTAGATGGCGGACGCTGGGGGCCAGGGGAAAATGAGACTTGTTTAATGGGTATAGAGTTTCAGTTTTGCAAGATGAAAACATTTTTGAGATCTACTGCGCAACAAAGAGAATATACTTCATGTTATTGAACTGTGCACTTAGAGATGGTGAAGAGGTAAATTTTATGTATGTCTCTTTTGCCATAATAAAACATTTTTAAATTATCTCCTGGTGTTGCTCCAGCCACACGTCAAGGGTTGAATGGTCACAGGTAGCGGCACCATATCGGACAGCCCGGATGTGGACCGCTCCCACCATCATGGAAAGTCGGAACTCACCGTGTTGCTGTACACAGTCATAGATAAAAAACAGGAAACAAGTTAGATTATTGAGGACAAGTTTATGAGCTAGATGAACTTGGGCAGAACATGATCAGCTTGGTGTCCACCTTTGGGTCATCGCCATTTGTAAGTCTACGTCCTCATAATTGCAATCGCAGCCTTCCTTCTGGGAGGATAGCTGTGCAATAGGGCTCAAAGCAAGTGTGAGTGGAAAAAGCTCACTTTAAAATTATGAGTAATGTTGGGGCGCCTGGGTGGCTCAGTCAGTTGAGCGACCGACTTCAGCTCAGGTCATGATCTCACGGTCTGTGAGTTCGAGCCCCGCGTCGGGCTCTGTGCTGACAGATCGGAGCCTGGAACCTGCGTCGGATTCTGTGTCTCCCTCTCTGACCCTCCCTCATTCATGCTCTGTCTCTCTCTGTCTCAGAAATAAGTAAACATTAAAAATTTTTTAAAAAAATAAATAAAATTATGAGTAATGTGAAGATATATTGGAAGGTCAAACATAATGTGGGGAGAAAATTATCATCTCTAGAGTAAGTTTCATCATAAAACAAATGGTTTCTAGGTTTCTAGCATTTAGTGCTTAAAAATAAAGACCCTTGGGACTTCTCCAAACAGAAAGGTGGGATATGAGAATAGCAGAGATATTAACAGGAACGGCCCAATTTCCAGTGCAAAGGAGGGTAAACTGTGTTTTCTTGACTCAAGGTCGTTACATCCACATCTGTATTCCAAGTGTGTTTTGAGACACCTAAAAAAGGTTACGATTCTCATTTCAGCCAAGAAGCTAGAGATGCATGTTAGAGGCAGGGCTTAACAGAAAAACACTTTGCCTCAAAAAGATCTCAAATATCCATATCATTGTTCCATATATACCAGAAAAACAAAATGGTTGAAAACTGCTATCTCTTTTGCCTAGATTATGTGGAAGTTAATTAGAAAAAAAACACGGCCCAGAACATCACGAGAGATATGAGGTAGAGATATATGTGAGAAAAAAGAGGCAAGAGGTGTAAAAACAAAACAAAACAAAAAACCCAGTGGCTGTCTTTTTTGTACATAAAGGGAAGAGATGGAATTTAGGATGACAAATATTTACAGGGATGAGCCTCTCATCAAGCAGCAAGAAAGGAGGGACGGTGTAGTAGTTAAAAATAATCAGATTGCAGCTAGAACTATTCCCCGTTGAATCAGATGAGATACCCGATGATGATGAGATGATAGATAGAGATAGATGATAGATAATGGATGAAGAGATAGATTGTGGATAGATATCTAGCTAGCTAGATAACAGGTAGATGGACAGATAGATACTAGATAATGATGGATAGATAGATAGATAGATAGATACGATGGATGGATATATACGATGGATGGATAGATACATAGGCAGATACATAGATGATAGATGGATAATGGATGGATGTGAATAGATAGATAGATAGATAGACAGATAGATATAAATGGATGGATGGACAGATAGAAGGTAGATAGATAGATAGGCAGATATAGGGATGAAAGATAGAGAAATAGATAATAGGTAGATGACAGATATAGATAAGTAGACTAAGAGTATATATAATGCAACGTAATAGATATACATCCATTTCTCATATGTTGTGATATATACACACATATATGTATATATGTATGTGTTGATATATATAATAATATTGATATAATATGTTAATTAATTAATTACCATTAAGAAGGGACACAGAGTTATCAGAGGTGCTCTACAGTCAAGCAAAGATGGAAAGCGGCTGTCCGTGGACCATCTGGTCTGGTGATGAGAATCCTCCAGTGTTGAACGAGGGGCGTTTAGCAAAGAATCTTTCTCTTCCACGTGTGGGCCCTAGGAAGGCAGCATCAGAATCCCTAAGAGCTTGAGGAAAAACACACAGCCTCCAGCCACTCACTACTTTTGCTGACTTGGGATCTACATGTGAAAAAAGCTACCATGTACTTTCATGCACATTACAGTTTAAGACTCTGCAATGGGTAAGCCTAATTTTCCTGGACTGTAAACTCGTATGGTTCTCCCTTGACTCTAAAAAAATGAAATTGAGTCTCGCGACGCAGTGGTGATGATGGGTACACAATATCGGCTGTGCGTTGGCACTCGGTGATAAGTCAAGGAGCCCTGGGGATGGCGGTCCCAACCGCTGTGGCGAGCTATCAGCCCCTCTAAGTACCATCCCAACTAATGAAAACTATTGTATTTTGATCCCCCTTTATATTAGAAATATCCTTGTGCCTAATTAATTTGCAATTTGTACACAATAGCGAAAAGAAAGTCTTTGATTAACTAAGCTCTTTTAATTAGAGCTTTACAGATAGAGGAGGGAAACAGAACCAACAACTATTCCAATGAGAATCCTTGAGCCTGAGAAGAACAAACCACATATAATCCAAAATAAAGGACAACAACAACAAAATCATAAGGAATCCCTTGACCCAATGAGTTCATAACACCTCTGAGGTACAATGAAATAACCCTGGTGATCGATCTTTGCATTGCCATTCAATATCCTGTAAAATTTAGGTGTGTCAAGTCAATTTAAAATCCTCAGGTTTCCAATCTAAAGTCAATGTTCCCGCTAACTTAATGCACCAGACAATTATGATAAAAATACAATGACAAAGATACTTTGTACACTACTTATATGTACAAGTTATTACTTCTTAAGAGAAGTGACTTCATCAATACCTTCTGTTCCACGGTGACATTTTACCATTCCATGCAGGGGCAAAAATGAAAAAAATATTTGGTGCTGCATTTTTCAAAGGCACAAGATAAGCAATCTGTCACATATTAATGAACAGCGGGTGATGCGTGTGCTGATGGTCACATGCCACTCCCCTGAAGACAAACCTTGAAATATTAACCCATCTAAGTTGAGTCTGCTGGGAGGTATCCAGTCTGGTTTCCTTTCTTTTGCTTGAAGGGTCTGTATCTTTCATGGGAACTTTGCATCGAGGGGCTTGCCACCTTTCAACTTCTTCACTGTGCACTTTGGGGATTTATTGTCCATTCCCTTAACTCTTATCTTTTGCCCCCCATATCCTGCCAAAAAAATTGAAAGGAAGCAGAGGAGAATGGAATGAATGAAGAATGGAAAAGGAAGGAAGGGAGGAAGGAAGGAAGGAAGGAAGGAAGTGAGGAAGAGAGGAGGGAAGGAAGGACAGATGGAAGGGAAAGACAGAAAACAAGCTGGGGAGGAGCAGAGAGAGAGAGGGAGAGAGAATCCCAGGCAGGTTCCACGCTGTCAGCACAGAGCCTGATGCAGGGCTCGAACACAGCAAACCGCGAGATCATGATCTGAGCAGAAATTAAGAGTCAAACACTTAACCAACTGGGTCCCCAGGCGCCCCTTCTATTTTATTCTTTCATTGCCACTACCTTGATAATTGCGTAGTCAAAAGTAGGCATTTAACAACACAATGGAATATATCATATCATATCGTATCATATCATACTGTACTATAGTTCTATGTTATGTTATTATGTTAAATTATATATTTCACTATACTCTATTGTATTGTCCTACATTATAATATGCAGATCCCGACGCAGGACTCGATCCTGTGACCTTGGGATCATGACCTGAGCAGAAATCAAGAGCCAGATGCTTGACCAAGTGAGCCACCCAGGTGCCCCTGTCCGACGTTATATTTTATTCAACGTTCTAGTTGATATCACTGTTATCGTCTGCATCGAAGACTATAGCTGCACGTTCTTGTACCATTTCACACGTCTGTCCACTCTCTTGCCCATTAAGGTCTCTAGAATCTCTTGGTTTATAACTCACAAAGCCCTTTACAGCACCTTCATTGCTTTATGGTAGTAAGATGCGTTCAGTTTAGAGATTGAGTTCTCTGCTATGCGCCCAAAAAGAACACCCAGGTAAGATCCAAAGTTCACAGCAGAGCCATCAGCCTGGCTACCAAGGGGAATGAGACCCAAGGACAACCGTGCCTGACGCTTCTCCAGGTTGCGGGGTGAGTGGGTCAATGGGTTCAGATTTCAGAAGTTGTAACTACTCCCCGTAAAATGCTCCCCTTCCATCTTTGGAATCACCGCTCTGCTTCCGTGGGGACACTTGCATGAACTCAGGGAAAGCTGCAAAGTGCCGTGAGTGGAATATAATGACCTCATCCTCCACCCGTACTGAAACGTCTGTGGCCTCAGTGCACGTGTCACATCTCGTGGGGCGTCTTCATTCCAGTTTATCTTCTTCAGCTTTGCAATCTTCCTCAGTCAGTGGCAGGAGTGGTGAGGGTTAAGGATTCTCAGACTGGTGAGTCATAGGATGCTTCCCCGCCGTGAGCAAAAGCACAAAGGACTGAGTTGCCAAAGGTTGTGGCAATGATGGACGTGGAGTTTGTGTTTGGGACATTTAGGCTCAGGGCCATTCCTCCCACACCGGACTGTGGGCTCTTGGCTATTTGGTTTTCCCCCGGGCTGATTATGGCGACTTGTTCTTCTAATCACATCCTGATAAACAGTCCGCAGACGCGTGTCTACGGAAGAAGAGTAAGGACCAATACGTGGGCACATGAATCATTGCCCATTGCCCGTATCACTCCTGGCCATTCTCATTCTCTCTGTGGCCAAAAGACTCGTGCTTTCACACATCAGTTACAAAAAAATTAAAAAAAAAAATTCCTGCCTTTAGTTTCCAATATAATTCTGTTTCTCTTCTTACTAACTCACCGAAACTCCCCTTCCTTTGTTACATACAGTGGTGTCTACTCAGAAGCTTGTTCCTGGGGGCGCCTGGGGGGCTCAGTCGGTCAAGCGTCGGACTTCTTCTACTCAGGTCATGGTCTCACAGTTCATGAGTTTGAGCCCCGCATCGGGCTCTGTGCTGACAGCTCAGGGCTTGAGCCTGCTTCCGATTCTGTGTCTCTCTCTCTCTATCTGCCCCTGCCCTGCTCGCTCTCTCTCTCTCTTAAAAATAAACATTAAATTTTTTTTAAAAATCTAGATTAAATTAAAAAAAAAAACCTAGCTAAATAATAACTCACATGCCAGCAGCAGAGTTTCAACCGTGATCAACGGCTGCTTTGGAAGAAAGTCCTTCTGTTGTTGACACAGACTAGAAAACACCTGGAAATACTAGAAGGAACGGCAAAGTCCATTCTCCCCCCCCAGCTCAGACCATATAAGCGGCAAACTCCCTCTGGAAACTGGCCTGGAGGTTCCAAGATGGTATACAAAGCCATGGGCAGGTGAGTAGCGATGTCTTGATTTGTGGTTGACCCACCATGTTACCAATGCGTCGTAGGCAAGCAGATACCCATCTCTGAAAATGCAGCTTTTGTGGCCACCCTGCAATCAGCAAGTGGGATTTGGACAGGTGTGTGTCCACCTGACTGTACTTGTTAGGAGACCCATGGATGCTTCCTGGTCTCGCCACTCATGGGTTCCATCATCAATTCGTAAATGTTTCACTGGGCAAGGCACTCAAAACTACGATCCACATGCTTACAGGATCTGCCCACGCATGATCCCTCCCTCAGTGAATACCACCATCGGATCACAACTCAGTCTTCCTTCTGGCTTCTCCCATCACAGAATGCTGCATGTGACTATCTTCCCAAGGGGTCAGCTCCTTGGTAACACAGACCGGAGTGGGAATGTAGGTGTCCTTCACGGTGCTTTCGCCCACGGTAGATATTTGTCAGCTGCACAGCAAAAGTACTTGTCAAACAGAAATAAGGAAAAACCATTCACTTTGGAAACTCAGCAGACAAGCAAAGTATCTGCTTTCCCTCTGGATGGGCTGATCTAGGCAAAAATTCTTGCCTTCCGGGAAACAATGAGGCAAGCAGGTGTCCAGGCAATACTATTCCGAAGAACCCAGTTTGTGCGGGTGAGACATCGGATAGCAGAACAGCAGGAAGAAGAATAGATCGCCCCTGTCGGAGAATGGGCCTGTGGAGTGTTGCTCTGCAAGGACAAAAACAGCTTGTCATTTAAGGAATAAAACGACGTGTGAAATACAAGAGAGCTACCATCCAGTCTCATTAGGGGGCAATGGATGAATAAATACAAGGATACTGCATTGCCTTTTCTGCAGCCGACTGTTTAGACCTGTGCTTGTTCAATCCACCTTTCTTCCAAAACTAAGGACTTTGAGGGTGTAGGGGAGTATAAAACCGCTATAAGAATATCTTTTCCTTTTTCTTTTTATTTTTTTAAAAAAATATTTATTATTTTGAGATAAAGAGAGAGAGAGAATCCCAAGCAATCTCCTCACTGTCAGCACAGAGCCCAATGAGGGACTCGATCCCATGAACTGTGAGATCAAGACTTGAGCCGAAATCAAGAGTCAGATGCTCAACTGACTGAGCCACCCAGGTGCCCCATCTTTTCCTTTTAGAAAGTTTGCATTCTAGGGGTGCCTGGGTGGCTCGGTCGGTTGAGCATCTGACTCCTGATTTTGGCTCAAGTCATGATCTCTTGGTTCGTGAGTTTGAGCCCCACGCTGGGCTGTGCACTGACAGCAAGGAGCCTACTTGGGATTCTCTCTTGCTCTCTCTCTGCCCCTCCCCTCTCTTTCTCTCTCTCTCTCTCAAAATAAATAAAGTTCAAAAAATATATTATTTTAGAAAAGAGATTTGCATTCTATATCAAAGAATAAAAAAATAAGTAGGAAATGATAAGACTGGTCATTAGGCTGGACGGGTATTTCTGAAAAACAGAGTGGTGACTACGGCCTGGGGTGTTTGAGGAAGACAGTATATAGATAGCGAAATTCAAGCTTTGAAAGTTGATCAAATTTTATCAGATTATTTTATATGGAGGGTGTTACCAGTTGAAGTGTGTCTTCCCGGCCCCAAATGATACTTCCAAGGCCTAACCCTCAGTATCTCAGAACATGACCTTATTTGGAAATAGAATCTTTGCAGGTGTGATTAGTTAAGGTTGAAGCCATCCTGGGATACATGGCTCCTTACCCCAAGGTGACTGCTGGGCTTATAAGAAAAGGGAGATGTGGAGACAGATGCATAGGAAGCCTTTGCAAAATGAGGGCAGAGACGGCAGTGATGTCTCTAAAAGCCAACAGATGCCAAGGACTCATAGACATCGACAAAACCCTAAAGAGTCAAGGAAAGATTGTTCCCTGAGTTTTGGAGGGAGTGGGGCTCTGCTGACACGTGTGTATCAGACCTCCCGCCTCTGGACCAGGGACATAATAATTTATACTGTTGTCAGGCACCCAGTTTTCAGTGCTCTGTTATGGCTGCCCCAGCAAAACTACAACAGACGGTGCCCATAAAAACAGCAATTAAGTCAACAGACCCAGCCAAGTGTGAATTTGAACTTCAGAAGCCCCAGGTTCCGACTTCCTGAATCCTGCCTTCAGAGGTCTCCCTTTTTGCTCTCAAGGGAGCCTGGATTGGCTTCCCTGGACCAAACTCCCATGTCCCGTGAGCCCTTAGACACCCCCTCTCCCCCAAAGAAACCAGGAGGTTCTGAGCAACATTCCTACATTCTATCGCATTTGGTTAATGTCGATAAGAATGCCAGCTCTCAACGGCTTTTGTCATTGGCCTCTCCATCAGACCCCTGAGCCCACGGAGAGAGCTATAAAAATTACTGTCTGTGTCTTCCCCACCTTGCAAATTCACCGTGATGTCCTTGGTTAAAGCATCTGTTCGCCATCGAGCGCCATCAAATGGCCCTTCAGAGCACTTCCCTGAATTTTTACGACTGTGTGGACTCAGCCCATCCCGGCTCAAATTGCAATCGGGCTTAGCCTGGGGAAGTAAATACACACACACACACACACACACACACACACATTTAATGCCCATGACCGCCTTTCAGAACGAGGTGGCCAATAACACTTTCATTCCCCAGAGGGCCCAGCCAGGTGTTTCTTCAGGATACGAGTGCCGGTGTTGAGATCTTCTCCTCTTCCATTGGTTTCGAACGGTTCTTGTTCCTTATAATCCAGTCATTACGAACTTATGCTCACTCTCTAACTGGAAAGCTGGTGAATAGTTATGGCTTGAACTGGGTCACCCTGAAAAAGAAACCTTGAAGTCCCAGACCCCCCAGTATCTCAGAAGGTGACCCAGTTTGGAAATAGGGTCTTTGCAGATGATATCAGGTTAATGTGAAGCCATCGTGGGTTAGCTAGGATCCTCATTGGTGACTGGTGTCCTTGGAAGGGCAGGGAGGTTGGGATGCAAAGAGATATGAGGGAAAGGCCAGGGGAGAATGGAAACACATGAAATGGAGCCACAGGTTATGGCAAGGATTTCACATTCTCCCCAAGTACTGGGGAGAGCCCGGGAACAGATTCTCCCTAGGAACCTCCAGAACGAACCAACCCCACCCACACCTTGATCTCAGACTTCTGGCCTCCAGAACCAATGGACAATAAATTTCTGGGGTTTCTTTAAGACAGCCAGGTTGTGCTCATTTGTTCCAGAAGGCTCGGGAAGCTAATGCAACTGACTAACAGATTCAGTAATTGGAAAACAACTTCATTTAAAAAGACTTCATAGTGTTCAAAGATTCATGCCATCCACCTGCTGTCTTTACAGGAAGTCGATATCTCCCCTGGTTTCCTGCTTTGATTTCTGCCATCTCTGTTCCATAGGGAAAAGCGCTCATCCACATTGCACTTTCAGAAAGTTAGCGCAAGGTCCCACATCACGTGATACTCTGTTTTGCAGAATACTGGACTTTGGGGACACCCAGTAGGGATTTTTTAAAAACATCTTGAAGCTGTTTGGCTAGTGAATTCCCCCACAAAACGTTCCATTTCTTAATCATCACCGTTGCCCAGAACTTCCTGCAATAATAAAAATATCATGTTACCCCAGCTTTCCAGAATGCCAGCGTTTGGCCACACGTGGCCATTAAACACTTGAAATGTGGCTAGCATGGCCAAGGAATGGGGTTTTACATTTGAATTCATTTTATTTCATTTATTTTCATTTCATGTATTTTACTTCATTGGAATAAATGTCTTTCGATTGTATTTCATTGTAACTAGAGTGTGGTCACACGTGACTATTGGGTACCATACTGGACAGCACAGTCTTGACCCACTATCCACATTGGACAGGATATATTCTACAAAAACATTATAAACAAACTTTAATAAAGTAGTTTTGTGTCGTTGAAAATAAAATATTCCTGCTTCAAATTCATTGTTCACAAGAAAAAAAGGTGTGTGTGTGTGTGTGTGTGTGTGTGTGTAAAACGATGAAATGGTCTAGGAGAAAGTTTTGGGATCATTTCTGGAGATTGAATGTAATGATTAAATATTGAAATGTCTTGAAGGTAAAAAGTTATAAAAATGTGCTCTCCAGATACAGCGATTCCAATATTTCTGTCAACCTTCACTGTTCCTACACGTGAACAACAAACACCAAATCCCGGTCCTCTGGTGTAGCACATGCTGACAATTCTTATCTATATGACCCTGAGTGTGTCCTTCTCTGGAGTACCACTCTAGACGCCTCACGGTTCCATTTCTTCCTTCTAGAACTTCCCCTAAAACAAACAAGCAAAAAACACCGAGAGTGAATTAGCTCGCCACTTTCGAGTTATTTCAGCGCATCGTTCTGGAAGCAATTCATAAAGGGCCTTTAAAATTAGCATCGGGAAACAGGCGATCCTACGGCATAAATAAGGAATTTAACAGTGCAGCCATTGTGTATCTAATAATAAATGTTCATCGAAGAAGACCTTTGGGGTCTAATGTTGAATTTCAAGGTGATTGCAGACTTGTCTTTAAAACCAACACCATAAACATCGATATGACTAACTATCCAATTGAAGCAAAATGGCACCATTTTGGTAAGAAAGATTTTTTCATAGTTCCACTTATTCTGATAACATGTCTGAATGGTTTAAATTAGTTTAACTATGAAAAAATCTTTCCTACTAAAATGGTGTAGGGACAGACCCCCTTGGGATGATATATAAAAAGGAGAAAAATGAAAAAGGGAACATAGTATGTACAGGAAGGCAGAAATTGGAGTTCCCATTGGATTACACGCAAGCACACACACGCACACACCTTGAGAGGATTACTTACTTACTTACTTATTGTGATAAATTGTTGGTCTCATGAATAGAAGGAGATTTATAGTGGGTTTCTACAGAGACCCACACTGGGACTAGAGCACTTTCCCATCCAGCCTTATGAATGTTCTGTAAAAGGACTGTTCAGGATCCTGGTGATTCGTCTCAATTGCCCTGACACAAGGGAAGAAGAGAAATCCTAGGAAACTCAGAACATGTGAGCCCATAGGCAACATCCAAAGAAAATGTGTATTTAATTTATATCGGTTTAAGATGGTCTCATCGACACATAAAGTTAATATGCTATCAGCACAGTGCAAAATGGCACAAATACACGCACATACCCGTACACACAGACACACACACAGAAAAAAAATCTTCATTTTACAGAAAATAATGAAACAAAGAATTCCTCTGCTCTTTAAACAGGAACTTCGTGGGAAAGTTAAGAAATGTTTAAACAATTTCCAAATGGCTGGCACGACTAACATCTTTTTTTTTAATATTTATTTATTTTTGAGAGAGAGAGTGCAAGCCAAGGAGGGGAAGGCAGAGAGGGAGACACAGGATCCCAAGCAGGCTCCAGGCCCCCAGCTATCAGCACAGAGCCCGACGCGGGGCTCGAACCCACAGAATGTGAGATCATGACCTGAGCCGAAGTCAGACGCTCAACCAACTGAGCCCCGGAGTCAAAGATGATCATTCTCTTCCTTCCATAGTGCACACTCACACGTGCATTTGTCTCTGTTCATACCCATCTGACACGCCTGCCCTTATTAGACCGCGGTTTGGCAAAGCACAGCCTGTGGCTGACATCTGGGCCACCACCACCGCTTTTATAAATAAAGTTTTATTGGAACATGCCCATGCTTGTCCGTTGACATACCGTCCGTGGCTGTCTTCATACAACAGCAGACTTGGATAGTTGTGACAGAGGTTCTGTGGCCGTCAGAACCTGAAATTTTTATTATTTGCCGCTTTACAGGAAAACAACTCGCTGACCTCTGCATTAGATTAACAGCAGCTTGGAAGCCACAAAACACCGTGGCTTCCTAAAAGTACCTTGTGCCCAGAAGCCATGGAACCTGATTTGCACCTGCTCGGACCCCACCTCCACACCCAACCACTGGAAAAACTTAAGACATTATCGAGACACATTTGCACATGTCAGGAAATGGGCAAAATGCCAAATAAAGACCATCCTTTTTGAGGTATGATTTATAGTTGGCTTGTGAAAAGAAAAAAAAGGTGAATTTTATTCACATTCATCATCCCCCGACGATTGACCTAGAAACCGGGTCTCCCTTCCCTTGTCCCCAGATGCAGGGACTTGAGGCACAGGTCTGATTTGTAACTCGACCTTGGCCAAGCTGAGTGACCTTGAAGAGAGGTAGTATGCTAAGGGCGTGCTCTCAGTCTTTTCTTTTCTCTTCACAGCATTCGTGTGTGAGCAGTTAGAGGACTATTCCCATTAGGCATCCCAAACGAAATCAGCTTAGGAAGCCCATTACCACCTAGAATACAGAAAATTGCAAGAGGCACTGAATTTGGTAACGAAGGGCTTGCGAATTCATCCTGGGCCTGTGAAGGGCAAATGCAGTGTCATGAGCGATGGAGCCTCAGGACAGAAACAGATTATCATGGAACCAATGAACCATGAGGTCCCTAGCCAGCCGGGGAGTGGAAGACAATCTTTTCACCACATCTGTAAGCATCAGCTGGCCACCGGCAGAAATCAAAAGCCGACCAGAAAGACTCAGGAGTGAGGTTCATCACAGAGACCCTGCCTCCCTAACTCATTCTTTTTTAAAAAAAAATATTTATTTACTTTTGAGGACAGAGAGAGACAGAGCATGAGCAGGGGAGGGGCAGAGAGAGAGGGAGACACAGAATCCGAAGCAGGTTCCAGGGTCCGAGCTCTCAGCACAGAGCCTGACACAGGGCTCGAACCCACAAACTGTGAAATCGTGACCAAAGCTGAAGTCCTTGTTTTCATCCCCAAGTTTATAGACCAGAATTAAAAATATGTTGATGTGTCACCGGGGCACCTCTCTAACTCATTCTTCATTCTGGTCTTCTTGGATGAGTTCCCTGATTTGATAAGCAAACTTGGGACTTAAACACAAATTCAGAGCAACAGGCATGTTATAGGTGCCCGATGAACTCTCTGTAGTTAGAATCCTTCTCTAGAAACACCCAACTGTGGGATGGTAAGTTCATCCCGCAGTGTTGAATGCTAGCTTTCAAAACTGGCAAAACCATTTACATTTCACTTTTACCAAGCAGGGCGATTTTATAAGATAAACAGCTTACAGTATGTGTCAGAGAAAAATGAAAGACACCAAAGGTTCTGCCATTTTCCTTAATTTATGGGAAATATTATTTGGAAATGCGTCTCTAAAAGGGACGTCCCTCTTAAAATACAGGACACGCTTCATTTGTCCTTTTAGGAAAAAAACACATCAAGGAAATTTATGTTCTTTGTCTCCTAAGAATAAACCACAAACGCATATTTAATTCATCTTTCAAAACCTTTAAAGCACTCTTTATACCTTTAAAGACAACTATTAATGCATACGTAGCTGAAGAACAAGCATTTAAAAAAAAATCTCAGTCAGTGGAATGTTTGTCTATGGAAGGTAGGGCTTTATCTTGTTTGTTTTTGTGTTTTTTGTACAACATTCCCACCCTTGGGTAAGCATTAACCGAATTCAACAACATTCATAAGAATGAAAATGAGGAAAGCAGAGACACAATTATTTTTAAAAATGCAAAGCTTGGCTTTGTCGTATCGTAAATAGTATAAACAACACTTTGATTTACGTGGGCATAAAGATCCAGTTTTCCATCACTCAGTCTATATATTGTGGTTGTGAGTATATCAGTATCTGCATGCACGTTTGAATATAATACGTATGTATTCCTACAACCTGTGTACTGTTCCCTCGTTAATCTGAGCAAATGATGCTCAATGAAGCTTTAACCAGAAATAACCATGTTCAACCAAGAAGGGAGAAGTACCTAGCCTCGTAGACTGGTGGGGAAAGAGAGGAGCAAGACACGAAACAAGAAAAGCGCACAGAACTTATTTTCTGGCCAGAAATATGTTTATGAAAAGCTGAAGTAAATACGATGGCACCTGCTGTATGCATTTTGCAGATGTGTGCAACTCTCCTTGATCCCTCGGCTGCATCTGGGTTCGGGGACCCCACCCCGCAGTGGCAGGTGAAGGTGATAATGGTGGGACCCATTCACGGTTCTCCCGTTGCTCCCATGTGCCCTGCGTTTATTTCCTAAATCACTGTGGGGTGTCACTGCTTCCAATGACAGATACTTCGCCACCCAGACACTTCATGTTCCCAATGGGCCATCTTGGTACGTTTGCAAAGGCGAAGCGGTGACCATCTTTTAACATCACAGAGTCTGAAAATATCTATTATTTTTTTTAGACAATTCTTTGTAGAGGGATTGCTTTTATCTCCCCAATACCCCACCCCTAGGGGCACAGACGTCTCACCAATGCGCGTTCCATTTCTCGCTCACTGAAGCATCCCCCGCTGACTTCAAGCTTTGAGAAACCAGCCTGTCTGTGCCTCTTCCTACCAGGACGGTTTCTCCTCTGGGGCTCCCCCCTCGCCGGACCCCGGGACGTGGGCAACAGCATCCGTGGGAAGGACGTCTGTCTGCCAATTATACAGAAGGAGAGAGGAGAGAACAGGTAATTCAGGGAGACGTCGCAGTGCGCCAGCCCTCAAACTGGGAAGGGAACTTTGCAAGGAGACCACAAGGACCAGAGTGGAAATAAGAACACTGGCTAAGGGCGTCCAGGCTCTCTGCTTAGATTAAAGCAAGTGTGGGAGGTGGAGACAAGGCAGCTTTTGTATTAAGTCATGACTCAGGCACCGGGGAAGGGTCCCCTTGCATTATTTCCCGGGTGCCCAACTGATTTAAGCCCTGTTTTTCTTCCTCCCACAGAAATACCCTTGGAGACAAACCCTCCCTTCAAGAATTGTTGATTAAATTCCACTAGTGCCTTTGGTGAGCGAGTTGGAAGAAAACTGGATTTAGGTGTTTATTATGTAGCACAGGGGTGTATAAATAGGCATCATTACAAATCGACGCACAAAAGCAACTATAAATGCACAGGAAACCGGAATAAATATTTAGCAAATATTTGAAGGACGGACTTCCAACACCAGAAAGTTGTAGAGACCGCAGAAAACTGAAAGCAGAGACATTGTCGAAAACAAAAGAGCACTGAAAATTAGTAAACACGATGGAGAAGAACTTACACAGAAGCAAAACTGTGCTTTTTAAATCGCTGATAGCGTGGGACCTGCTTGGGATTCTCTCTCTCCCTCTCTCTCTGCCCCTCCCCTCCCCGCAAATAAATAAATAAACTTAAAAAAAAACAAGAATTATAAGCGGATGCTCCTTTTCTGGATGGAATTCACACATAGGCATCTGAAGCCTTTATAGATAGCTATACCTTTCATCTTTAACTGAAATATTTAACTGCCCAGAAGGTGTCTTCTATAAACCACTGGAAGGTTTTTTTAATTTTCAACCAAATATTCAAAAGGTTGATTACATTTTTTCAGTTAAAAAATGTCTTAAACCTATAATATTTAATTTTTTTTAATTTTGCAGAAAACAAACCACCTGTTAGCATCCCTCCCTTTTCCAGCCTGTAAAGAAATCCCAGCACTTGGGTCTGTTAAGTCTTATTCATGGAGCTCTTGACTAGACCAGTTTTTACTTATTTTTTTAATATTTATTTATTTTTGAGAGACACACAGAGAGAGTGTGAGCAGGGGATGGGCAGAGAGAGAGGGAGACACAGAATGTGAAGCAGGCTCCAGGCTCTGAGCCATCAGCACAGAGCCCAACGTGGGGCTTCAACTCACAAACCCCGAGATCATGACCTGAGCTGAAGTCGGACGTTTAACTCAGTGAGCCACCCACGCGCTCCTTAAATCTAGAACATTTAGATATTGGCTAACTTAAACCCAACAGAGTGGAATACTATACAGGCATTAAAAAGTATCTATAGCACAGAATTTTCCAGATGATTTATAGACCCTTCAGTGTCTCTTTCTACATGCAACGATTGTATGCTTTGGGTCTGTTAGAAGCCACACCTTCCTAATCCACTTCCCCCTGGTTTTACTGAGATACAATTGATCCGCAACACTGTGTTAGTTTGAGGCGTGGGGCCTACAGCACCCTGCTACGAGTGTGTATTCAAAATAACCACCACAGTTCAGGCAGGGAACACCCTCACCTGCTACAGTTAACAACTTTTTTCTTGCCGGGAGAACTTTTGAGACGTACTCTCTTGGCAAGTTTCAAATACGCAACACAGTATAGCTAACTGTAGTCACCATGTTGCACATGACAGCACAGGATTTATTTACTCCTTTGTCCTATAACTGATAAAGGACATGATGTAAAGGTTTTATAATATATATAAATATATTTTATTTAATAGTATATTAAATTATATATACATATGTATATATGTTATATATTTACTTATAAATATATTTATAAATTACCTCCTAATTATATTTTCTCTACTTCGCCATTCGCTCCCTCTCACTATCTCCTATCTTCTCTCTTCCTGTGCTCTTTCTCAGTCGCTCGCGCTCCTCTCCCCTTCTCTCTTGCTCTTCCCTCTTTCTCTTTTCTCCTCCCTCTTCTCTCTCTCTGTCTCTTCTTGTGTCTTCTCCTTCTCCCCCTCTCCTCCTCTTTCTTCTCCATTATCCCTCCCCTACTCTCCCATGTACCTGTATATCTGTCGCGCGAGAGAGCGACAGAGAGAGGGAGAGCTGGCACCCAGACCCTGTTCTCCTTCTTTCTTCCCGCACTCTTCCCCCCCCCTCCAGGCGGAAATCAACTTTCACATTTGGGGTGTAACCAAGAGGCTCCTCCCGGCAGTGATATCCCAGGTTGCAGGGTGTTTGACAGACGTGAGTGGAGATCGCGAAGACGTGTCACAGACCACGCTCCGGTGGCGAGGCCCTGAACGCACTAACACGGCAAGCTCCAGAATGATCGTGTTGTTTCAAAGGAAGCTTTGAGGTGACGCACATTTTCTAATAAGTCAGGGGAAACATGCTGAAATGATTTGCGTAGATTAGATCCAGCCATTCCCAGGCGACAGATCCGTAACCTGCAGGGTTCCATTTTTCCATCCGTCCATATCATCTTGCTACTTACCACACTTCGGCACGTGAACGGGTGACCTGAATTCCTGGTCTGCAAGTCAAGAAAAGCACTCTCTTTTAATAGCATGTTTTTGTAAATGGGGAGCGCCTGGGTGGCTCAGTCGGTTAAGCACTGACTTCAGCTCAAGTCATGATCGCTCAGTTCAAGAGTGCGAGCCCCGCGACGGGCTCTGTGCTGACAGCTCGGGGCCTGGAGCCTGCTTCAGATTCTGTGTCTCTGTCTCTCTCCTGTCCCTCCCCTGCTCACATTCTGCCTCTCTATCTCTCAAATTAAATAAGCATTATAAAAAAAGAAAACTTTGGTGGGACTGTTAGATCGACTTCCCAGCATATCACAAAAAGATACGCAAGCAAACATACTTTTGCCATATTTCTGTGTTCAGGATTTTTTTTTTACTGTCTACCTACATTCTTTGTGATGGTGACTCACTCTCGGAGCAAAGGTGAGTTGATAATGCTATAACGGCAGAGTTCTGGTCCATTTTTTTGTATTCTCAGAGCACTGAGAACCTCAGGCTTGGGATCCTCTGTAGCATTAGCATAGGCTCGGTGCACACATCTGTAATTGTCATCATCACACATTGTTCGTTGTCTGTTGACTCCCGGCAACACCTACCAGGGCAACATTCAGTCCAAGCAAATGTCCCGATTTCCACCATTTGATCAGAGAGTCACGTCTTTTGCGTCATGCCCTTAAAGAAGCCTCGTTAACAGATGCATCAATCATTAAAGCTTACAGGCAATGACAAGATTTCTCGGAAGATTGTCCCTGGGCTCAGGTCATGAGCTCATGGTTTGTGGGTTCGAGCCCCGTGTTGGGCTCTGTGCTGACAGCTCAGAGCCCGGAGCCTGCTTCATGATTCTGTGTCTCCCTCTCTCTCTCTGCCCCTCCCCCACTCATGCTCTGTGTCTCTCTGTCTCATAAATAAACATTAAAAAAAAAAAAAATAGATGATCCCAACAGCACAAGTCAAGAAATGGGTTTACCATTATTTATTGAATTCTTACCCACTCTCAGAAATCAGGCACATCACTTTATTATAATTTATAATATTATACATAGAAATATATTTAAAATTCCAATATGGGCGCCTGGGCAGCTCAGTCAGTTGAGCGATCGACTCTTGACTTCAGATCAGGTCGTGGTTGTGAGTTCAAGCCCTGCTTTGGGCTCTGTGCTGACAGAGTGGAGCCTGCTTGGTGTTCTGTCTCTTTCTCTCCTCTGCTCCTCCTCCGTTCATGCTCTCTGCCTCTCTCTCTCAAAATAAATAAATACACTTAAAAAATTCCATTATATTATGTACATAACGTAATGTATAGAAAATATGCATGCTTTTTATAATGTAATACTATATATATAAATATAATTATAGAAATTATAGTATGATTTATTGCCCCAAGAACAAAGTGGATTTAAAAAATCAATGGAGGGGCACCTGAGTGGCTCAGTTGGTTAAGCGTTCGACTCTTGATTTTGCATGAAGTCATGATCTGAGGGTCGTGAGTTCAGCCCCACATCAGTCTCTGTGCTGATAGAGGGGATCCTACTTGGATTCTCTCTGTCCTCTCTCTCTCTGCCTTTTCCTTGATCACATGCACTCTCTCTCTCTCTTTCTCAAAATAAATACATAAATATTTTTAAAAATCTGTGTATCACTTTTGAGTCTCCAAAACTTAATAGTCTAACCATTAACCAGAAGACTCACCAATAACATAGTCAATGAACACATATTTTGTACATGATACACATTATATACTGGGTCCTTACCAAAAAAACTAAGCTACAGAAAAGAAAAGGCAATTAAACAGATCATAAGGAAGAGAAAATACATTTATATGACCGTTCTACATTTGTTGAAAAAACTTCTGCATAGAGGTGAGCCCTTGCAGTTCATACCAGTGTTGTTCAAGGCTCAATCGTAATACATGGTAAATAACAATGATTTATTGTAATGTACTAAAATGTCATAATTTTACCTTATTTTGAAATTCTGGGATGTTAACATATTGTGATTCAGTTCTACACATCCAATTATAATGCGATCTCCCTTAAACTAATACATTCTATGCCAATTATATCTCAATAAAACTGGAAAAATCATCTTAAATTAAAAAAAAAAAACAACTCTGGTGGCCTTAGCAATGAGTCAAAAATCCATTACTGTCTGGGGGCACCTTGGTGGCTCAGTCGTTAAGTGTCAGACTTTGGCTCAGGTCATGATCTCGTGGTTCGTGAGTTTGAGCCCTGTGTTGGGCTCTGTGCTGACAGCTCAGAGCCTTGGAGCCTGCTTACGATTCTCTCTCTCTCTCTGCCCCTCCCCCACTCATGCTACGTCTCTGTCTCTCACAATAATAAACATTAACAAAATTTATTAAAATCTATTACTGTGTAATGGCCCTATCCAAACAAACAACAAGTTCTAAGCTTTTGTCATTTACTTGTTCCAGCTGTGAACAGCCCACTTTTTTCACTGCATCCCTCGATAACTGGTGTTTTACACTCGGAGCCTGTGTCGGATAACATCCATGGGATTCCATGTTCTGGGCATTTTCAAATATTATTCCACCGAATCTTCATCTCCTGCGTAAATGGATATCCTGTTCCCACTGTGGATGAGAAGGGTCAGATACAAAGAATTGCATCATGGCCCAGCGCCCCGCGGATGGCTGGTGTTGGCCTGGCCTGGGCACGCGGTAGGTTCGGACGGATTGCTGTGTGCACTCCAGAGGGTCATTCCGTCCCCAGGTGAGGTAGGGCTTGCAGGTGGCTACAGGAATCCAAGTGTGATCTCAAGAGTCCAATCCAGGATGACTGGGCACTGACCCATGATGTTATCAGGATAGCCCCATGGATGGGTCAACGGGATGTCTTTCCAAATGATTAAATCCTTCTCTTTTTAACCTCGGGCATTCGGATGATTGCTCCCAGCACCTGATTTAAAGTCTGAAAGCAGGCGGATGGAAAAGAAAATGTTGCAAAGCGTTCTAAAAATGATAGGCCGTCCTTGTACAAAAAGGCATTTAACCAAGTTATAGACATGTCATGGTTCGTCATGTCAAAGGGTGACTTCTCTGTGGAGGGTTGCTGCTCATTGCAGTGTTTGTGCCTCGGGACTGGCCAGAGGCAGACTCTGGTTTCTACAGAAGGTGTCTGCTGGCTGAACGTTACCATGGCCAGGGTACCGTTAGGACACTGAATCTGTTCTACAGAACAGAACACGCACAGCTCAATGGTGTGCCAAGAGGCAAAACTCTCCCGATTGAGGCAGAAGGGGTAAACGATGTCATAAGGAAATCTCAGATGTCTTCAGCCTGGCATTTGGGGGAAGCGAGACAAGAGCCCGTCTCTCAATTTGACGTGAGTGCTGTCCCAGGTATGACAAGGAGAGCAAGCTGAGAGGTGTCAGATCACAGTAAGCCATGGAAATTGTGACATGCCCCAAGGCTGTTGACTATTTCTTTCCTTTTTTAAACGTGCGAAATCCGTATGAAATATCTCCTTTGCTTGTGGCTCTGGCTGTCTTCAATATCGCATCCTCCCTCTAACTTGTAACTGTTAGGGAAACCATTCCTTCTAGGGCATCCTCACTGTCTTCAGAAGACGATCTACGACGAAGAAATACCATATTTTCAGGCTTCTCCTGCGAGGCAAATGGGGAATTGGCTTGCTAACTACAAAGACAGAAATGCCATGATATTTCCCCCACCTTCTACAAACAAGCACTCACAAAAACTCACCAAAGCAAAACTAAGTCAATGCAAATAGGAATTCGATGGAGATGGTGAACGTGCCGATCATTTCCTACGACTCGGTGGTATCTTTAGGGTACTCACCACCCCAAATCTACTGAATATGCAGGGATGCGAATTAAGACAGCTACGTCAAAGCAGGATTTGCAAAATCGGCTGGTGTCAAAAGTCGATTCTTCTGCCTTCGGAAATGGGGAAGTCCTTTAAGGAAGTCGGCGTTGGTTTTGCGCCCAAAAATGAACTTCTGGGTGGCTCTTTGGACAGCTCTTGTCACCTTCTTGTGAATTCTCGCTGCTTAGATAGTGAAATGCATTCCAATATCTGTTTCTCAGAACCTGGTTCGAAACTAGCAGCCTTCATGTTCACTAAGATGAACCGTCCACCTTCTCCATTCTGGGATACCACCTCACCCAGTCTCCCCAACACCGCTAGACAAGACTTTCCATGAAATCATCTAGATGGATCTAGACAAATGCAGGCCCAGTCGTATGTGTGCAAACTATAAGAATATCACAGATATTGGCCTTTGAAAATGAGTCGAGGCATTGAGCATTTTACAACTTTCTACATATAGTCTGCTCGTTTTTCTTTGGGTATAATGACACGATTCAAGTTATTTTCATTTATTTGTATTGTCTTCACACTCTTTTTAAAAATTTTTTCTTTAAGTCTTTTATTTATTTTGAGAGAGAGAGAAAGAAGGAGCACAAGCAGGGGAGAGGCAGAGAGAGAGAGGGACACAGAGAATCCCAAGCAGGCTCCAAGCGGTCAGCGCAGGGCTAGAACTCACAAACCTTGAGATCACGTCCTGAGCTGAAACCAAGAGTTGGTCGCGTTACCGACTGAGCCACCCAGGTGCCCCTAAAAGGAAAATGGGTTAATACACTACAAGCATCTATTATCCAAGGAAGGAAGAAGGCGATGGTTTGTATTGTAGATAATGCCAGGCTTGGTCCCCAATTTGTATTGTGAATAAAAGGTTTTTGTTTTGTTTTAAGGGGAAACAACTTTCCGTGCTCACCCCCACCAACGTCCTGCCATATGTAATTGGGGTCCTTCATGAATAAAGCTTTCCGGGGCCATGTACGAAACGAATTTTACAATATTAATATGTCAGCAACTAAATCAGTTTTATGGCTCAACCAATCAATTCGGGTCATTGTGATCATTTCAATAATCTATGTAGACTGTGAAAATTGCTTTCGACACAGTAATTGGGAAAATGACGCCGTGCGATCTTGGCGGTGAGAATACGCGCAGAAACGACCCTCCGATGGACCGAGTAGAAAGTAGAAAGGATAGAGGTTGCAAAGAACAAGACGGTGGCATGGAGGTGGCCTAGTGGACACTGGTCTGACTCATGGGAATTTATCCTCACCCACAAGGATCTCTCTCCTGACACGACCAAGGGCCAGCACGATGCTTTTTTCTTCTCAACAGGCTTAGGGTACGATGGAGAGGGGACACGGTAGAGTTAGAAATTGGTGGACTTTTAAATCTTTACTTTAAGAGGTTGGGTACCATGTGCATTTCCATTTGATGGGGACATTCCCAGAAATCTTGTCCCGACTACAACATCGATGGTTTATTCCCACGTCCCCCACTGCTACCTAGAGTTTGAGCCACAGACAGGACCCTCCTCATGGGATATCTCCCAAGCCCCTCGGAGCCTGGCCGCCTGACCCCAGAAAGGAGTCTGGTTCCCAATGCGGAACATCTGAAAATGAATTTCCAACATGGTGGACATCTAATCCCTGCTCTCCTTCCTTTTATAATAAAGGAAGCTTCCAGCTTTTATAATAAAAACTGACTTATTTTGCACTTTCCAGATTAACGAGGACTTTCCCCACACTCAGTGTCTCACTTAGGAAAGCTCATATTTAGTCAGAGAAGTAGAGTTATTCAGCAGAATGCATTTCAGGAATCAAAACAAGGTCCAAATCCATGGGAAGCAAAACGTTATTATTTCTAGTCTATTTCTCCATTGGGAGCAGGATATGATGGTTTAATATATATTGCATATATATTGCATGAAAATATTAGATACAAATAATTAGACAAACTCTTGGATAATTGGTAAAATATTGGATAACACTATAATTATCTACATGCAACAGGAATTTAAAGTGAGTCTGTAGTTCTCAGTCAACTAGTTTCACTGTAAAAATTTTTTTCTGGGTGTGTAGGAGGTGATAATATCCATTCTTAGAATGTAACAAATTTTATTTTTGCCATATTCTAAGGGACATGTAATCTTTTCATCTTTTTATATAACTTATATATGTATTTTTAAAGAAAATATTACAGTGGATAGGCAGTGGACTGGGCTGAATTTCAAATATGCTTTGAAGTCACTGTATACAATAGAAAATACCAATGATAAGTGTATCTATCTGTGGCAAGTGTCAGGGTGGGTGGGACCCCGTTAATCGTTGGTGCCAAACAGATTGTGGATGTTGTTCAAAGTGTCGCTGTGTTGTGATTTAAGCCACGGACCCTGAGGTCACGATCATCCTCAGTTCACACCCGTGCACTACCCGATGTAGAGCTGTGTACTCTCAGACAGTCACTCACCTTCTCTATTCAATCAAGTCAAGCACGTGTTTCCTGGAAACAGACGTTGGCATCCCGCGTGGCTCGGAATCTCTCCTCCCCTGGTCACTGCTCCCTTTTCTTCCAGATCCTTTGCCTTCACAGCCGCAGTCCCTCTTCTTCTGCTTTTTCACAAGCTCACCTTTGTCATGTGCTTTCCTCACGGCGTATATGAAGTCATAATTGCATTTTTTTCATTCGTTTCCGATTTGCACCTGATGTTCTGTTTATCGCCGCGTGTGTCCAGCTGTTTATTCCAATTTATGTCAGCTGGCTTTTTCCTAATCCCGGTGCTTTACCTCTTTGGGCTTTTCACACGGGAAGTCCACCCACCCGTCACCCAAGCAAGAGGCCATTCAGCTTTCCAGAAAGCTTCATACAGAAACACCTCAACAATTATAACCATAGGAATATTAAGAATTACATTAGATTCGATGCTGGGGTTTTTTTTCTTCCAACACAATAAACTTAGGGAAATTTTTCCCCATCAACATAATAAACCAAAGGCCAGCAATGAGAAGCAGAAAGAAGTAATATCTTCACCATAGAGAGACAAAAATAACATTAATTCAAGCTCAGCGATTTTTATCTCCAGGACATATTACAATACCACAAAAATCTTTATTTAAAAAAATCCATAGGCAAAATTTGAGTTTTGAAGATGTTTATTTCAGTGCGGGGGTTTTTGCACAAGGTCTGGCATCTCAAGGAAAAAATAATAAACAGGAAAAAGGGTTTCCACGGTGAGAGAGGACAAATTATCATTTTGCATTGGGAGAGTACATTTTGAATATGCTATAAATGCTACACTTAGGCTTTTAAGACTTTCCTTTATGAGGTGCTGGGGGTTTAGGCTTCTGTATTATTAGCATTTTTTCAATTCCTCGAAGACTCAGGTACTTATTGGTTTTCCAACTCAGTCAGCTCATACGTTATGCTTAAATTTTAATGTTAAACCTAGCCTTCCATTCAAAACCGTAGATGACCCAGAAAGAAAGAATGTCTGCTAGAATTACGGGGGTGCTTTCTAAAAAGGATAGTGACTTCAGGTATTAGCTGTATAAAAGTCACATAAAAACACATACTAAGATGTGCTGGACTTAAATCTCCCAAGTGCAACCAAAATACAGAACACTTTGAAAATTGCATTTTAATTTTCCCACCGGTGTGCAATATTAAATAAACCATGGTAGAAATCGCAAAACTTGTGGTCATTTTATTAGCCCTAAAAATATTCACATTTTATGAAAAGGGAGAAGGGCTCATAATGAAAATATATGTCATACCTGAATAAATTTTTATTATAAATACCGAATAAAATACACAGCATGTTCTATTTCTCTCTGGAAGTCTTCATGATAAAAAAAAAAGTCTTTCTCGTCAGCTTGCTAAGCTGAGGGTGTGTCTTGGAATCACATGAAGAGGCATTCCATGAAAACGATAACGAAGGAAAGAAAAGCGCACGGTGTTAGGTCCTGGATCCCGCTATGCCTGAAACCGTCCTTGTTGGCTTTTGCATTACGACAGCCTATAAATTACACTTCTTAAGTTATTTGAACCAGGTTACTGTGGCTAAGAAAAAAAAATTCCAATCTGGATATTCTGAGAGTCAAACATGATGTCCCCTCCAAATAAATTGTCACAGTGTCAAACACGGTCACAGCAGTGTTTTCTCACAACACGGTATTCTGCACAGCCCCTCTCGGAGACTACCGCATTTTAAATACTTGGAGGTAAAAGGAAACCATCCCCCCAAAACGATCCTACAATGAATCCATGATGCTTCTGCTACCCAAGTCTCTGATTACCCGCGTTGGAGAGACACCGCAATTAGAAAGTGGGTCACACGGGGAAAAGATGTTAGTTTCATTGTTGCTTTGGTTTGTCACCTAGCGTGAGAATGTCCAACTGCCTCCAAATGCCGCGATAACCTTAGCCCGAAATAAAACTTACCAACCTAACTTTAAGACCTGTATTTTCATTCCCGTGCGGATTTAAACATTAGCAAATTCAAAATCCTGGTGAATCGCATTTGGAGATATTTATTGAGTACCGACCCTATTCTGTGTGCTCTTGGGAGCATTCAGAGACAGCACCGCAGAAAAAAAAAAGGCAGAGAGAGGGAGGGAGGGAGGGAGAGGAGCTCATCTTTTATGTGAATCCCATCCTAAAAGGGGAAAAGAAACATAATGAAAAATTAATATGCAATATGTCAGGGCGTGGCAATAGCCAGAAAGGACACCGTTCTGTCCTGGGAGTTGAGGAGTGGAGAGAGAGAGATCTTTTGTGCAGAGCAGTTCAAGAGGCTCCTTTGGAAGTAGTACATCTTCAAAGAATCAGGTAGCATGGGAACAGCATGGAATGCCAAAGGAACAGCATGCAAGGGCAAGATCCCCAAGGTTCCGCCTGGGTGGTGAAGTTCAAGGAGGTCCCAGACATGTAGACAATGGTCAGCTGGGCCATCGCCAGTGGGCTTGGTGCAGAGGCATGGGAAAGAGGAGGTCAGAGGGGGAAGAAATTCTTGCAGGAGATACAAGATAGGATGAGAGACGCAGAGTCATGGGAAATGTTAGAACGTCTGATGTGTCCTGGAAAAACAGAATACCCCCATCGACGGGGTGTGACTTATACATCAAAGGCGAGGAAGGATTTTAATTGGTGCACCTGTTGAGCCGCTGGTAATAATGTTTTGTGTACCTGAGAAAAACAATGGAGTGGACCAGGTTTGGGCACGGAGGAGGCACTTGACAGCTTATTTTTTAGCATGCGAAGCCGGGGACGTCTGCGATGTGTCCACGGGGGTGGGTTGGCTGTAGGATATATAACTTTAGACTTGTCTACGGTTCTGAGATAAGCAAAGACAAAAGTGTCTGTGAATTTGGGAGTCAGGAAATAAAAGATACTTAAGCAAGCCTGTAGAACAGAAGGAGATTAAATATGGAATGAATGGATAAAAAGAGCAATATTTTAAGACTTGGCTCATCAAGAACCGTGCTTAAGGACCATCAAACGAGCTCTGAGAAGGTCCAGATAATAGCAGCGAGCTGCGGACCAAGTCAGGAAGGTGGTCACCCACTTCCAACTGATCTCACAAGCCAAGCATGCTGAGGGCAGAAAAATGACAACAGGTAAGCACAGTGAGAGGTAAGCACGACCCTGGATCATGAGCTGAGCCAAAGAGCCTGATGTAGGGCTCAAACTCACGAACCGGGAGCTCATGACCCAAGCTGAAGTCAGACGCTTAACCGACTAAGCCACTCAGGTGCCCCGATATGCTTCTGTTTTCAGACATATTAAAAAAAAAGAAACCAATACCATTGACCGAGTGTGTGGACCTCACCTATGCTGCAGATTTGACTAAAAGAGGAAAAGGCTAAGTTGTAAATGCAGGTTCCATCCTCGTGTAACTTTACAATCTATACAAGCATCCAACATGCAATCAGCCACGGTATAGTCACGATAACCCAATGAGGCATGCGGGACACTAATGGATCCTCGCTCTTTGGATGGCGAACCTTGGAGACCTTTGTCATAGCCCAGGGAGACAAGCAGGGTAGGAGCTAGAGATTGGAACGCAGCCTTCCTAATTACAACATGGCCCTCTTCCATTCAATCCTTACTTTCCGACTGGGGAATGAAGAAAGAGGTCAGCAAGTGTTCATTTGCAATGGAAATGGACACCCCATTGGCATAACTTAAAAGTCTTGAGAGCCAGGGAACATGAGTCACATCTGTCCTATTTACAGTCTCCACTGAGGACCCAACATCCATCACGGTGCTTCCGTTTACCTGTGCTTAATGGATGGTGGGTCCCACCTGACAGTTGCCTTAACCCCATGCTCTTAACCATCTATGTTGTCCTTCTAAGCCATCCATCCCTCAGCACATGAAACGCTGTCTTTTCTTTTCACCACATTTCCTAAACTTCAGAGATAGACTTTTGTTCCTACCCTTTTAAAACAGCTTGATGGGCAGTGCAACATCAGCTCATTTGGAGGCCAGGAGATCTGATGCCATTCCCATCTCTGCTCACAACAGTGCAGCAGACAGGAGAAATTTTCATGGCGGCCAATGTTTTTGAGGGATTTCTGTGTCCCAGGAACTGCCACACTTTGTGCCCACACCACCTAATTTTAGGCTCATGCCTGACGTATTTACAGATAAAGGAAGCAAGGCATAGCGGTTAATACTTCCCCATCACTGCACCCCACAGTTAAGGATTGGCCAAGGATTGCACACTTAAGGATTGCACCCATTGGCCAAGGTACGGAACTCTTTATTCTGGAGGAAAAGTGGTAGGAAAAATTTACAACCATTGCCCAATATTGGAGAGGGAAGTTTGACACGCCTTACAGTTTCCTGGTCCACAAGGCGTCACCGCCCCTTGCACCCCAATTTGGCGATGTTTCTTGAAGCACGGTATTTTAAATATTAGGACTTCAGGTTTGCAACACTCATTCTATCCAGGTTACTAAGAGTCCCATGGCAGGGTCTTAAAGGTCTACATTTGCATCTGCAAACAATGTCCTGGGACAAGACCGTAAGGAGGAGAATTTATCTATAGTTAGTGATCTATTAATGCACCGATGATGTTTTAAGCGGACCGAAATTGATTTTCGGAGCTCCTCGGCTCTCAAATGCAATGGTAAGATGAATTTCATTATCACCGGGCTTTGTTTCTTGCCATTAAACGCTTGACACAATTAAAAACCCAAAATCCGTCAAAAGCTGGAAGCTAAATCCAGACATAAAGGGCTCCAATTAATAGATTCTCCCTGGCATCCACCCTGTCCCTCCAAGGGGAAGAGATCATCAAAATAAACACCTCATCATCCCAGAACATTATTTATTGGAGAGGATAGTAGCAGTTGACTAAGACAGGAGGCCAGCAAGGAGAACCCCGTCATCGAAATGAAAAATCTTTCCCCAGATTTATTCAAGGCTTGCATACCCTGGCTGGGCTCATATTTCCGGGGTTAAGGTCTTAGGAAACAAAATCAGTCATCAGTTTTTACTGCTTCGTTCCCCCTCCTTCTGGCCGGCAAGACGTTAATTACAGTTCATCGTGTGCATGTCTGTGGCCCAGCTTGCATATTGAGGTCATATGCCACCCACGTGGACCCCTGTTGGTTTCTTGTCACATCTTTAGGTGATGATGTTTCATGGGGTGATCGGTCAAAGTCCAACATTCTGCTGTCTTTTGGGGCCAGGAAGACAACGCAAGTACGTGAGTCTGGTCAGGGTGGGATGTGAGCAGGAGACGTGGGGACCGTAAAGGTGGCAGTTTCTGGAGGCCGTGACGGTGGCCGTGCCGATGAGCAAGGAAGGCGACATCCTTCCTCATCAGAGGGGACATCACACCTGCTGTCCAGATGCCGCATCCCGTTGGGCGTGGCTTCCTCCTCTGCTGTAGGGACGACTCCGGCCGGCCCGTCGGCATCGTGTCATCTACATGTTGCTGAGTTTGCAGAGCAAACTGTGCCCGTCCACACTGAACGCATCTCCATAAAGCCTGGGAGAGGTGACGTCAGTAACGGCATCGGAGAAAAGCTTTATTACGGCCTCCGCGTGCGTGTCTGTGTGTAAACCCACATGAGGAGTCAAACCACTCTGCCATGGTGCGATTAATTAACCAAAACAAAGCAGAGAACGCAGAGGTGGGTTTTCTAATTTGCACAAGGCAAATTAGAAATGTTCTTGTTTTCTCAGCTCGTCCGTGGTTTACAAGATGCCACACGATCTCCGCAGTGTGGGCTCTGGAACCAGAAAGGCCACTTTTGCCTAAGCTGGTTTCTCTGTGTCTGTTTACACTGGTCAAGAACAGGCTACTGGCCATTGCCTCCCCCCAGCCTCCCTTCACAATAACTGAGGATAAATAAATGTTCGTTGAGACCATAAAACAGGGGCGCCTGGGTGGCTCTATTGGTTAAGCTTCTGACTTCTGCCCAGGTCACGATCTCACCACCGGTGAGTCTGAGTGCCAATCAGGTTCTTTGCTGACAGCTCAGAGCCTGGGGCCTGCTTCCCATTCTGTGTCTCCTTCTGTCTGCCCCTCCCCACGTTCTCTCTCTCTCTCTCTCAAAAACAAACATTAAATACATTAAAAAGAAAGAAAATGCAAGCAAGCAGAGTGGGATGATTAGCATTTAAGTCACTGAACTTTGTGTAAAGCACGCAGCTCTCCACAAGGCGGGTGGGCCTCGCCCGAGCAGGTGAAGTCCTGAAAAGAACTCGAAGTCCCGCCCCTCCCAGCAAGGGGGAATTCTGCCGCAGATTTTCTTCAGACTTCATACGCACCGTGGCACTTCCGGGGTCTGCAGACTGCCGGCCCCCCCGCGTGCACATGTTGGAGTTGCCACCCTCCACAGTCACGTGAGCCAATTCCTTATAATAAAGCCAAACAGTCCGTAAAACATCAAACAGCTCGATAGCAGAAGTCACGAAAGCACGGGGGGAAAACCAAGAAGCACACGTTACTGCTTTAAAAATAAAACGGTTCATTGCGCAGTTTTCAAGTATTGCCACGGCCAAACACACGCTAGTTTTCATTTGGAATCAATAATGCAAGCTGCCCGGGGGGTATTTTATTATTTCTTCGTTATTAGAATATGCTGCTAAAGCTTTCCTAAGACGAAGAAGTCAATTTCCCCTCAATGAAAGCTTCAGACCTCATCTTTTAGGAAAAATTGGTTGTTTTTTGTAGTTGTAAGAATTATTAATATCGCACACTTATACCCTAGATATGAAGCACAAATATTTGGTAACATTGAAAAGGACTGCGCTTTTCTCTGGGGCACCTGGGTGGCTCGCTCGGTTAAGCGTCCGACTCTTGACTTCGGCATGCCCTCTACTGGAAATATGGGTGAGGGAACGTCATGTTGCCAGAGGGCCAGCAAGGAGAAACACAGAGTTAACCAGGGATGATCCTGAGCCAAATAACAGCAGGGACTGGGACCTTGCTTCTAAAACTGTCTCTCTTCTCGAGATTCAGATTTCCTATGAATAGGTAGGTAAGGAGGTAGGTAAGTAGATAGGTAGATGATATACATGGAGAGATAACAGATAGTAAGATAGATTGACATAAAGAGGCGATTGATGGGTGATCGATGAATAGATGGATGGATGGATGGATAATGGCAAGATAGGTAACTAGTTAGAAGATAGATATAAACAGATGATTAGTAGGTGATACATGGATAGATGGACGGATGGGTGATGGATGGATAGATGATAGATAGATAGATATACAAGGGATGGATGGTAGATAGATAATAGAATGAAAGGTAAGTAGGTAGAAAGATAGATTATAGATAGATAGATACATAAGTAGGCCCGTGGTAGATAGATGGGTAGGTAGGAATGTAGATGGGTAAGTAGGTAAGTAGAGAGGTAGGTGAGGACTACGCTATTACCTAATGTACAACGTGACAAGTAAGAGGTGAGTGCCTTCCTGAGGAAGGCTATACAACAGATGGAGGCCAGTCATAAGATTTCAGTCACAGCTCTCTTCTCCTACCCAACGCAATGGACAGCATTCCGGCACCACCCACCGTGGGTTGAGCTTTTCTGACGCGGATAGACTACGTCTTACTTTACGGAGACCACTGTCACCTGGGACTGGGGCAGTTCCCCCAAAGTAAGACTTCCAGAGCTAAAACTGGGCAAGTCCTCCAGCTGGTGACTCTAGAATATCGTCACCAATGTAGACCCTTGAGAAAGCCTAGTTCACATCATGAGCTAGTGAGCCATAAGCATTGACCCCATGCTGATTATGAGGGGGTCCTTACGTAAAACGTTGAGTAAGGGTTTGCAACTACTACATCTCACATGGACCCATTTGATAGTTACAAGAACCCCTTGAAATGTGCGCTTAGACTCAAAGTCTCTTTTCACCAGTGGGTGGATCTGTGACCCACAAGGGTTATCCCAATGATGTTCCAATTTATAAAGGGTCAGAGGACAGTTCTGGACAGGGGCTTTGCTCAAATGGGCATGGCAGAATAATCTCTTTTAACATTTCTTGTGCCTGTGACCCTTCTTGGAGACCCACAGCCCACATCTTCAAGAGCAAGGAAGAGCTAATCTCTGACATGGCTCTGAGTTCCTTTTCATTCATCTATGGTCTGAAATGTGGTGTCCCATCATAGACATGTTGGGGATTCAACTGTGTCTTAACCTCAGGCACTCGTAGACGTGACTTCATTTGTGAAGGAGGGTCTTCTCAGATGTCATGAAGCAAAAATGAGGTCACCCTCGATTCGGGTTGTCCTGAAACACAGTCACAGTTGTCCTTATAAGAGAGGGGACATTGAAACACAAAGAGACAGCAGAGAAAACTATGTCACAATGGACAGTCATCACCAAGGATCACCAGCAAGGACAGCCAAGGATCACCAGCAAACATGAGGATGAGGGAAGACAAAACAGAAAAGAAAAAGGCAAAGAAAAACATGTATTATCAACCATGCTTAAAGTCTCAAAATATTTTCTCTCTTGAGTGAATCGAATTATGGGGATTTCCTTCTATTTTTAATCTGACTATTGTCCTTTTTAACGACCGTGTTTATTCACTTGTGACTTTGAATTAGGTTGTATTCATTTTTAGTTCCCTTTTAACCAACTTCAGAGATATTAGTCCTGCCGTGAAGAGAAGTACAAAACCATGAGAAGGAGCGGGAGAGAACCCATGCAGGATTTGCATAATCATGAGCAGACGTTTATCAACACTTAATCATGCTCCTTCCTGGCTTGGCTTAACTCAAGCCGGCTCACTGTGTGGAAAATAGTAAAATTTCGTACTGTGAAGAAACACAGCTGACAAAAGAGGGGCATTTATTCTCTGCGTACTCTATTCTTCCTATTAAAATGGCTTGGAAATTATTCTCAGATGATCTCATTCAGTTTGGTTGCAACAAGCGTTATAATCCGTGTTTTCACAAACGGAAGTTATGTGATCACAGGTGATATGGTTGAGTGATATCCACAAGAGAGTTTCTTCCTTCTGTTTTCTGTGTGTTTTTCAGTCTTCTTGAAAGGCTACATAGCACATTATCTATTAACAACTTGTTTTCCGAATTAGGTTTGGGTTGACCTGATTCAGGAATTTAAAAGAACGTTTAGATGGAAGAGTATGATTTCTTTTCTTTTTTTGTTACTTAGTCTCACTCGGATACTAGAGGAATGCCAGCAACACGATATTTCACATTTACCATTATTTTCCTCTTACGTTTGCAAGCTTATGTCTGGAAAGCATCTAAAATGGTGCATTATTGGGACATAAAAACGGGAGGCTAAACTGTTATAAAGAACAAGCTATTATATGCAAATAATATCCTTAACTGTCCATTTCTACAGCACTCACACAAATTCGCTGGAGATCTCTGGGGTGCAGAACAGGCCATTAATGGGATCGCAACGCTGTTTCCATATAGTACTTGAAAGCTTTCCTGCGTCCTGGCTGCAACTGTCATCAAAAGAACCCATGGACGTTTCTTAAGAAACAAAACAAATGAACAAAGAAAAAAAACAGATGAAGCGAGAAACAGACTCTCAACTACAGAGAACATACTGATGGTCACCCCGGGGGTGAAGGGTGGGGGGGGGGGGGGTGGGGATGGGGGGGGATGGCGGAAACAGGTTGATGGGGATTAAGGAGGGCACTTGTCGTGATGATCACAGGGTGTTGTATGGAAGTGATGAATCACTAGATCGTACACCTGAAATTAACCCAACACTGTGACTCAACTGTACTGGAATTAAAATGAAATTTGAAAAAAAGAATCCAAGGATGGAGAGCACCTGTCACTGTGAACCAACGCTCTTGAAAGATTTGCACACATTTTCTTTACGGATGCACCATTCTGATTCCAAGGACGGATGCTGTGTCCAAAACAACGTCATGTAACTAAAATATAAACTTTTTTTTAACGCATCACACCTGATGAGGGTTTGTTAGAATCCCTCTTTCTGTAGGGGTGAGGTGATGCTTTCGGGTCTGATTTGTTCCAGAAGCCAGCTTGGCAATGTTTGTACTACCCTACATGTTCCTATTGACTTACCCCAAAACAAGCTATTTAGGAAGGAAAATAAAACACTTTGCTTCAGAACTCAGGCACTGTGTTGTTCACGATTTGGTAAAAAAAAAAATTAAAAAATAATAATAATGATAATTTAACACCTGAGGGGGAAAAATTGCCAGGTGGATCAATGAACTCTTTTGGTCATAAGACAAGCATCTTCGTGATTTTGGATGGTATCGGACAAGTGAGGAGAGGAGATATTTTGTGAGCACAGAGGCACGTTTGTGTAAACCGTGGGGATGCTTTTGTTCTATTAAGGTGAATGAACATATCACAGAATTCCATGTGCGTTTTTTCCGGTTGGCTTAGAACCTGGATTAGTAATGCTAAGTGATCAGATTCTTACTATTTATTAATCATAAATAACAATGTATTTAAATTATTAATCCTAAATGTCCAATGGGTTAATATTTTATTAATTTAATGGATAAATAATAAGATTATTAATTCTACTTGTAATAAATTTATTGTGAATGCAAATAAGATTTATTCCTTAATTGCTATTAATAATTTATTATTATTAATACTTAGGGTGTTCTTGTTTGTTTGTTTTGTTTTTTTGTTTTTTAACCTATGGCTTCCCAAGAGCCACACCAGGGCCTGGCTGCACTTGATAAAATGAACAGAAAACGTTGACAGAATTCTCTTTACGGGAGTGTTCTTCAATCAGCCACTTGGTTTTTTGTTGTTGAAAAGAGCCTTTTTTATTTTCATTAATATATGGTAATAATAGTCTATTAGGTTTCTATTTTTTTCCCCACAATGTTACTGAGTGTCTTTGAAATATCAGTGTGAACCATTATTAGAAGCATTTATTAGGATTCAAATCACTGTCTGTAGTCCACCATTTTCAGGGTGGTTTCCTCACACGACAAATAAGGGGTTCCTGTTGTGACCGCACTTCTTAAACACGCAAACATGCGCTTGAGGGCTTAAGTATAGAATGACAGCACCGTGGGGCGCCTGGGTGGCTCAGTCAGTTGGGCGGCCGACTTCAGCCCAGGTCATGATCCCACAGTTCGTGGGTTCGAGCCCCACGTCGGGCTCTGTGCTGACAGCTCAGAGCCCGGAGCCTGCCTTGAATCCTGTGTCTCCCTCTCTCTCTGCCCCTTCCCTACTCACACTCTGTCTCTCTCCGTCTCTCAAAAATAAAAATAAACATTGAAAAAAAAATTTAAAAAGAATGACACCACCGTGATTGACATCTCATGACTTCACCCAGTAGGGTAATAAAAACCCCAAGGAATTTAAAATAAATAGTAATTCTGAGCAAGTAACTTAGGACGTGCCATGGGCTAAACGTTCATGCCTCTCCAAATTCCATATGTTGACATCCTGGCCCCCAAGCAGATGATATTAGGGGCTGGGGCTCTGGGAGAAGATTGGGTCCTAAGGGTGGAGCCTCATGAATGGGACGAGTGCATCCAGTGCCTTGATCTTGGATGTCCAGCCTCCACAAATGTGAAAAGTAAATGTCTGCCGTTTAAAAGCCCCACCCGTATAAGGTTACGGTAGCCCAACCAGACTAAAACAGGGCAATTGGACAATTTTACAGCTATATTAGTACCTGGTCTTTTGAGCCTCCTGTCCTATTTCCAGAAAGGTATCTGCATCCTAGGCCTTCCATGGTTACCGGATCCCCAGAGGTCTTGATCTGTAGAACAATGTCGTCACCCCATCGTCTGATGTGTCACACGGATTCACACCACTGGGGAATGCAGATAGTGGGTGGTTTTGACAAAATAATGTATTTTGAGCAAGTTAACTTAGTGTCATTGGACAATTTCACATCCGTATTGGTACCTGGTCTTTTAAGTACTCACATTATATTTCTACCCCCAGGGTGACATTCACACCCCCTCATCCCACACTGGGTCAGGATGTCAGGGAAGCTCTTGTCCTCTCATATACCCAGAGGTCTACAGTTATTAGACAGCAAAGGTTTAAAGGCTTCCATTGTATGCACCACTTGTATGAATGACTGGCTTCCACTCTTGTCTTCTGAGTGTTACAACTCAGGTCTCCTTTGATGTAACCCAAAGCTCATTTGCTCCAGGTTTCTGGATAGAAGAAGAAGGAGAGGGAGAAGGAGAGGGAGAAGGAGAAGGAGAAGGAGAAGGAGAAGGAGAAGGAGAAGGAGAAAGAGAGGAAGGAGGCTTTCCATGGGGTGGATAGCTAGGATTTGGGGGGTAGTGAGTAAAACTCTCCAGCCCCCGCACAGCTGACAGCTGTCCCCAGTCAAGACTCTGCAACTCCTGAGTTTATACAAAGAGAAGAGGGAGAATGTCTTTGGACAAACTGGTCTAACTGCTTGTAAGCCCTCATTAGGATCAGAGGACACTCTTGAGTTGGATGAACTTTGGGAGAAGGGGGTCAGAAGTTGGTGATCCTGGGGACCTGCTTGTAGCAAGAACATCTTCAAATCATCCGAGACACTACACTGAGCAAACCAATCATCTTTGTGTCTTCTTTGAACTCAACTGTTATGATCGGTTGTGACACATGACTGTAGCTCAGAGACGTGGGCATGGGAAGCAGATTAGCAGAAAGAATGGGGAGTGCCACTGAGTGCATACAGGGTTTCTTTGGGGGTGATGAAAATATCCCAAAATGAGACAACGATGATGCTCACACAGCTCCCTGAGGACACGAAAAGCCACGGTATGACATACTTTAAAAGGAGGAAGTTCAGGGTATGTGAATTACACTTGGAAAAAAACCACTCTAAACTTTAAACATTTAAATTTATTATATCCAACCCATTAAATTGCTAAACTCCATGAAGCTGACAATGATTTATTTAAATTCTAGAGGACCAGATTCTTACATTTTTAAAATGTAAATGTGATTGGTGAGCATTCTCTCCTTTAAAAAAATGCTAAGATCAAAGGAAGTTTTTTGGGGGAGTTATCTATTAGGATAATCACATTTGGTAGGAGCCTGGGAAATTCTCCAAAGATCTTTATTTTGACATTAAATCTTCCCCTAAAAAGGAAAGCCAAACAGAAATTTGGAGCTGCCAAGTCTTGGGTCTGTTTCTAAGAATCAGAATATACTCCTTAATAGAACAAATCTATATATACGTGTTGAAAAATGTCACCAAACTGTCATTGGCCAGACGATATTTCAGAGGCAAGTGCTCTAAATCTCACTCTGGGATAAACTCTGTGAGTCTGAAAGAAATAAAATCTTATGCGTCTTGTTTTTTATAACAGCTGTGTGTTGAATTATGCACAATGCTTATAAAACTTTAAACGCCACTGAAATTTATTAAGTCCTCCTAATTTTGGTATCGGTTGAAAGGAAATTAAGGTAGTTTGTCTATTAATCTCCCATAATATCCCAGGTAGGGCTCTGTCAGTTGCATTTGTCCCCATATTGAAGTTTGGGGCATGTTGTACTTAATTTCACATAATTTTTTATGCTATACCCTGATCCAGGTTCTTAACATTTTGGAGAGTTTAGTAGTAGAGAAACAATAGTAACTCTCTCCTTTTATCTACCTGTCTATCTATCTATCTATCCATCCATCCATCCATCTGTCCATTCATCCATCCATCCATCCTATCTACCTATCCATCCATCATATCTATCTATCTATCTTTCTATCTATTCATCCATCCATCCACCCATCATCCATCATATCTATTATCCATTCATCCATCCATCCATCCATCCATATCTATCTATCCATCTTCATATCTATCTATCAATCTATCTATCATCTATCCATCTATTATATATTTATCCATCCATCATCCATCATATCTACTGTATATTGTCTATTTATCCATCCATCCATCCTTCCACCCATCATATCTATCTATCCAGCCATCATATCTATAATCTATCTATCCATCCATCCATTTGTATCAATCTATCAATGCACCATCCATTATAGCTATCATCTATTATCCATCCATCTATCTATTCATCCATCAGCTATCTATCCATCCACCCATCATATTTATCCATCACCTATTTTCATCTATCTCTCCTTATGGCACATTCCTCAGCACACAAGTTTGCATTTTGCAGCCACAACATGTTTGTTCTAGTCCACTAGACGGTGGACAGGGTGACAACCAGGCAGGGTGGTCAGCGCCCATTAAAATTTCATGTCACTTTCAAATCACAAAGATCTGTTTTACCTACACAATATCATCTAACCCCCATTTTATGGATGAGTAAATCGAGTCCTTTGACTGCCAAGAGTCTTTCTGGAGGCCATTTCCAGCACTCCTTCACTTGTCTGTTCCAGCCACTAGCTGTGTATAATGGTGGACGGTACACCTAATAAAATTAACTTTCTAAAGAGCCTATAATCCCTTTCCATTGGTCCTTCTACGTCAGAGCGAGAGCAGTGGCTTTTTTTGTTTATAATGATGGTTTGCAAAGGTTGACTGACACAGTGTCAGGACCTGGGGATCTTTGGTCGGGAGTGATTGACTGTGCCCCAGGACAGGAACACAGTTCCGATTCTCCCGGGCTGTCCATCAGAGGACAGCCCTGCTGACAGAACTCCATAAATGCAGGGGAAAGAAGACGATTTGGACACATACCATTTCCCATGTTGTCTAGAACAAGGTCTCCACTCCTGTCTTTGTAATAGGAGAAGGACCACTTTTGGGGCCACACTGATGAGGTGAGACTGAAGGAGATGTGGACGCTGAGAACGCCAACCCCAGAATGCAGTCTGAACTGTGATGATGCCTCACCAAGGGAACTTGTCAGCCGTATTTGGCCCTACAGGCTCATGAGGAAGGGGAAACTCTCTTCCCGATAAGTCAGTAACAAGATATATATTGATACTTCGAGTGTCCAGGAGACTCACTTGCAGGGAGGCAAGAGGTACCTGTCTGCAGTCTGGTCCTCAACTTATGGAAGAAAGAACAACCCCATGACAGAGATAAACGCAAAGAATCCGAAACTGGCTATTCATTGGTCTTAAGGTGCTGAAAGGACTTCCAGCAGAGAAGACCATGCAGGTATAAAGGTTGGGTGTCCGTTGGGCTCAAACCAACTCAGTAAGCTGTCACCTGGTGACCACTTCCTGCCCCCAGGCTTTGCCCTTCCCACTCACACCCTTCTCCTCCTATGATATTCCTCGCCCATTTGACTCCTTCTAGAACGAATAGTGCTCCCACCCAATGTGTCTTCCAGAAGGAGCCCCTGGCTTCCCTCTGGGTCTGGAATTTCTCTCTGGTCTGAGCTCATTGGATTGCAGGATGGTCTACTGTCTGAAAAATACCGCGGTGCATCTCACCTTCAGTGAAACGGTCAAATCATGGGTCTGCTTCTCCACAGACCACAGCAGTTTGAGCACAGAGACGGTTTTATTCTTACACATTCCCCATTGTGCCATTGGATCCTGGACCCAGAGCAGGCTCTAGATAACAGTCTGTGTAATGATGCTGGACCAAGAGAATTCCTGCACAAAGTGGAGGCATGGCTGTTAGCTCCCATGAGGAAAGCTCTTGTCCTCTCATATACCCAGAGGTCTACAGTTATTAGACACCAAAGGTTTAAAGGCTTCCATTGTATGCACCACTTGTATGAATGACTGGCCTCCACTCTGTCTTCTGAGTGTTAAATTCAGGTCTCCTTTGATGTAACCCAAAGCTCATTTGTTCCATGTTTCTGAATAGAAGAAGAAGAAAGAGGAGGAGGGGGAGGAGGAGGAGGAGGAAGAGGAAGAGAGGAAGAAGAAGAAGAAGAAGAAGAAGAAGAAGAAGAAGAAGAAGAAAAAGAAGAAGAAAGGGGAAAGGGGGAAGGGGAAGGGAAGGAGAAGGAGAAGGAGGAGAAGAAGAAGAAGGAACAGAAGCAGAAGATGAAGACAAAGAAGAAGAAGAAGGACAAGAAGAAGAAGAAGAAGAAGATTTCCTTAGTAGTATTTCAAAATGGTAGCAAGACCAATTGGGAAGGAAAACATATGTATCCCACATCTGAAAAGATATGGGTAACAAAACAACAGAAAGAGATGCACAAAGGAGGTTTTCCTGGTCATTGGGGTGGGGTCACCTTCCCGATGGAAGATGCGGTGATCACACCCAATCATATTAATGGGCACAGTGCAGGGCTGGCTGTCACAGTGGGGGAACTCTAGCAAGTGTTGGGGACATTGGCGAACTCCCTCTGAGCATCTTCCGACTGGGAGGGGCTCTCAAGTATGGGGACACTGACATCCACCTGGATGGAGGCTCTCAGCTCCAAAAGGACAATTATTGCTAAGGTGGACTTCATCACTGTGCATTAGTATCCCCAAAGTATGACAAGTTACAAGGCTAGCGTAAAACCTAAAGTGGTCGAGGTGCCTGAGTGGCTCAGTCAGTTAAGCATCCAACTTCAGCTCAGGTCATGATCTCACAGTTTGTGAGTTGAGCCCCATGTCGGGCTCTGTGCTGACAGCTCAGAGCCTGGAGCCTGCTTCGGATTCTGTCTCTCCCTCTCTCTCTACCCCTCTCCTGCTCACACTATGTCTCTCTTTCTCTCTCAAAAGTAAATAAAAGTTAAAAAATTTTAAAAAACAAAACAAAAAACCTAAAGCAGTCATTTTTCAGATATACTCATATGTGTATGTGTATAAAGTAGCTTTTTAATTTTATTTTTCTATTTTTTTAATTTTTTAAATTTATTTTTGAGAGAGAGAGAGAGAATGAGCAGGGGAGGGGCAGAGAGAGGGAGACACAGAATTTGAAGCAGGCTCCAGGCTCTGAGCTGTCACCACAGAGCCCGAGGTATGGCTTGAACCCATGAACCGAGAGATCATGACTTGAGCTAGTCGGATGCTTAACCCACTGAGACACCCAGGCACCCCTAAAGTAGTCTTTTTAAATGTAGGGAAAGAAACAGATTTGATGAAAATCTTTGGGTGTCCTGTCAATCAAACCAATTTTATGGGGTGGGGAGTCAAGTCTCCAAGTCAGTTGTTAAAATCTGAACTTTCAAAGGCTAAATTAGTGTTAGGCAGCAAATATCTAAAGAACAAAAAGCCCCAGCCTATAACAAGCATGGTGGAGGGTGTGGAAGAATCAGAAGGCTCCGACGTTGCTGGTGGAATGTCCAATGATGCAGCCACTTTGGAGGACAGCATGGGTGTTTCTCAATCATAGTCACCACGGGGCCCGCCAACTTTACTCCTAGGTCAATCCCCAACAAAAACTGAAGATCCGCACAAAAACTTGCACATGGACGTACATGTATTCCAGTATTATTCATTGGGGGAGATAGAAATCACTCAAATGTTCATCAACGGATGAATGGAAAAATGAAAGGTTTACGATGGAATATTATTCAACTATATGCATGAAGAATGTGCTATTTACACGCTACACTATGGCTTAAGGATGAAAACATTATGGGAAAGGAGGGCACTTGTTGTGTTGAGCACTGGGTGTTATGGGTCAGTGACAAATCACTACATTCTACTCCTGAAACCAAGATTACACTACCTGTTGACTAACTAGAATTTAAATAACAATTTGAAAAAAAGAAGAAAACAAAACAATAAAGAGTGTCTAGCCCCAAAAAACAAACAAACAAACACAAACACAGAAACAAAAATATTATGGGATTGGTTACCAATGGGCATAGGGTTTCTTTGAGGGATGATAAAAATATTCTGAAATTTCTACAAATACTCTGAGTGATCAAAACACTCTGAACTTGACCGTGTTGGTAGATACATACCAGTGGGATGTACCAAAAGCCATCAAAACACACAGCTTAAAAGTACACGCTTCATGGTGCGTGAATTGTAAACGTGTTTCATGATACATCAATTGCAAATCAATAAAATTGTTTTTAAAGTACATTATGAGGCAGGGCATTCTTTGAGGAAAAAAAAAGATGAAGTGTGTTTACAATGGCTGCAAATATGGTAACTAATATATACTTCATTAATTTCCTAATGAAATAAGGTGGAACTACTGATGCTTTTTCCAGATCTGAACGAAACAAAATCTCCAATGTTGCCAATCAGCTTTTTTTTCCCCCTCCTTGTTCTGCCTTGCACAGACGTCTGTGGTGGATGAGGCTGAACGGAATGATTAATGAATCAAACCGATACGGATTGTGAAGAAAACTTTGTCTCTGGGTGTCCCATACTGGACGGCTAATGTGATTTGGACACCACCCCATTTGCCGTTCAATTCTTCTTATAATTACAGAAGCCAATAAAAGGCAAATTGATTGATAAATAAATTTCAGTAATTAAATAAAAGGAGACGTTAAAAGGTCAATAGACAGGACGCATTGGTCTTCATTACGCTGGTAGCCAATAAATCTCGCCATAATCAGAGGGCAATATAGACACCTTGAATAGTCCGATGGTACACTAAGGAACATCTTTGGGTGGGTTTTCAAAAGGCGTGTGTCTTCCATCCTCACACGTTATGCAGAAGAAAGCACAAATGTCTGTTCTCTTTGGAGTGAAACTCTTTAGACATTTAACGGTCGCCATTTCTAAAGGAGGGAACAGAAATTTAAAAGGAAACAGCCAAACCAGACAGCAGCACAAAGAACTTGGCAGATATATCTGGGATGTTCTGTAGAAAAACTTGCCTCAACAGTTCAATGGGATGATGGCCAAAAAAAAGGGGGGGGGAGGGAGAATGTAACATACTATACAATTTTCTGCACATAAAGATCACGTGTCATCTGAGATCCTGTCTGGGATTCTGAGAAACAATTGTAAACATTGTGGGGATCACTTGGGGGGGAATTTGAATATGTCCCCGATCATACGACGACTGAGTAGAGCTTACCGTAAAGGGGAAAGGTGGATGTTATTGAATAAAAACGAGAGCATAAAGTAGAATGGGCAGAATGATCCCCTCTTGTTAAAAAGACACTTGTATGTAATGAAAATATCTGGAGAGGTAGACATTAAGGTGTTACTAGTAATCCCTGGGTGGTATGGAAACCATATTATTTCTATGTCTTTACTGTATTTAAAAAATTTTCCATAATGCACGTGCCTTGCTTTTATAGGAAAGGTAATTTAACTTTTTGAATTTTTTTTTTCAACGTTTATTTATTTTTGGGACAGAGAGAGACAGAGCATGAACGGGGGAGGGGCAGAGAGAGAGGGAGACACAGAATCGGAAACAGGCTCCAGGCTCTGAGCCATCAGCCCAGAGCCCGACGCGGGGCTCGAACTCACGGACCGCGAGATCGTGACCTGGCTGAAGTCGGACGCTTAACCGACTGCGCCACCCAGGCGCCCTTTTTTTTTTTTTTTTTTTTTTTTTTTTTTTGGTAATTTAACTTTTTGAAAAGGTCAGAGAACCCCATACTGACAACAGGTGCCATGGCCTCCACACAGGTAACAGCTCGGGAGCAAGAGAAATTTCCAGATGTACATCGCATTCTCCTTTTGGTACTTTCATTTTATTTATTTATTTATTTATTTATTTATTTATGTACTTACTTACTCATTTACTTATTTACTTATTTTTAACAAATTTAATGTGTAAACACCTTCATATTTATTTATTTTTCATTTACTGTCAGGTTAGGTAACATACAGTGTATACGATGTGCTCTTGGCTTTGGGTTTTGATTCCTAAGACCCATCACTTACACACAACAGCCAGTGCTCATTCCCACAAGTGCCCTGCTCAATGCCCATCACCCATTTCCCCTCTCCCCTGCCTCCCCCATCCACCCTCAGTTTGTTCTCCTCATTGAGGACTCCCTTATGGTTTGCCTCCCTCTTTGTTTGAAACTACTTTTCTCCCCTTCCCTTCCCCCAAGGACCTCCGTTAAGTCAGAGGAAGACAGATAACTACACGTTTCCTTTTGGTGCCTTTAAAAAATGCACTTTCCAAACAAACAAACAAACAAAAATGTGCTTTCCTGCTATGAGAACTCAGACTCTATTTCCATTATTTCCACTGACCCTGAATTTAATTCTACCAGCACTTTAAAACACTGCATTTCCACTGGCAATATACACTGACCCTTGAACAACGTGGGTTGAAACAGCACAGGTCCACTTATACACGAGTTTTGTTTTTTTTTTTGTATGAGTACAACACAGTCCTGGAAACTTATTGTCTCTTCTTCATGATTTTTTTAATGACTTTTTTCCACTACTTTTCTTTACTATAAGGATTCAGTGTGTAATACAGAGAGTGTGTGTGAATCAGCTGTTTTAAAAAATGCTCCATAGGGGCACCTGGGTGACTCAGCGGGTTAAGTGTCTGACTTCGGCTCAGGTCATGATCTCACGGTCCGTGGGTTCGAGCCCCGCGTCGGGCTCTGTGCCGACAGCTTGGAGCCTGGGACCTGCTTCGGATTCTGTGTCTCCCTCTCTCTCTGCCCCTCCCCTCCTCACGCTCTGTCTCTCAAAAATAAATAAATGTTAAAAAAAAATTAAAAATGCCCTAGATATCATGCTTGGTACATTAGTTCATCCCTAAAAGCAGTTATACTGTAAAATTCCAGCCCCATGAGGTCTGTTGGGGGAGTTGGTAAGTCTTTATAATTATTGTTCTAATTATTATAATCATTTATATAGTTTATTATTACTACTATTATGACATGTTATTATAACCCCTAACAAAAATTTAGCGATCATTTGAAGAACATATCACACTTACTCCCAAAGACCAAAATATGTAGGCATTATCATGATTTCCATTTTCTGCACAAGGGGAAACAGATGTGAAGCATTGAACTAAATCACTCAGAGACACGTATTCCTTAATTTACGGTCCTAGCATTTGAACCTAGGGAATCTGGCCTCCACGGGCCTATGGCCTTGACTTATGCGGATCATTCTTATCATGGGTTTTTGTGTTTTCACAATTTGGAAGGCTACGCTTTTCTTTCTCTTTCAAACTATCACCTCATTTCTGATAGTCTCAGAAATACCGTGCACCTCGAACAGCCACCCTGATCCCCCTCCAAGCACCGCCCGCTATGGAAGAACAACTCACGATGGATGAGTCTGTCGACGCGGCAAACTTCCTTGTGTTATTTTAAGAAACTCCCACAGCCGCCCCTCCTTCAGTCACCGCCGCCTTGATCAGTCAGCAGCCATGACATCTGGGCAAGACCCTCCACTTGCAAAAAGAGTCCGCTAAAACCTCAAATGAGAGCACTTTTTCGCACTAACATATTTAAAGTAAGACTCAGTAGTACTGCATTGTTGACGGGAGTGTAGTGAAAACATGACTTTTATAGGCGAAACTTTAGCACAGTGTCTCGCTTTAGCACAGCGGTCTGGAGCTCACCCCACAAAATGTTCAAGCTTTGCCTATATGGCTGTAGGGATGGCCCAGAAACACCTCCACAGTCCCCGAGACCTAAATCGTTTGAAGGGTTTTCTTCCCAACCCTTGGCTGAGCATCGCAGCAACCAATAGACCAATAGACCAAACTCTCCCGTCTCTTCTTGTGCAGAGCCCCGGCCCTGCATGATCCTGGATTCGGGGTCTCTGTACTCACGCCAGGGTGCCTGGATACTTCTTAAGAAAATCCGACGTCACCCAGGCTGAGATATGACAAGGAAAGCTTCAAACATCCCCCTGCGGGACCACCGAGGCCAAGTCCACGTACCGAAAACGAACTCAGCATCTTCTCTCTCTAAACTGATGTTGCCCTTGTGTTCCCTCCTTCGGTGCACACACCAACCAGTCGCCCAAGCTGGAAACCCCAGCACCATCCACACGGCTCTCCCCTCACGTCCGTTACCCCCACCCCCGCCATGCTCTATGGATCCCAACTTCTAAAGTTTCCTAAACCTGTCCCTACTCCCCACTTTTGCGTTCTCCGGTCTGAGCCCTTGCCTGCTCTTGACCAGCCTATTACAAACGCATCTGCAGGGGTCTCTGCCCACAGGTCGATGAGTCCAAACTACGTCCCCGGCAAATTTGAGCCTGATGACTTAACTCCTTTCGACCCTTCAGTACCTTCCCATCACCTGGAGGCTGACATCAAAACTAATCAATACCCTTGAAGTCTGTGCTGGCCTGGGTTCCTGTCACTCCCTGCTTCCTACTGAGGCTCTGGCCCCTTTGCCCTCTAGGTGTGGTCCCCACTACAGGAGCATCCCCCTCAGCTGGGGGGCTCATTAGCAATGCAGAATCAAGGCGCCAGCCCTGGGCCTGCACAGTCAGACCCTGTGCTGCATGGAACCCCCAGGACAGTTGACAACACACCCAGGTTTAAGAAGCTCGTCCCGAGACCGCCTTTCCAAGCCTCAGGTCTATCTATGGCAGCCTTCTGCAGGAGACGCTAGCCAATTAACTAGTTAAGCAAGCAATGCACTTTAGGTATTTTCAGCACAGGAAAAAAAAAAACAACTGTTCCCCCTTAGTCCTTAAAGTGTGTAATCAATAAAACTATTTCTGCAATGCCCCCTTTTAGCGTTTCGTGCATTTTTATGTCGACCCGTTTCTGTTCTCCCAGATAGGGATTAGCTGTTGGCCTAACTTTGTTTTTATTTCCTCAGACACCAGCCCCTTGACGGATCAGTAGGTCATTCATTTGAGCATTAATTTAAAAAGTTTTTAGCTTTCTGTGTCTTTAATTATACGGTGCGTCCTTTTAAACAAGTTGAGCTGAATCCTTACTCCATTTATTTTTATTAACGTTTGGGGGGTTTTATGGAAGGTACTTAAGCTATTCATTTCCTGTCGAGTTTTCTCTTTTCAGCTGTCAACGCGATCTCGGAGGGAAAGGCGACGCTCCCAATCTTGTCTCCCTCACCTCTGCTTTCGGTCTCACGCCTGCTTATGGTACGGCTCCTAATTCCCTCGGTCACAGTCTCTCGTTAGTGATTTTGCCTTTTTTTCCGTCCACCTGCTGGCTTTCTCCAGAGCAATAATGCACATAAGTTCCTTCCAACTTGAAAAAGACAACGTTTTACGTAGCTCATTTAATTACAGTATCATCCATTTCCTTAAAAACTGTATCGAGGATGTATCACCCACGGCTGTGAGAGGAGACAGAACAAGGATTCTGGAACTTTCCAACAAACTGCTTGGGTTTCCTAAGGAAATCTCCTAAATGACTCTGTATACACACGTGTACTTCTCTATTGTATTATCTGTATCTGTAATTACATCAACAGCATCTACACCTATATGTTTAGCTATATCAGCTATACCTATATCTCTATCTTTATCATTTATATCAACATCATCGACACCTGCATTTAAATCATCTATGGGTATGTCTATATGTATCATCTATATTTCCATCTAAGTCTAAATCATCTATACGTATATCTAAGAGGTCAGATCATTCTTACGAAACATAATTCACCTCCACGCACAAAGCAGTAGGCGTAAGTAACACCATCTGACTTCCATTTTGTCCTGACCAAGCTCCCACAAATTAAAGTAATCCATTCCAAGGAATCATCCACCAATATTTCGTCAGTGCATGGAGGGTGGGGTCCACACCGTATCCATCTTTGAACCCCTGCATCTACCGGGCAATGCTTTGCCCTCCATACTCATAGACCTACACAGGAACGGCTGTAGCCTTGTTTTATTTTATTTTATTTTTTGTTATTTAGCATCACGTGTTTACACATATAACGCAACTACAGCGTATCGAAATCCGTCGTTGACCACAGCTGGTCCCAACGGTAGACCAGAAACCCCCACAGCATCATTCCAACGTGACTATTGTTCTAGAACGTGGTTTCCCAAGCTCGGCACATTGACATTTGGGGCATAGACTCCTCTTTCGTGGGAGGGCTGTGCTGTGCACTGTAGGAAGTTCAGCATCATCCCTGGTCCCCACCGAGTAATTGCCAGGAGCACCCTCTTACCAATGCAATACCAAAAAGGTCCCCAGATATGGTCCAGTGTCCTCTAGTGGGCCAAAACAGTCCCCAGTTTACAACCAGTGGTCTCGGCATTATAGTCACAAAATAGCTTTATTTTTCATACCATGTCATGGTGGAAAATGCGATTTCAACATGAGGAAATGAACCATAAACTGTGCTCTCTGATTATACTAGACTCTCTGCTGAATGTAACCAGAGGGGGAATTTACAGACCCTGCCCTGCAGGAGACCTCAGGAGAGCACTGTCACGTTACTCCCAGTATAATTTGAAGGGATATCACAACTGTTAAGGCGCAATAAATACACACCAGATTTCCTTCAAAGTTGCATTTTTTACTGGGGGAATAGGAATCCATAGTGTATCTTGATTTAACAGTACATGTCAGTATTTTAGTAGGGCACTAAATTCTTCAAAGGTGGTGTTTGAAAGGCTCCCTGTTTCTCAAATCAGCTTGGACGCAGGCATCCCTCCAGCATAAAGCTATTTGAATACTGCAAGTCAATTAGAGCTACTTCAAATTTGTGCTTTTTCACCCACAGATAAGGTGTGACCAGGGACACATTTATCCCCACGGCCCCTAAGACACCACTTTCTTTTCGCCCAGGGGGAGAAAAAGCCAGCAAAGTGAAAATAATAGAAACGCAACAGCTTTAGGTAACTGATCAGAAATACTTTCTAGGACCTGAAATTGGTTATGAGCAGCAGTTATGTGCATCAAGAATAGCCACTAACATCTGCAAGCCAACATGTGTTTTGTTTTGTTTTGTTTTGTTTTTTACATTGAAATAAGCTGGTTTTCTCTCATGCCCGTTAGAGTGTCATCAAAGAATACATTTGCTTCCCATTGAATCACGAGTCTCTACTTTTGATCTACATTTGGCCTCCTTTGGGACGAACATAACCACCCCAAAAATCCTGGTGTGCAGTATGTGTGTGTGTGTGTGTGTGTGTGTGTGTGTGTTCTTGTCTTCCAAGGAACTAGTAATCTGATTCTTGTGGTCCCTTCCTCCAAGTATCATGGGTCTATGAAGCCATTAAATGCTTCCTCTGAACCTTGCCTGGTTCCTTCGCTTTTACTCCTTCCTGATATTACACTGAATGTAGCATTACATTTTCTATTGCCATTTCTGCTTTTGTGTTCTCTCCATCTGCCCGTGAATATCTATGAATTTGTTGTGCTGTCTTGGATGAGGAATGACCTCCTACCGTGTGATACAGATGCTAAAATAACACAGATCCTGGCATGTTTTCCACACCCTTCCAAGTATCCAGTTTGGCCAGCCATGCTCCATGACTTCCGGAAGCTCACTGGGTGGACTGGTAATACAGAGATACAGGCGTGGTTGAAAGCCCATGGTCCGGATTTACTCCTTCTCCTCCCCCGAGGGAACTTTGGAGCAAGCACCCTGTATGGTTGTATGTCTGACCACTTAGTGGATTTGGTTGCTTCTGGAGCCCAGTTGGAATCACTCATGGAGTAAATATGGCGGAACTGTGCCTGCAGTCAAGGGTCCCAGATGAGTTGAGCTGGCAGTGGGGTCCTCTGGGAACACCTTCTCTGAAATTCCCACGGAACTGGGCATCTTGCTTTCTTGCTCTTCCAATTTTGTTTTCCTTCTAAGTATTAAGATAAGGTCCTCAGGATGCATCTTCTTACCTGTGACTTGGCTTTGACAATTTATGAGCCCATAACTCACCTTCGTTTTAGGAGGAATACCTTAGTGATTCCATTCACTGCACTAGGCTTCATGAAGTTGCAATGCATCTGTTAGAAGAATTGGACAAATTCTGGAAGTGGTTCCCACTCAGAAGTATCAACTAAGGCAGCTATGTTTGCTGCCCAGATGGACTTTGATTTGTCTTCCTGTTGGGTCAGGGTGTCCCATATCCACGGACTTAACCCGAAGCCAAAATGACAGTTTTGACATATTACACATTGAATCAGGTTAAAAAGCAAACTGAGATGCCTGTGGGTAGAATTCTTCATGTACCCTTCTCTTCAACACGAGCCAAAAATGCTTATGATGTAGTCACAGTATGGTCTCAGACACAGAGTTTTGTATCATATGACAGTTACCAAGTGTGATCTATTTTTACAATACAGCCCCCATTTAGATTAGGAAAATAGGTTAGGTACTCACTGTCCACTACATCTGTCAGATAACTTATAAAGAAAAGCAAATCTAATTACTCATTCTACTACATTAAACTATGTATTGCCAGTATGAAAAATACAGACACACCGACTTTAGGAGCAAGATATTTCTCTTTGAATATATGTTCACAGAATTTATATTCAAGACTAATTTTAAAATATGCATCTTTACATACTTACTAGGACATATTTTAATTTAGAATGAAAATTACCTAGGGAAAGATCTTTAGAAATAAGGCTTATTTCTTGGCTTGCATCATAATTTGAACCAATATAGGGTAAAAGTTCATATTTTACTTTGCAGCTTATAAACATTAATGGAGCATCTTGGGAACTTCCCTGATAATAAATGGAAAACTGTATTCTCTCCTACTTTACAAAAACCACAGCATGGCTAAAACTACTTGAACTAGATAGTTCTGATGGATGCATTCATAGTACAAAAAATACCTTTTTTCAGATTTCAGAGAAGAAAACTCAGTGGTCAACGCTATTTGTATCCTGTAGCATTTTGTTTTTGGCACATTTTCATATTTTGCCCCATGGTTTCCGTCCCAGCAAGAACGTCCCCTGTCTTGTTTCGAAACTCCATACAACACAAATGTTCTCATTTCTAAAATACCATTGCTTTCATTTCGTTCATTAAATTGTTTTAATCCCCCCCACCACCAGATCCTACTACATAAATGTATTCTCTTTTCCATCACTACATCATTCAAGTATTGCTTGGTTGAAAGATGACAGAATTCCAAATGAAGGTAGCCAGGTCAGAAAACGTAGATGTTTCAGGCTGCGGAACACGAGTGTAAACCATTGGAAACCACTAGGGATGCAGAGGTCATCAGGAATGTCTCCCTACATGGCTTCTTCTGCTCATCCGTCCTGCCTTCTCGGGAAGGTGGTGGGGGATCAGACCACTGGAGTCAACTCTGCTTGACAACCTGTTAACCAGCGTCTCAAAAAAACCAACACACAACGCCCACCAAAGCTTTCATGAGTGTATTCTTACTGGTGAGCTGTGGGCAGTAGGTGTGGGCCCAGCATGAGGGCAGGACACCCTTAACGCTAACTACATCTTAAACATGTCTAGACCTGCAGAGGTAAAGTGTTGATGTCTTGGTGCTGTTAGCTGCCCCTGTTCTTTATTTTCCTTCTCTTTTTTTCACATTAGTTATTTAGAACCATAATTTCAAATTTTAAAATATCAATGTGTGACTCCTAGAAGTGTTGTTAGAACTTTTAAGTGAAATTAGTTAAAAAAAAACAACTCAAAAGTATCTACTATTTTCAATATAATAAAAGAAAAGAAAAACTAAGAAGGTCAAATTTGATCTTATAAGTTACTCAAACAAATTATTGAAATGAACGGATAAGTCATTATTCAGTATATTTTTCAGGGATATTTCTTCTATTACTGCTTTTCATTCATTTCCACTGCATTTTACAACATATTTCTTTCTGAGGCTAATTTTTTAAAATTTGTTTAGGTCCATTGATTAAAAGTTACAAATACAAATGCACAGCTCTTTCCTTTTTCTGATTTTACGGCTGCCCATTTGTGAGAGTTCCATCAGACAGAATAATGTGTATGCCCACAGAAGCACTGGGAAGCCATGCGAGTTAGTGACCCCATCACACACTAGACCCCAACTACAGAGTATCGTAGGGAAGGGAGATCCATGTGGGCTGCAGAAATGACAGGAGGCAGAGGTTGAGGGGGCATTTTGAAAGATGGACAGATTTAAATCAGGGTGAGGAAGGGGCAAAGTCATTACAGGTACAGAGAGGAGAGTGGTTTCCAATCAAGGGACGGGCCACACGAAAGAAAGGACTCCATGGAAAGAATAATGCCAGGGACAGAAGGTAATGTGGTGAATACGGGTTCCTATCATAGAGCCAGACTACAGAAAGTTACCTGGCTTTGCCTTTCGTGGCCACAAGACTGATTCTCAATCGTTTATATTTGTCATAAATTATATTCATAATATAATGCATTATTATGAATTATTATTGTATATTATATAGAGATAGGTATTATGATGGATGTTTATAATACTTTCTATTCAGAGTATTGCTTATCTTTTTGTGCGTGTAATGTCTTATCCCCTTAAGGAGATTTTAGATTTATGTATGGGGAAGCCTTAGGTCACTCACAATTTTACAGCAGAATACTGATGAAAAGCTTCTTAAATTTTTGAATAAGTGGCAACGGAGATGAAACCATCATCACCATCACCATCACCATCGTCATCACCATCATCAACATCATGACCCTCATCACCATCAGCATCACCATCAGCATCGGCAACATCAACATCATCCCCATCACCATCGTCACCTCCGCCATCATCACCCCCACCACCGTCACCACCATCGTTGTCGTAATCATGATCATTATCATCATCACGACCATTATCGTCCACATCCCCACCATCACCACCTTCGTTATCATCACCATCATCCCCATCTTCATCTCCACCGTTGTCACCACCACCATCACAGAGGAGAGTGATCTGTTTTGTGGAAAGAAACAGGAAAGAGTGTATACCTGAGATAAGGGCACAATGATTCAGGAGGTAGGAAGGAGCGAGGTTCTATTCAAGTGTTCTATTTTAACTTCCTCTTTAGCAATGAGAATTATTGAGTAGTTTCCATGTGCAAAGTCCAGTGGAATGAGGTTCATCTAAAAATAAATATAAATAGGGGCGCCTGGGTGGCTCAGTCGGTTGGGCGTCCGACTTTGGCTCAGGTCATGATCTCACAGTCGTGAGTTCGAGCCCCGCGTCGGGCTCTGTGCTGACAGCTCAGAGCCTGGAGCCTGCTTCAGATTCTGTGTCTCCCTCTTTCTCTGACCCTCCCCCGTTCGTGCTCTGTCTCTCTCTGTCTCAAAAATAAATAAACATTAAAAACTAAAAATAAAAAAATAAATATAAATAAGTGAATGAATAAATAAATAAATAAATCAGACAAAGATCCTTGTCTTTGGAAGCTTATACATCCATTGCACATGTTTATGTGTATGTTTTACGCATTATTCTCTTTGTAAAGAATACTTGAGCTTTTCCTCTGCTCTCCAACTTCCAAGAAATCATCTGTGAAATGTTGCCCTTTCCTTCTGTAGGTCTGCTGGACTGGTGCATGGGGAGGAACTAAGCGGCGGCAGCATAGGCTGAACTCATTGTCAACCAATGACCCTTGACCCTGGGTAGTTAGATTAAGACCCACAGGCTGGAAGGTGAAGGCCACCAGATTCCCGGGGCAGAAGAGCACACTTTATTTTTACCAACCGAAGATTCTCCAGGAGAAATAACCTGGGGCGGGGGCAGGTGGGTAGAAACTGCTACAGATAAGAGACTCATCACATCTGTAAAGCGTAATTAGATCATGCAGTCCATTTCCCACAAGGGGGATTCTTAAGGGGCACTGAGAACTCCAGGTAGAACATTCTTTCCAAGTAAGAGATTCGTTTAGAAAATGTCGGTACTTGGCACTGTCTCCCTTTTGTAGATGAAATGAAGTGGAAAGCATGTAATTAACAATAAATGGGGACAATGTGGGCGTCTCCAGTGGATTGTTCTGGGTCTTGCGGTTCTCCCTAAAGATACACAGGTAAAACCATACTGAATACTCTTATAGTGCAAAACCCCACGTCACTCCCTAGACCAAAGATCCCAATGGAGACATTTGTAAGTTCGTGAGGAATTAGGTGAGAAGAGCAAGCAGTGTCCTCAAACGGGGGCAATTTCTGTCCCCTGGGTAGGGTCACCAGAGAAAACGTGGCGAGGGACATACTTATGCTAAATAATGATTCCTTCTTTATCTCAAATTCAAATCTCGCTGGGTGTCCTGTATTTTTATCTGTTAAGCCTGGCAATGGTATCTCCACCAGGACACTTAGCAGTGTCTGGAGATGTTTCGTGTTGTCAACACTGAGGGTGTCAGGTGCTTCTGGCATCGAATAGGAAGCTATTAAAAATCCCACAATGCACAGGGCAGCTCTCCCACTGTAGAGAACGATCCAGTCCCAAGCCGCCAGGAGGAGCGCCCACACTGCAAGAGCCTGATGTCCTGTATTCTCAGATATGAGAGTTAGAAACAAGCCATGCAAACTCTAAACCCCTTTTGGTCCACTTTGGGTGCTCAGACTAACCCAGCAGGATGTCACTATGATTTTGTGCATTTCCCTCCCAAAGCACTTGAAACACTCTTCCAGAAACTAATGATGATGATGATGATGATCATGATGATGATTTGCAGTCAAAATGCATACAGTGCCCACTTTTCTTGGAAAATTGGCCTGCTGAAATAGAACGTAACACCCTTGTCTCACGAAACCAAAACTTGTTTGGGGAGGCTATTTGTATATCGTACTGAGAACGTACGTTCCAAGCAATAGGGGCCAAGCAGAATGCACAATTAATTGTTGAATAGTTAAGGTCAATTTACTGACACAGGCAAACCTTCGCAGACCCCAAGCTGTAGTTTCTCAGCTCACCGTCACGTTCTACCACCTAGAGGGCATCCTAATCTGGAAATCCCGAAATGCGTCATGTACCCCACTGGTGACGGTTGCTCTCTTGGTGTCCATGGCCTCAATATAGGTCACCACCACCCACTGTCCAAGCCAGGGGTATCTAGGAATCATCCCTGAATCTTCTCTCCTCCCCCATGGACACCCTGTGGGTTGGCGTGTCCCGTCAATGCCACCTGATAGATACGTCTCGACCTCGTGCATCTCCCGCCATCACTTTGGCTACACACACCACTGCACTAATGCCCCATCTCCGTGATGCAACAGTCACGATGCAAAGTTCGGAAGAGACGGGATGGAGGCACATAAAGCCCCCTGGGTCTCAAACCTTCCGAATAGTGGCAGGACAAATAAAGCAAAATTACTTCTGCCCACACGGCTAAGCGGGGGGTACAGAACGATGTCGCCATCAATGGCAAATTGTCCCGTTTTCTTTTTTTCTTTTTTTTTTTTAATGTTTTTATTTATTTTTGAAGGAGAGAGAGACAGAGCATCAGCAGGGGAGAGGCAGGGACAGAGGGAGACACAGAATCAGAAGCAGGCTCCAGGCTCTGAGCCGTCAGCACAGAGCCCGATAAGGGGCTCGAACTCACGAACCGTGAGATGATGACCTGAGCTGAAGTCAGACGCTCAACCAACGGAGCCACCCAGGCGCCCCAAATTGTCCCATTTTAAGTGGCTCTGAGGTGCTGTCACCTGAAATAATTGCTGTGTTGTTCCTCTTGTGCTATGTTTCACTGTCACTAGAAGGATCCAGAATCCACAAAGGTACAAGAAATAAAGAGAGAGAGTTAAAACTTTCTGTACTAAGCTTCTCACTGATACTTTGCAGTGAGTAAGAGTCCGGTATAGGGAGGAAATATCCTAGGATTCATTTCTAATTTGACAAAGTCTGAGTACCCAAGGTATGACGAACCAAATCAGGCAGATTTCACTCACCTGATTTTATTCTGAAACATGAGAGCAGTAGGAAAGATCTTTTGTGGCCCGTAGCCCACGTTCATCTTTAAAAAGTCCCCATAAAATGGAAAAGGTTAAAACTCTAATTAAGCAATTAGTTAATCAATCCACAAGTACCAGCTCCTTTAATAAGATTAAATAATAAGACTGACTTTGCCCTACTATCTGGTAACTGCTCTGCATGTGTGATTTGTTGGGCACATGGAGGAATTATCAAATTATGGGACAAAACTGGCCGTCAGAGAGCATAGAAAATAATTAGGGTTTCTCAGCCTTGGTGCCAGGGGTATTTTGGTCCATGTGATCCTTTGCTGTGGGCTGCCCCATGCACTGTAGGATATGTAGCAGCACCCCAGACCTGTGCCTTCTACAGGCCAGTAGCACCCACCCTCCCAGTTGTGATGATCAAAACTCTTCCCAGACGTGGCTAAATGTCCCCTAAGGGACAAAACCACCGCCAGGTGTTGAACTACGGCAATGTAATTTAGATAAATTCAACCAGACCTTTTTTCCTACCAGGGTTCACGTATGCTATGCACTAAAAGTAAGGGGAGTAAATAAATGAATGGATACACAAGCAAAGGCACAAAGAATCTGTACCTGCAATACATCTCACAGTCTAACAGGGAGATGATGATGTGTATCTACAATGAGAATGAGAATGCGGTGTGTGCGTTCATCCAAGTCAAGTACACAGGCAGTACAGAGGCAAGGAAGATTTCACAGGAATTGATGATATAAGAGAGAAGAAAAACTTTCCCAAGATGGCGACACCTAGGGTTTTGATGGATGAACAGGAGTTTGCCAAGCGACATGGACGAGCATAGATATATTCTCCAGGCTTTATAAACAAATTCTCTGTGAGCTGACAATCAGTTAGACAAAACTGAGAGTGAAATGTGAAAATTGTGGATATCCGTAATCGCCATAATGTTGTCGAATACAAAACTATACACACCCCGAGGAGTCTAAGCCGTCTACACTTAAGAATATTTCTGAGCACCGACTGGATGCAAAATATTGGCTAAAGGTCATGAGGAAATGCAAACCAAAAAAAAAAAAAAGCCCAAAACAAAATAGCCTCTCTGGAATCGGTCACCTTTAGCAATGCTCAGACTCGGGACCATGGGCCCACTGCCTGCTTCACAATCACCTGGCCCTCTGTTGAACATGCACAACCCTGGGATGTAGACAAACCGTAGACAAACTCGGTCTACACATGGGGCTGCAACATGTGCACGGTAAAGTCTTCACCCAGTCAATCCTTGCATACCGCAAGGTCTGAGAACCACTGATCGGGTCTCATAGGAACCTGCAATTGAAATACACACAATTGTAATTTGAGTAAATTAACAATATGGAGAAAGTATACATACGGACAAGACAACCCTGTCACTGCAGGGTTTCCAGACTTTATAGAGAGAATGAGGACCCATTACACAAGCGTAGCAATCCCCCAGAAGCGATCGTGAGTCCATGAAAATAAATCCTGAAATCAAGATGCTACCAATTGTCCAGTTTCTTCTTTCATCATCTATCTTGGTTTATTGAGTAAAGGACCTGAGGTCCAAGTGGAAACGAGAGATCTTAGACATGGGATATGCATCTCATTTCAAATGAGAGAACACACGATGCTTTCTATTGCGGTGATGACGTCCCTTTGGTCGATATCATGAATGGCTGTGGGGGCATCCCATAATGCTGTTCCTTCTTGAGGGGAAGCTTCTTGTAAACCCGTCAGGAAGCCGGGCATTAACCGTGGGACTACGGTGCCGTGGAAAGCCACGGCTCCTTGGTGAATTCAACAGGGCTACTTTCAGAGACAGAAACGAATTGCTTGTGACAAACTCCACGCCACAAGCCAACGTGTGGTCGGAAGACAGAGCAGGGGCCCGAAGGAAGGGAAGCAGTGGCAGGAAGTAAGGGCATTTTAGTACAGAGGGAGTCGAGGGAGCGTGCACAGGTGGAAATCTTCCAGAAGGTTTTCTTGCTGAGAGATGCCATCATTCTGCACACACATAGAGTTGACAGGGCATGCTGGGGGGCTGGCTGCTCTGGCTCCTATGTGTCCTCCTTTGCACAGAGTGACCCTTTGTTTCCTCCTCACCTGGAGATGCCTGGGAGGTGACGTCCCACATACACCTGGGACAACTGTCAGGCACTGCCTAACTGACGTTGGGGTGCACCGGCTCATTTCCACGTCCTCAGGGTGACAAATAGCCTGTGTGGTAACGTGAACTCCACAGATCCCCTGACATCCAACAGGAAAGAATGCCCGGGTCCCCCCTCCTGTCGTAATGTGCGTCCCTTGGTCTTTTACGGGTTCTCCCTGAAGACACCTGTTCCACAAACCAGTACATAAGAGTCCTTACTCAGATTCTGATGCCTGAGAACACACAACAGACATACACTATTTGCAAAAATATTTCGGGCACGTGATGCTTTAAATTGTACTTATATAGAATATTTAAAGAAATGACGACTGCTTTACACAAAGACGTTTTCTCACATAACCACAGATGGTGAGTACCAGATATTACGGTCTCATTACTGTCTGCTAATATTGAAATCAACAATTTTTTAAAAGTAACAGCCTCGGGGTGCCTGGGGGGCTCGGTCCCTTGACCGTCCCACTTCAGCTCAGGTCACGATCTCGCGGTCCTTGGGTTTGAGCCCCGCATTGGGCTCTGTGCTGACAGCTCAGAGCCTGGAGCCTGCTTCAGACTCTGTGTCTCCCTTTCTGTCTGCCCCTCCCCTGCTTGCTCACTCTCTCTCTCTCAAAAATAAACAAACATTAAAATGTTTTAATCTTTAAAGTAATAGCCTCTATTTACGATTACTGTGTTCAACACAGAACCTCTCCACTGATGAAAGAGAAGCCCCCTAATCCCAGTGGGCATCCCCAACCAGGTCTGAGGTCAAGGTCAGGGCTGATTATGCCTATAGAATGACTAGATTATAGGTGACTATAGAATTAAAGTCAGGGATTGATTTTTACCAGCTTACGTACAGACAGTTGCTGTTACCAGAATCTGTCTCCAAGACCCCCTTCCAGACGAGAGAGTGTTTGAGACAGAATGGGACCAAAGACAGGTGGTCTGGAGGGTCTGTGGACAGCTTCACACTCAATGCATCTCCAACCTGGCTGCATGTTGGAATTGCATGAGGGGATGAGAAAGAAAACATAATGTCGCCGATTATTTTTAAAAATTTTTTCACGTTTATTCATTTTTGAGAGACAGAGCACGAGCAGGGGAGGGGCGGAAGAGGGAGACACAGAATCAGAACCAGGCTCCAGGCTCCGAGCTGACAGCACAGAGCCTGATGTGGGGCTCGAACTCACTGACCTCGAGACCACACCCTGAGCCGAAGTTGGATGCTTAACTGACTGAGTCACCCCGGCGCCCCACCATGTCCATGATTATTACAGACTAATTGAATGCATCCTTAGAAGAAAAATGGCCCTAGAGAAGTAGCTTGGGAGTGGAACCTGAGATGCGTCATATCTAACACTTCTATTGGTTCCCTGGGTGATGCTGGCCTGCGTCTGTGAATGACACATGGATGTATATCAAGTTCCTGGACCATAAAGAGCAGAAATTCTAGACTTCAGGACCACATTATGAAATTATTCTGGCTTTTTCCAGAGCAGGAAAGCAAAAGACACCACCTACCTCAGTGGCCACACATAGGACCTGGAGATCAATATGACCCTGTGAAGGGTGAGTGCATGGTCACGTGGCCAAAAGTTCAACCTCAGAGCAGCAGGGACCGTAGAAGCACTGAACAAGTGTAGTCTGGAAAAAACAAAAGAGAACCTAGACTCACATTCCTGAGCCAGGGAATATGATCGTGATTGAATAAACAGAATCATTTGAGGAAGGGAAGACAAGTAGGTCTTCAGACCCGGAAAAGCTCCAACATTGAAATCAGGTGAGTGGAGATATTGCTGACGTGCGTAAGAGAAAGGGGAGTTTTGTTTACCTGCTGGAGTGTTTATGGAATCGTTGCGTGACATCCATGAAGGGAATTGTCCTTCTTTATCCTGGCAGAGGGCCCTTGACTTAAAGCCCAACTTTGATGATCATACCATTTCTGTGCTTCCCCACAATTTATGTTTGCATCGTGGATCCTTTTGTGTGGTTCTCTTCTAACCCCTTCTGAGATTGTATTTAAATTTTACTTCTGGGGGGAAGAATATTGTTGGTTCTTCTTGCCTTGTGTGTCCTGTCTGACAACTTCTGTGCTAACTGGAGTGTTGGGTCATTTACAGTAATGCAAACATAAATCTAAATCTACTGTCTGACTCTATATTTTCTATTCACCCAGTATTTCCTACCCCATCACTACTTCGCCTTCTTTTGGATGAATCCACTATTTTAGTTTGCCATTTTCTCTCCCTATTTGCTCACTCGTTGTACATTTTGCCTTATTCTTCTCCACATGTTCACTCTTATGACCTGATCACCTCCCAAATGCAAATACTGTCACATTAAGGGTTGGAATTTCAACATAGACATTTTAGGGGGACGCACGCATTCAGTCCACGGCAGTATAGGATTGGCCATAGGGACAATGTAGGGACACATGGATCTTCTGAACAAAACAGAATCTGGAAATAAATCCACATGTGTATGGCCAGTTAATTTCCAACAAAATTACTTAAGGTTATCGAATGGAAACAAAAGAGACTTTTCTTTAAATCTTGTCTAGTTGAGCTGAACCCTCTAGATATGCACATACAACACACGTCTTGACCTTTAACTCACACCACATAGCCTAAAAGTAACCCAAAACTTATCTTTCCCCTAAACATAAAACTTAAAACTACAAAACTCACAGAAGACATCAGAGAAATCCGTGTTGTCCTCACGATACCCAATGACTTCTCAGCATGCAAACAACACAAACCATAAAAAAAAGAAAAAGCAATATTGGAATTCATCAAGATTTAAAGCTTCTGGTCATGATCTCACGGTAGGATTGAGCCCCACATTGGGTTCTGTGCTGACAGCACAGAGCCAGCTTGGGATTCTCTCTGTCTCCTTCTCTGTCTGCCCCTCCCCTGCTCACACTTTCTCTCTCCCTCTCAAAATAAATAAATAACCATTAGCAAAACAGTTAAAAAATGCAAGCAAACATATTTGAACAGACACTTCACAAAAGAGGTCATGTGAACGATCAACCGCATTGAAATGATTCAAGCACATGAAAACATGCTCAGCGTCAGATACCAGGAAGGCGCAAGTTAAAAGGACAGTTGTATATCATGAAGTTTGTACACAAGCATCATATCTGTTTCGTCTGGAACAGCCCCAAACTGGGAATAAGGCACACACTTACGGTCAGAGCAATGTGCTAACAATCTGTGCACTATCCCTGGGAACATCCATGACGGAACAACAAAAAGGAACACGTGCCCACACTCACTATCTGGGATGTGTCTCGGAAAGGGTGTGGCTTCACCCTTGATGTTGGATCAATGAAAGCTTTCGAGCCTGATCACGTTGCACCTGTGTTCACCTGTGCCCAGGCAAGCTCATAAGAACGTCCTTATTCATGCTGTCTTGGTACCAGAGGGTAGTTCGGACCACGCAAACCCCAGCCCATGCCCGCTAACAACAAGAAAAATGCAAAGTCACTGGGTGCCTGGCTGGCCCAGTCCATAGAGCATTGCCACTCTTCATCTTAGAGTCATGAGTTCGAGCCCCACACTGGGCACAGGGCTTCCTTAAAAAAATAAAACGAAAAACAAAATTAAAAACAAATCCCAAGTCACCAGCCCCTTCTCTGCTCGGATGGTTCTGTGCCAGCTTGAATCCCCTCTCCCTTCTGCTCTCTTCATAAAAGTCTCATAATGTGAATAATATATTCTTTCCTACCCTCTTGGTGCATATGGTGTCATTACTTTAGACATCTTAACCAATTATTTTATTGGGGTGGGAGGTGTTGATTGCTCCATCTGTACGGCACCTATAAGACACGTCTTGAAACATAACTCTAAGAAAAAAAAACCCACAAGAATATAAAGTACATAATCCCATGCCTATTAAAATCTAAAACACAGCTACATGCAAAACGAGATTAACAAAAAGCATATCAGAGGCTGCCAGGGGGCTGTCAGGGCGTGGAAGGAAATCAGTTTCAAAGAGACACAAGAGAACACTCAGCAGCGATGGAAACACCATCCATTTGGGGCTGTTGTAATGATTCAACTTGGGCGAACCCTTGTCAAAACACATCGAGTTGTTCACTTTAAGAGGGTGCATTTGGTTACATGCGAATTACACTTTCAAGAAGTTGAGTCTGTTTTGTTTTTCGGGAAAGCATTAAAATAAGCTTGAAAGTACGATATGTGTTCGAAGAATACTTGTAGACGCTGATAGGGAAAATGTGGTTCCATTAGAAGTGAATTAACAGGTTGCGTTGAGAATCCAGGTGAGCTTATGGAGAGCGAACTAACAACCAAAAATGTTTATCCAACGTTGCCAACGCCTCCCCCCCCCCTTTTTTTTTCTTTTGCATTTTCTCCAAAATGACGAATGGAGAAAGCAATGGTGGGATTTAGCTAACGCCCAGGATCAGCAAGGAATTGCCCACAGGGCGACATGACTGTGGTGTGTTTGGTGAGGCCCGTCAACAGAGTCTGTAGAGCACCCGGATGAGAAAACCCCAAGTCGCAAAGAGAGCTGAGAGAGGAGGCAGTTTGGAAAACGTATGACGTAACCCGGGCACATAATGGAACAAAGATTGTCGTTGGGAGATAGGCACACATGGTATCCAATGCACAAAGGAGACAGAATTTAAGATAGCAGCACCCTACGGTGATTGATGCGCGGACTGCACCACAGGGTGCAATTGTCTTTAAAGGATGCTTGTGTGTGCGGCATCACCAAGGAGAACGGGAGGCAGGAGAGACAGGCGTGGATTGGCATCTCGAGGAAGGCTTGCTGGGGACGGTGCCAATTGACGTTGGCTTTGGAGAGAATGGAAGGAACCTTGGGTGGGAACCATTGAGAGCAGTGGAAAGAGCACGTGTTGATGTTTCCTACTACACTACGCATGAATATATTCATTTTTGACACTTCATAACGAATTGTCACAAATGTAGAGCCTTCGAGCATCCCAAATTTATTATCTTCCAGTTTCTGGGAGTCAGGAGTCCGGGCATGACGTATGTGGGTCCTCGGCAAGGCTGTAATCAAGACGTTGGGCAGGGAAGGGCTCTCCTCTGTGGGGGTTCAACTGGGGAAGGGTCCACTTGCAAACTGTTGACAGAATTCATTTCCGTGTAACCGAAGGAAGCAAGGACAACAAGGTTGCACACACAGTTTGTAGTAGATAGAGTCTGCTCTGGTGTCATAATCATGGGAGGGACACCTCATCGCTTTTGCCATATTTCCTTGGAGGGAAATGGTGACAGGAAAGTCACGCATCCTACCGTCATTCAAGGGAAGGGGATCCTCTGAAGATACGGACACCAGAAAGTAGAGATCATGGGGACCACCACGGTCTATCCACCGCCACTCCCCGACCGAGTCCCATGAAATCCTTTAGGAACTCTACCGTGTGCCTCCCAGAGTTCATTCCAGCAGAGCAAGAGTGATTTGAATTCTATAGATTCTCCTGAGAATCTCCTTCCATCCCCGAGGTGCAGCCTTCTGGGGGTCGGACACTGCCGTGGCCGAGAATTCTGATAGGGCAGTGCCAACGCCGCAGTTTTCCAGGGGACACGTGAGGCAGTGATTTGTTCAAACAAGATCTTTGGCAATGCGAGTTCGAATAATCATCTTCCAGTTCCCCCTGCTGGGTCCTCTGTGCCCTAAGAATATTCATGAAATCAACAGGACTCCAAACTTCTCGTTTGTGGGCTCCTAGGGTGTTGAATTTGTTTCCTGGGCCCATGGGGCAGCTCTAGGCTTGACACGTGGGGGAGAGCTTGCTGGCTGTTTACTCACCGTTGACCTGTGTGGCTTTGTTTCTTAATGTAAACTAGCCCAGGAGGTGAGAAGTTCAAGAGCTGCTGTAAAATACCATTATTAGGTCTGATGTTATAAATAACAACAAAGCACGCATATTTGTTTTCGCTTGTAGGGCAACCCGAGGAGTTCAAGGAGTGTCAAACAAAGAAAGCCAAAGAAGCACCTGATTCAGTCCTGTCTTACCCAGCTGCCTTTCAGGGAAGGGCTACGAGGGCCCAGAGTTACTCCTTTCCTTCCACCCCACCCCACCCTGTCCTCCCCTGTCCCATCCCACCCCATCCCATTGCATCTGGCTCCTAACATTCCGCTGTCTTGTATCCAGGATCAAATGCTCCGCAAATTGCCTTATTACTTGGCCTAGGTATAATTTACCCGCTTTCCTTTCTTAAAGGGGGGGGGGGGGAACCAAAAGCAAATTGTGACTTGCCCTTGAAGGTAAAGTGTTTCCTTCTTCCCCCTCCACAGCGAACCCACCTGTCCACCGGTGTACTCGTCAATAGGTCACCCTACAGGCGAAGGAAACAACGTCTCCATTTTTGAGGCAAGGTAAACCCATCATGTTGTCATCCTGAGTAATCGTCCCATAATTTGATATCCCAATCAGCTCCAATCTGGGTATTTGATGGCTCATGGGTGCCCGGTTCTGCCGCAGGAACTGTGATTTAATGCTGCAGTCACTGCTACACAGCTCAAGAGAAACGGCTTCACCCTAAAGAAAAATAGAGTACAGTGAAACCTGGTCTGCCGTGCCCAGAGAAAGAAAGGCTCCATGAAAATTTGTATTTGTTGAATGTGCACATATCCAGGGGACGGCCCCCGGCCATTTCCAAGAGGTCTGAACCTAACCCAGATATGCTTCTTCCATATCTCTAGCTGGATTTCAAAAGGAGGCAGAATGCAATATTCTGGCTTTGAAGCACGCTTCTAAAAATTAATGAGGATGAGAAAACCCAAGTTACGAGTGGTATTTCGGTTTTAAGGTCTTCTGACATCTTAACTCAATTAACTAACTGAGGCCAAGGAGATAATTAGTTGAGCACGAGGTCAGTCGCTTCGACGGAAGAAAAACCAGAACCCTCCGGGACCTGAATGCGAATATAATTCCTATAATTTATTCACTCCAATTAACCATTACCCATATGTCTTGTGCATGGCAAATGAGACCTTGAATTCACTCTAGGAGCAGTAAAGAAAGAGGGAAGGTCAGTAATAGACTCTCTTATCACCTAAGCAGCCACCGGCTTTTCCCCCCAAATAGGTAACATTTTCTCATTTGTTATTAGTGTCTGATTTCAAACATAGCTGTAGGAAATAGTCTTCTGTTCTTTGTATAAACGGAGCAGAACACTGGTTCCACTAAATAGTTTTAAACTTTTCCATCAAGCATCATATTTTTGTGTCATGACTGTTGACCCACGGTGAAATGATGGATATCCAAAACGCTCACTTGGGCAACATAGCTGACTCATACACCGTGCAGACCAGTGAAGAAGGTTCGAGAAAATCCAGTAACGTTGTCAACCTTCTGAGTCATGTGAGTGTGCCCTTCAGCCCCAGATGGGTTTGCAGCTGATTCCTCGATCTGTCTGATACACAAGAGGAAGATATAGAATGGACCAGAAAGGGTTCTTACGAAGATGTTGACTTCATGAGAAGATGCATGGTCAGGTCTCACGTTCCATTGCTGAAGGCAGCTCTTGCTGGTCTGTGATGTCTGAGACTCATGTTGTCCACAGGTCATGCATCCAGGGACTCAGGAATGGGTCTCAGGGAACACCAGCGTGAAACAATGGACAGCAAAAGGGTCCTCCATGGGAATCACCAAAGTAGCCATCTGCATTAACAACATGTAAGACTCAAGTGTCTCTACTGAGCGTACTCTACTCTGGGTACAGCTCAGAAGAGACAGTGACTCTCTTCAATTCTGCATGAACCACAGCATTGTTTTTGGCAATTTGAGGCTTCTGGAAACCCAGAAGAATTCCATCTCACCCAAGGACACATGTGCTAGTGTGGTCTGTGGTTGTGACCGGGGCCAGGGAGAGCTGGTTCTCTTGCATGTTCCAAAAGCAACTTTGCATATAGAGGGGTCATGAGCTGTTCGCTCAGGGTGTGCGTGGAATCTTGGTGTGTGAGGAACCTTGAGGCGTCTTTTTTTGAGCTCTGGTGGATACGGACAGCAGTTTGGACACAGCAGAACTCCTGCAAACAAACTATGGAACATAAGTAAAGACGTGTCCTTGACCCCTGGTAATGGGAATCCATTTTAAAGATCATATTAGTGGAGCCTGGAAAATTCAAGTACAGTTAACTGGAAGAATTATTTTCCCGAGCTTTACTTGGAGGCAGACAGGGAAGAAGAAAATGATGATTGCAGGTGCACCATGGAGGTTTGACCTCAAGCCCATTGCCACCAACAGGTAGTAGACACCAACACTGACATAGTTCGGGTAATGTTCTTAATTCACACTACACCATTTGATATAAAAAAAAAAACAAACTCCTCAAGAGGGGCGCCTGGGTGGCTCAGTCGGTTGAGCGTCCGACTTCGGCTCAGGTCATGATCTCGCGGTTCATGGGTTCAAGCCCCATGCCAGGCTCTGCGCCGACAGCTCAGAGCCTGGAGCCTGTTTCAGATTCTGTGTCTCCCTCTCTCTCTGACCCTTCCCCACTCATGCTCTGTCTCTCTCTCTCTCTGTCTGTCAAAAATTAATAAACATTAAACATTTTTTTAAAAAAATCCTCAAGAACACAAATGATGATACAAAAAACTCTGAAACCAAGGACATCACGACTTTAATAGCAATCTGGGCGACATATGCCGTGCTCCCATAATTCCATAAATTGCGTCTGCAGACTCAACGGCCTCTATAGGACAAAATAATAAGGTTTGCCCTCCATTATAATCCAGTTGGACTTCCCCAACAGAATAAATCCAATAACCTAGTTCACCTAATGAGAACGAGGTCACGGTTGGTGCAGACTTAAATGACCTTTTAATTATTCATAATATAAGATGCACTATTTAGAGGGAAAAATCTTATCTAGTGGGCAGAAGGTTCATTTGAGGTAAAATAAATAAGGCAAGCATTTAAGAATAGCATTAACACATTGACTGCAACCTGTCTCGTGCTGGGTTAATTCACTGGTGCCATAAACAGTGCCAATTTCACATTGTAAATCCTACCTATCGTTTATCAGGCACATCGTAAATAGGATTTATTCACGGTGCTACGTGAAATCAAAGAAGAAGATCCCAGCACATCAGAGGTCAGGGTGTGCGATCTGATCGACAGTTCACACAAAGAGAGAGAATTGCATTTCCGTGCCCGGGACTCAGTGCTAAATCAAACACAAAAGTGTTGCCTCTTTAACTTTCTTTTCACTGCCATCGAGGTGCCACTGAGGTGCATTGAGGTGTGCCCGAGCGGACTTATTCCAAGTTTTGTTAGACGTGGGGAATGAAATGGGAGAAGGAACTTCAGCTTGTTATCTCCTACCAGCATGAGGTACGTTCTCCCTAACTGGCTAATACGGGATCCTGAGAAGGAGCACACGTGGGAATGGAAAGGAATACAACGCTCACAGTCTGTGATGCGTCTGCGGTTTTCCATAGCTCGTACGATTCCGATCTCCTCATGACCCTCCTGTGATTAAACGTTGCCATTAGACCAGAAATCCCTCGAGACAAGCCGTACGGTGGACATCTGTGGCAGACGTCCCCTAAGGTGGCCCTCGATGAGTCATGTCTTGGTATGTACCCCTCCCCTCTCGTGCAGCTGGCACCTGCGAATTGCTTCCAGCCAATAGACCATGGCAACAAGACGTCACCCGTATGATTAGGTTATGTGACACGGGACTCTGTCGGAGTCTCAGTGCTAGGTTGCCCTACTGGCTTTGAAGAGTGAGCTACAGTGCTGGCAGCTGCATATGGAGACAACTAGGTGCCCAAGAGCTGCGAGACATCTCTAGGACCAACAGAAGCCCCAGTGACAAGCCGCAGACAAAACATGTGGACCTCAGTCCTTCAACTTCAACAAACCGAATTTTGCCAACAGCCCATGGACTCGGAAGGAAACCCTGAAATCTAGAAAAAAAAAAAAAAACCACACAGCCTGGATGACACCTCTATTGTAGCCCCGTAAAACCCGGAGCAGAGTACTCAATAAGTCGTGACCGGACATCTGACCCACATACAATAAATGCATAATAAATGCTTGTCATTCTAAGCTGTTAAGTTCATGGCAATTTGTTACACACCATGGCTAACCAATACAGAATTATTAAGAAGGAGGCTACCAGGACATGCTTGAATAGCCAAAATATCTCATCTGGATGAATTCAATCATGCTACAAGTTCTAGTCACTAGTCTTAAAGCTCAAAAATTAAGACCGAACGCAGCATTCAGCAACAGAGCGACATTAACTAAACTCATAAGATGGATGAACAACACAAAAGTGCTAATTTGCATTTTCTTTCCTTTTTCTTCTTTTTCTGTTTCTTTCCCCTCCCCCCTGGTGGGAAATATAACAATTACACAGAGCAGAAAGTGCATATAACTGAACCCGTGTGGGAAGCCAGAGTGTAATTACAAGGTTGCTTTCTGAACACAGAACAGAACAAGCCGGGATGCACATCCCAATATCTAATGATGTCATGGTACCCTCACCTCTGGCTGTCACATCCAAGAAGGACAATCAGCCTTGGTGTCTGCCATTCTTAGAAGGGTCCCTCTTTCCTGGGCAACATTTTGGAAGGATGCTGACAGGCTCTGCCCTGGACATCCCCCTTTTCTGCGATTCCCTCCCTGACAAGCTTCAGTAATGTGACGCAACGTAAGTTAAATTCTTATTAACGCGAAAACCAATCTCTCAGGTGACTGTGCACACGGTTGCTGTGACCCAGTGGGTGTTGGCATTCTACTTTTTAGGTCAGGGACCACTTTCCTTTCCTTGCTTTCTGTCTAAACTCTTTCAAGAGCACGACAGAGTCCACCCAATACGGCTCGCAAGTGAGGGGGCGATCTGGGGTGTCAAGAGAGGACACAGTGTGTTTAGGGCCACAGAGCTGGTAAATAGGTGAGCTAAAACCAAAAACAACCCAACACACCCAATGTCTGTTTTATTACAAGCCCATGCCCTGTCCCCTACAGAGTCTGCCTTTCCTTTTTTTTTATTTTATTTTTTAAAAAGTAGGTTTCACGTTCACTGTGGAGCCCGACGTGGACCTTGAACTCACAAGCCTGAGCTCAAGACCTGAGCTGAGATCAAGAGTCAGACGCTTAACCGACGGAACCACCCTGGCGCCCCCCCCCCCCCACAGAGTCTGCCTTTCCAAATCCTTCACAATCCAGGAGTATGTTTGTGTCCACGGATGGCCAGGCCCCACCTCATTCCTCACTGGAAGTCTGAGATCCATAGACACGAGCATTGCAACAGGCAGAAGCTGAGCCCACTGCTTGTCCCCTGGGCTCACCTCCCTGTAAGCTGTAAGGCAGACAGGGTCCACTCACTAATTAGCAACGCCCAAAGCCAGGAGCACCCCCGAGAGCTTCCTTTCAGCTGGCACAAATGTCTTCCTTCCCCCTGCAGCCAGGTGTCCTTGGGGAGAGCCAGTGCAGGGAACAATAGCATTCTCAGCAATATACTAGTTTGCAAAAACAGGAATAATCACTTTCCAGCACATACTCAGCGGCAGGGAACACAGCAATCTGTTCCAGAAACCACCATATGTAATTTTCATCGCAACCCCAGGAGATAGGCGCGTTGATCCTTATTTTTAATGACGTGTCACCTAAAGCTCAGAAAAGTTATAACTTCAACAACTCCGAAACCACTTAGGTGGAGAATCAGGGTTCTTCTGAAAAAAAAAAAAAAAAAAAAAAAAAAAAAAAAAAAAAACCAGAACCAATAGGGTATATATGTGTGACGTATACACCACGCAGCTTTACCCTGTTCCTTATTCACCCAAAGGAGCTGAAAACTTAACACACAAAACCACACGGACGTTTATGGCACCTTTGTTCGTCGTTGCCGAAACTCGGAAGCGACCATGATGTCTTTCAGCAGGTGGATGGATAAATAAATAGCGCTCCATTCATACAATGGAATCTTACTCAGCACTGAAAAAGAAATGAGCTACCAAGCCATGAAAATGCACGGGGCAAATTTAAATACGTATTACTAAGTGACAGGAGCCAATATGAAATGGCTGCATCCTGTATGATTCCAGCTCCAGGACGTTCTAGAAAAGCAGAAACCATGGGGACAATCAAATGATTGGAAGTCAACAGGGTGTAGGAGGACGGAGGGCTGAACAGGCAGAGCGCTGAAGATTTTTACCGTATGAAATGGTAATGGTGGGCACACATAACTGTACCTTTGTCCAATCCCACACAACACTGAACAACACTAGTGGCCCTCGTGTACAGTACGGACTTTGGGTGATGACAGCCTGTCCGTGTAGGTTCACTGACCCTAACAAATGCACTGCTTTGCTGGGGGTGCCGATTATGGGGGAGGCCCGGGGGTGAGCAGAAGGTATATGGGAACTCTCTGTACCTTCCTTTAAATTCGCTGTGCTGTAAACAGATAAAGCCTAAATGTTAAAAAAAAAAAAAAGAAACACATCATAAGAGAGTGGAAAGTGAGCTAAGACAAGACATTGACCCATCTTGCTCTGTTCAAAATTCCGCACCTCCCTGTTCCCTGTTCTCATGTACTATGTGTCCCTCCCTCTGAAAGCCTTGAACGACACCAGCAGTCGGCATAATGCCTACCGAAGGGCACCATTGACCCCAGTCCCCCCCCCCACAGGATAACCTGAGATTCAGAAGCCCCACACTTCTGGTTACTTCTCCATGATCAGAAGCACAGGCTTCTGGGAATAGCAAGTAGGTCCCTTGTGACAGAATTGAATGAGGTGTCGAAAGTTCCGGGATTAAGCAACCCATGACCTTCACTGAGGTGCAGTGTGAGAGGAAACTGCCTGTGAAATACATAATAATGCAAAGGGAAAAGCAAGTGTATGACGCTGGAGGTCAGACAGCAGAAAGACAACAGATTAATGACTGAGATGATAGCTGTTTACAAAAGAGCTGGTTTCCAATCACCCAGGACCTTCGTTCTCATTTGGACACGGTTGTCAGCCACGTGTGTCCCGATCCAACAAGATTTGTACGTTGCAAGATTTAGGTCCCGTTATGGATTGGGGGCAGTCTACCTGTTGGGGGGTCCAATCTGCGGAGGAACAGAAGCGCATGTGTTTCAGCCACACGTCCAGGAAAGGGTGGAGACTCACCATCAACCAAGGAGGCCCATGTGATACAACTTTGGTTGTAAACAGTCTGGACGCCAAGGCTCAGGGGATCTCCCCCAACTGGCGATACTCTGCATGATTTGCCTCTGCATGATGTGTCACACATCATCCCTGGGAGGAGGTCACACCGTCCTTGACCCCACGCGGAGAAGACAATGGAAATCCTAAATCGGGAACCCCAGACACCGCTTTCTTTGGCTGATTGCAATCTCTCCCCGTTCTCCATAATAAACCATCGTCCTGAATGTCACAGCTCCTATGGGGTTCTACCAACGCTTCTAGAAAATTGCCAGAACTGGGGGCGGTCTCAAGGACCCCCTTGATGTTGCAATTGATGTCAGACTCAATGGCAGTTTGGGGCACACTTGCTTTGTCACTTTCCAGTTGGCATAATTTATGCTCGCTTCAGAAGCACATACACTAAAATACAGAGAAGATTAACATGGCTGTGTGACACATGGGTGACCCAATGGGCATAACTCCTTCAATCTCCAAATGAATTTCCAAAGAACTCCGTAGGGTGACATGGGATTCTGTTGTTCTTCAGTGTTCACAGGTCCGGGGGATGAAGACATGGACGTCATTGGTGGACATCATTCTGCCTCCCCACACAAAGCATCGTTGGTTTATTAAGACTTCCCAGAATCTATCTGCAAATATGTGTACATACTGAAATACCTTCCCCTTCTCCTCTCTCTGCAGGGTCTTTATTTGATGCCTTCCCAGGGCCAGAAGCAAAGAAAAATAGCCCAACTTTAGTTAAGGATTGACTCCCCACTAACTAGCTTATAAATGTTTGCAGCCAGTGATTATATGTTATGCCAAGAAACTTCCACAATAAGCAAAGTACCTAAGTATTTATTATGCCCTACTTTGAAAAACATTTTCCTAGAAATCAATCAATCAATAAAATTTCAAAACATCTCTCTCATCCCTTAGAGACAAAACTATTCATCTTTGATGAAAGATCTTAGCTGGCAATACATCAACATTGCACATACAAATTCTAAAATAGATTGAGATTTCTTCTTTATTTCCAACTTTGGTCGTGGATTTCCTTGGGAATCAGGGGCGTCCTTAACCAACCTCTCCTTTCAAGAGCTCATTACGCACGTGATTTTCCGTGTCGTTTCTCAGTGTGGTTGGACTCCCTCTGTCCACCATTGGACTCCAGGTGGGCCCCCGGGGCACAGGAGATTCACGGAGAACGGGAGTCAATAGAATGGATGAAGTTTGCAGAGCACAAGAACTCATTTGCATTCTCTGCTTCCTGGGTGCATCACCTGCCTGGGAAAGCCAGAGTCTCCAGGGGACATACTGCTCGTCTCCTTATTCATATCACTGCCCAGGACACTGTTTCCAAAAGACACTTTCTGTCCATGCATGGAGGCCATGTCTCCAAAGCTATGTGCTGGTGTCCACTTCCAATTTTCAGGGTATCCGGGACGGGTCCGAGGATCCCTTGTGTGACAGCTACAATGAGCGTCTACACAGCAGCCTATGGGACCCTCTCCGTCATCGCTACAGAAAAAAAAAAACCGTGAAGAGACCCTCGGCAGGTCAGCTCTCACCGAAAACTTAACACTTCAATTTCGGCAGGTATAGAAATACTGTAGCTGACACCCATAAACACAAACTGAAACAGCCAGAGGAACGAAAAGCCGTGTAAAACAGATCCTACCTAGGAAAGCAAGTCTGGTTTGGATTTAAGCAGGTATTAGGTGCACCCATTTATAGCTGGAGACATGAGTCCCGCACGGCTGTAATGACCTATTATCAACACTCATAAGCAACCCTGGAGATCGGCACAACATATCCCACCCTCGGATCGATCTGTGCACAATTACAATCAATCCAGATGTGTTCAGTACGATGCACTCTAACTTAATCACATATACTGGTAAACAGTCCTAATGTGTTACAAAGAAGTAGAGTATTCGCAAAGAGAAATCAACGACATCCCCTCTCTCCCATGTGAAGAAACCAGCATTTCCTTGAAGAACATTTGGAACCAATGTAGCCAGTGATCATTAGAATGGAGTAAAATTATCAATACCATGCAAGCTGGGCGGCTGATCTGACCACCTTTTCTCTCTGATGTCTGATAATACCAAGCGTTGTTTTTTTTTTTTTTAACGTGCATTTATTTATTTTGAGCGGGGAGAGAGAATCCCAAACGCTGTCACTGCCGAGCCCGACTCAGGACTCAAACTCACGAACCATGAGATCATGAACTTAGCCAAACCAAGACTTTGATGCTTAACCAACTGATCCAGCCAGGCGCCCCTGATAATACAGAGTTTTGAGGTCCCAGTAGGATCCAAAATAAAAGGAGTGTGGTAATTTATCTGGATTGCAGAGTCAAAATATTAATGGCACCGCTGCCCCCGAAAAAGAGGCAAATCTAACATACATCAATGATAATCATCGGTGAAATAACCATCAGAAATATTTTCTTTCATTACAGAGACCAGAATTAAGTAGTATTGATCTGTCCCTACATGTGAGCACTTAGATGCATAAGGATGAAGAGTAGAAGCAATTGTAAGGTAGAATATCTTTCCTTCATCCTCTATACTCTGTGAATAAAACAGCACAGAGCATCCACGCAATGAAGACGTACGTTATTATCTCCTCACTTTTCAGTTCTGCTGGATTTGGCAAGGCATCAGATCCCTGATGACAATATTGGTCTGTACCCTGAGCTGTACCTGGAAGTTTAACATTGTCATTGGAAAGCATATTACCAGAACAATTACAGCAATAAATACCACACTGGGGGCTGGCAATGGTGCCTATCATCTTTTGCAAAAAGAAAATAAGCCCAATGCACATGATTGGGAGGATAGCAGTTCATTTTATCTAAAACTCCCCGCTTAGCTACACTATCAGAGTGGCGATCTGTTTTTACGATTTTTATAGAGCAGGCATCTACGGGTTTCGCTTCGGTCTTACTGGAAGATAACTGACACAGCACAAGTATATGTTGCAAAATTATTATCGCAAGAAGATTAGCTCCCACTCCTATGATCTCATGTGACTATCTGCTTCCTTCCTGTCTTTGCTTTTTCTTTCTGTTTTCAATGAGAACATTTCAAATCCGTGCTCATGGGGCGCCCGGGGGGCTCAGTCGGTTCAGCATCTGGCTTCAGCTCAGGTCATGATCTCACAGTTCGTGAGTTCCAGCCCTGAGTCGGGCTCCGTGCTGACAATGTGGAGCCTGCTTAAGATTCTCTCTCTGTGTCCCTCCCCTGCCCATGACCTTTCTTTCTCTCTCTTAAAAAAAAAAAAAAAAATGAATATAAATAAATAAATAAATAAATAAATAAATAAATAAATAAAAGATGCATTCTTAAAAAAAATAAAAAATAAGATAAAACATATGAAACAAAAACTAAAACAAATAAAATAATTTGATCTCGGGGCGCCTGGGTGGGTCAGGTGGTTCAGGGTCTGACTTCAGCTCATGACCTGTGGTTCATGAGTTCAACCCCTGCATCAGGCTCTGTGCCAACATCTTGAAGCCTAGAGCCTGCTTCGGATTCTGTGTCTCCCTCTCTCTCTGCCACTCCCCCACTTGCACTGTCTCTCTTTCTCAAAAATAAATACATATTAAAAAAAAATTTTAAATCCATGCTCTTAAGCACCTTCAAGCATACAATGCAGTATTATGAACAACAGTCCCCAGAAATCGTTATCCTATAGCTGGGAGCTTGTACAGCTCACGGTGACTCTACTTTCTTGTTCCCCATCTGTCTCCAGACAAATGTCACATGGCAAGTTCCTGGAGAAGGATTCCATAAGCCAAGCAAACCAGTAAAGTCAATAATTTTGGGTAAAGACACATTTTCTTGAACACTTTAAATCCTACCAAGATTTCTCTAAGTTTATTTATTTATTTTGAGTTAGGGAGAAGGCAGCATGAATGTGGGAAGGGCAGAGAGAGACAGAGAGAGAGAGAGAGAGGATCCCAAGCAGGCTCCACACTGTCAATACAGAGCCCGACATGGGGGTCGATCCCACAAACCATGAGATCACAACCTGAGCCAAAATCAAGAGTTAGATGCTTAACCGACTGAACCACACAGGCGCCCTGAGAATTTTTACTTTTTCCCTACACAGCATGGAGTTTCTCCTATCCATCCATCAAAAATATATAAAAGTGTTTAATTTTATTTAATTTTGCCTGATTTACATCATGCCATTGTTATTCTAGGATTACAGAGGGCAATTTTCCTCTACATGCATGTTTATCGGTACATCACTTGCTTCTGTGTTTTTTTAGGTCCCCTGCCATCTGTAATCAGGTGCAGTCATCACACCCTTCCTCTTGAATAACAGACACGATTATGTCACGGGACAACGCAACGTCTTAATTGTTGCCTCTCAGAAGAAAGAACATTCTTCTGAGGTCTCTAAATGTGGCATGTCATGTTTGGAAGGCCTGTGCCAATGTTCACCACTTTCTGTAGAATTAAGAAAGCATGGAGGTGACTGGGTGGCTCAGTCGGTTGAGCAAATGACTCTTGATTTCAGCTCAGTCAAGATCTAATGGTTCGTGAGTTCAACTCCCACGTTGGGCTCTGCACTGACAGCATGGAGCCTGCTTGGGATTCTCTGTCTCCCTCTCTACCTGCCCCTCCCCCACTGGCGCTCACTCTCTCTCTCTCTCTGACAATGCATAAATAAACATTACATATAAATAAATAATTACATATAAAGATTACGTATAAATAAATAAAAATTCCAATGTGGATGAACCATGAGGACATCAGGCTGGGTGACATTAGGCCAACTGGAAAAGGCAAATACTATGATTCCCCTTGTCCGGGGTCCCTGGAGGAGTCACATCCATAGAGACAGAATACAGGATGGCGGGCACCAGGGGCCGGGGACAGGGACAGGAGTTAGTGTTCGAAAGGGACAGAGCTTCAGGCTCCTGGCACGGAAACATTCTGGAGATGAACTCACAACATAGTGAACGTGCATCGTGCTGCCAAACCGTGTGCTCAGAAACGGCACTAAGATGGTAACTTGCATGAGTTTTCTTGCGCCACAATGAAAAATAAAAAGATAAAAAAGCAAACGAAAATAATGAATAGTATAATGTAAATAAAATCACATAGAAATACAAGACAAACATTAAGCAAATAACCTTAAGTGCGGCATTTAAAGAAATCAAAACACATTGAAAAATGGAAAATAAAGATGTGAAAAGGGTATCACAATGTTGAGTGACAACAGCATCAGTATTTCTGATTTTTCCCGTTGCTTTTGCTTCCAATACGACTCAGCACAGTGTCCAGTAAAACCTTCCCTGGACTTAATTCTAGCTCAGTGCTTCCCAAGTGGGAGCAAGTCTGTCCTCTTGGGGACATTTAGCAATGTCTGGGGACACTTTCAGTTGTGGCAGGAGTGAGCCCTACAGTGCACAGGATGCCCCACATAACAGAGAAAGATCCATCCCCAAATGTCAGTGTTGCTGATGTTACTCTTGCTGCCTTAGCTGTCTGTCTGTCCATCCATCCTTCCATCCATCCATCCATCCATCCATCCATCCATCATATCTATCCATCTATCATATCTATCTATCTATCTACCTGTCTATCCATCCATCCATCCATCATATCTATCCATTCATCATCTCTATCTGTCTATCCATCCATCCATCCATCCATCCATCATATCTATCCATCCATCATCTTTATCTATCTATCTATCTATCTATCCAGCCATCCAGTCATGTATTGTATCTATGTATCTATCTATGTATCTATCATCTGTCTGTCTCTCTGTCTGTCTTACCATCCATGCATGCATCTATCCATCCCTGTGTCTATTTATCCATTTATCCATCCATCCCTTCATGTTAATTTTTCATCCAGGGTGATTTTATCCCTTGGGGACACTTGGTGATGTCCACAAACATTTCTGGTTGTCAAACCTTGGGGCGTGGTGCTCCTGGCAGATGCCAGCTCCTGGCAGAAGACCAGGGACACTTCTTAACACCCTACAGGGCACAGGACACACCACATCAGACCGCCATCCATTCTAAATGTTCACAGCGCCACGGTTAAGAATCCTGTCTGGTTGATCACATAGTCAAGATTTTATTTCCACATCCACCTCCTCAACCAGATTGGAGTCTCTGGCATGTGAGCTCCCTGTCTCATTAGTGTGCAGCCCCCACGTTTCCCATCTGTTCTTCTTGGACCAAGGAGGAGGTATGGGGTCCTGAATGCTCATTGCCAAATTCAAGCCAGTCCCCGTGAAACAGAACTCGCCCGCCACCACTGTCCAAAGCCTTCAGCCCGCCAGTCCCCAGACAGACCATCTTAACCTGCAAAGTCAGTATTTACTTTTGTTATTCCTATTTCAAAAAAAAAAAAAAAGATCTTGCCATCTAAAGTCTGTTCATGATAAACATTGTCTGGGCTCCAAGGGGGAATGAGATTCACCGAATGCTCTCCGGCCTTTCACCGTAGTGATCTATAGAGATAAAACCTTCGAAGACTGAGCGAGGTTGACGTAAACATCTCTGAACCACCGAGGATACAAACCTCATCATGCTTTGCCGCCTCTATTGTGATCTTAACACAGTGAAGTGGAGTTTAAGTGTTCACGATGTTTATCGTAAAGCTCAGAGTGAGGGTTGTCAGAATGCTCTGCCTTAAATCTGGCTTTCCCTTCGTGGGGAGAAACACAGACACACAGAGGAGTGTGCATGCCACTTCTCTGCTTTAGAAAGCACAGCTCAGGGAGAGCAGACAAGAGCAGGCATCCTGAGAGCCCAGCTCCATATTGCTCCGAGGTCCACGAGGGCTGACACGGTCAGACCCCCGTCTGTTTCGTCGCCCACAAAGGGAAAGGATGTCGCTTGCAAAGTAACACGCGGGCGTCCATACCGTGGCAACTCGCCTTTCTTTTTGCAGGATGGCCAAACGGAATGTTTATCACTTATAACCCATAAACTTATTACCCCAAATTCAATTCTTGGCTTCTTAGACCTGAGGGATTTGCAGCAAGAACCCATTACACAGTGAGCAATGAAAACTTCAGTTCTATCTAACATCAGGGAAAAAATGATGTGGCGAGATGCTGGTTGGAAATTTTAATTAGGTTTATATGTGGCTATAAGTTTAAAGCAAGACAATCTAGGTAGGCAATACTTACTGCCTTCGAGAGCCCTTAATAGTGGACATAAGGCAGTTTATTTAGCATGGCTAATTTCTCAGAAGGGACAAATGGTAAAACTGAGAAGCGCCTCAGAGAGCTCAATAAGCAAGTCGCCCTGAAAGCATACGTGAAATCACTGCTTCCTTGGCCTAACCGTACATTCCCAGCTCCCAAGCAGAATTTCGCAACGCCGGTTGAAGTTCCCCAAAATGAACTTCAGATAGATTGGCTCTTTGAATCTCACTAGAACATACAGGCTCTTTAGAAGTTAAGGATCCGCTTTGATTCATAAGCTCGTCGTTGAAAACCCGGTCTACACAATGTCTTGCTGGGCATCGATCGTGAGCAGCCGGTGTCATAGGATTAATGGTGTCATAGCCTACAGGGAAAAGATTAAGGTAAGAGGAGATGGTGACATGATGATCCAGTCAAGAAACACTTTCGGTTTGAATAAACTAGGCATCAGGGCTCTCCAGAGAAAGGGGACCAATAAATACAGATATTCACAGGAAGAGATTTATTATGGGGGATTGGCGCACGTAATAATGGAATCTGAGAAGTCCCATGATATGCTATCCTGTAAGCTGGGGACCCCAGTCTGAGTTCAATGGGTTGAGATACAGGAGGCCCAGTGGTGTCAGTTCCAGTCTGAAGGCAGGAGAAGATCAACGTCCCAGCTCGAACCATCAGGCAGAAAACAAATCCTTCTTCCTGCACCTGTTATTTTGTTCAGAGTCTCCAAGATGGCATAAAACCCACCCACAGTGCAGACGTCCATCTGCTTTCCTGGTTCCACCGATTCGAACGTTAACCTTGTCCAGAAACACCCTCACAGATCCACCCAGAAATAATGTTCAGCTGAATACCTGGGCATCTCATGACCCAGACACGTGAAATCAACAATCACGGCAATTTATTCAATCAGCTCCACTCGGAGTTCCTGGCTGGCCCAAACAGTGGAGTGTGTAATACTTGATCTTAGGGTTGTGAGTTCAAGACCCACATTGGGTGTAGAGCTTACTTTAAAAAAAAACTATGGAGAAAGATAGACACGCAGACTATGAAATACATATGCATTGATCAGAGTTTCTGAACCTCAGCGCTACTGACATTTGAAGACAGACAATCCTTAGTGGTGGGGGCTGCCCTGTTCTTTGCAGGCTGTTGAGCAACGTCCCTGGGGTCCGAGTACATGCTGCTGGTGGCCCCACACACCCCTTCAATCCTAAAGGCACTTACGTAACACAACAATATGACCCCTTAATTGTGTGCACCATTTCTGAATGGTTATACAATTGCTTAATTATTTCGCAACCAGCCTGAGCAGGGAAGTTTCCTGTCAATTCCTTCAACTTCCTACAGAATGCTCACCATTTCAGAGCCCTGGGGTTTGAGACCACTTTGGTTCCAAACCCCTTCCATTCATTATTTTATTCCCAACTCAGGTGGGTTCAGCTGCATGATCCCAGTCGACCGATAGCATTATAATAATGGCAGTAACCAAAAATCTTTTGCCGTGGACGGCGTTTTACAATCTCTCAGTTCCTTTATCCGTATTTGGGCATCACCAGAAATGGTAAAGAGCACTGTTTAGGGAAACTAAGATACAGAGAAAGTCCCCGAGGTAGCACACTCACATAGCAATTTGGGAGAAATACAGAGTGGAAATTTGATAGTCTAAATATGATACCCTATACATTTTGCCTTACCATTCACTCTGGCTTCCAGAATCCTCCCTTCATTTCAAGAAACAGAAAAGGAATATATTCAATTATGCAGTATGCATGCATGCCAAGTACATTTCTTTTTCTAAATAGAATCTGTTTTCTCCATGGCTTCATTAACACACCGAAGAATCCTTTGCCGGCTTGCAACCAATGTTTTGGGTCCGTGTGAGATGAAATTCATTGTGAGTCATTTCTGGAGCAGCCACTTGAAGCATGGTGCTGCCTGTTAAAATACTTTAAAGGGTTTTGTTTTGTTTTGGTTTGGTTTGGTTTGGTTTTTAAAGAAGGAGGAGGAGGAGGAGAAAAGGAAGGGAGAAAAAAAGAAAAAAAAAAAGAAAAAAGAAAGTAAGAGAAAGAAAGAAAGAAAGAAAAGAAAGAAAGAAAGAAAGAGGAAGGAAGGAAGAAAGGAAAGAATGAAAGGAAGGAAGGAAGAAAAAAAGAAAGGAAGGAAGGAAGAAAAGCAAGAAGGAAAAAGACATCATTTTGTAAAGAAGTTTTCTGTTCTTATTGTGGTCTGCGTGGGTCTCCCAAAGTAATTAATATATGGTCATCAGGAGACCCATAGGTACCTTGAAATAATCTGCAATACGTTGTGATACATGTCTTAGTGTATTTTACTGGGATGTGGGTCTATGTGTTTCATGAGATTCTGAGAGGAGTCACAGGTGCTAAAATATTAAGCTTTATTCATTCATTCATCCGTTCATCCATTCATGAAGAAATCATTGTGCACCTATCGTCTGCTAGGCAGAAAATTGAGCGTAACCAAATCCTGGAAGTCCAAAGGACCTGTAATACTCTAGAAAATAAATAGTTAACCAAGGGGAGGGCCTAAGGCATCTGGTTGTGGGGGTGGGGGGTACCAGAAGACAAATACGGGAGAAAGTTTGAAGCTCACACCAAAGAGTCATGACTTGATCTTGAATGTTACTCGAAATCTACTAAACATGCTAGAAGTTGTAGTGAACAGAACACGTGTTGTCCTTATAAAGATGGCCTGTCCAGGGGCACCTGGGTGGCTCAGTCGGTTGGGCGTCTGACTTCGGCTCAGGTCATGATCTCACAGTCTGTGAGTTCGAGCCCCACGTCGGGCTCTGTGCTGACGGCTCGGAGCCTGGAGCCTGCTTCCGATTCTGTGTCTCCCTCTCTCTCTGCCCCTCCCCTGCTCATGCTCTGTCTCTCTCTGTCTCCAAATAAAAAAATAAAAATAAAAAAATAAACATTTAAAAAAAAAAAGATGGCCCATCCAGGGGCAGACAACTTCAGAGACAACTCAACGCTTACAATCCTGTCCTCACTAAGGTGAGTGTGGCTTACTGCCTTATTTTCCTCTGGCTTTCCCTAGTTTTGTAAAAAAATAGCCACACATATCTTGCAACATGAGGCTTCGTATGCAGCTCATTCTACCCCGGATTCTTTATAAAAGATTCCACGAGTCCGCTGCCATAATGTTGGCCATATATCGACTTCTTCTCCATCATGTAGGTTACGTGTTCTTGACCCTCTCATGGCTCCTTCCCCAATTCCTAGACCTTTCTGCTTCGCCTCTGGGTTTTATGTACTTCAAGCGTGCAGAATTGGGAGAGTCAGCGGATACCCGAGAGAGGCAGGGTGGATGGAGACAACCCCCTGAGGACACAGGTCAGAGGAAAGAGCATTGGAAGATCATCACGGATGTGCACAAGGGACTACAACTGTCAGTAGACAGAAGCAACACCAGGAGGGACGTGGACAGAAAAGTAAAGGAAGCCGAGGCTAGTCCTGAAGAATGGTGTCTCTTTTTTCCTGACATGGAGTACAGATTCCTTTCAAAGATGCCTAAAGGTTTGCAATCGTCTCTGAAGGAAATGGGGGCAAGGTTTGAGGAAGGATCATGTGAGGCAACATTGCCCTTCGAGATCGGTCCACCTGGGACCTATAGCTTGGTCTCCTTTGGAAACAAAGGGTTTGCAGATGGGGCTTGGTTAAGAGTCTCCAAATGAGATCGTCCTGCACTTAGGGTGGGCTCAGTCCAATGAGAAGGATTCTTAGAGAAGAAGGGAGGGGACGCCTGGGTGGTTCGCTCGGTCAAGCAGCTGATTCTCGATTTCGGCTCAGGTCATGATCTCACAGTTCGTGGGTTCAAGCCCCACACGGGGCTTCTGTGCTGACAGTGGGAGCCTGCTTTGGATTCTCTCTCCTTCTCTCTCTGCCCCTCTCCTGCTCTCTGCCTCTCTATGTCTCAAAGTAAATAAACTTTTTAAAAATTATGAAAGGAGGGATGAGATGCAGAGAGGAGAAATCCACGTGAGGACGGACACAGAGATGGGACAGACAGGGCCACACGCCCAGAATGGAGAATGGAGCACAGCCCCGCCCCACCTGGATCTCAGACTTCTGGTCTCCAGAGCTGGGAAGGGATAGGTTTTTGTGGTTTTAAGTCACTCCCTCAGTTTATGTTGACTCATCGCGGCAACTGTAGGAAAGCGACGCAGGCTACAAGAGAAAAATACCAGGCAACAAATGTTGGAAAGGGAGACTCGAAACTTATACAGGCGATAAGCCACTTGGTTGCCAATGTTCTCACGCACTGTTCCAACGCCGGGCAAAGCTGTGAAAGACGCTAACAGACGGTCGTGCAGTAGAGACTTTGGGAGAGCTAATCCCCCTAGTGCCAAATGCAAACTCTGCTACCTTCTTCTACAGACCGTGATGGCTAAACTATTCACGATGCTTCTTTTTTTTATTATTTTTGAGAGAGAGAGAGAGAGAGAGAGAGAGAGAGGGAGGGAGCACACGTGGGGAAGGAGCAGACACACAGGGAGACACAGAATCCGAAGCAGGCTCCGGGCTCCGAGCTGTCGGCACAGAGCCTGACGGGGGGCTCGAACTCACAGACCGGGAGATCATGCCCTGAGCCAAAGTGGACACTTCACCGCCTGAGCCGCGCAGGCGCCCTGAAGCTTCAAAGTAAGGCCCAGGAGATGATGGAGATCCTTGTTCTGATAAGACATACGCTCTTGGTTGAGCTGCAAAGCCTCCAGGCGTTTCGGCCTCTGCTGAGCAAGGCTTCTCACTGGGGCCTACTTGTTTCCAAACGGGGCCGTTCACTGCTTAAGGGAACAAGTCATCGTCTTCATCGTCTCAAGAAAAACAGCTGCTTCCTCCTTGGTGTTTATTAAGGTAAATTTCACAAAACACGGCCTCGCCCGCTTCCCGGCATCCCGTTCACGGTGCCGGGCAAACAGCATTTCTAATCCCCAGACGTCGTCATCCGGTGTTCCCCTTCTGGTGCCACACGTTCTTCCCACGAACTTGTCACGCCGTGCGCCTTGTTTCCACAAAAACCGAGAGAGGGGCGCGGGCCCTCGATCTCCTCCAGCACGGCGAGGAAGAGACGCGTTAACATCGCCTTGGCTTTTTCTCTGGTTCTGTCTTTGCAGCCGAGTCTTTTGTGTAAACCCGAAGGCTGGCTCTCCAAATGTCATTCCGACCGCAGGGAGCCCCGGGCCCTTCCAGGCTGAAGTGCACTCTATTATTTAATACGGCTCTGAGATAATCTTTTCAACTGCCGTTTTCTAGGGAGAACCCTCAACGCGGACCCTGAACGGAACGGATGCCAGCCTCTATTCACCAAGGGACACCCTCAGTTAAGTGACTTTTACCTTCCTCCGATGGGACCCTGATCGGAAGGCTGTGATAGCAACATCACACAAATGTTTTCTTGCCCAGAATGTGCAAAGAACGCCTCTCCCCATTCATACGGCAACTACGAATCCATCCAGGGGAACACACACACACACACACACACACGAACAACAACACCAACAACAAAACAAGTGATTTTACCTTAAAATCACTTATGGAGTCATGCCTTTGTGCCGCATTGCTGAGACCAAAACACGGTTTGGGGGGAATAAAACTATGGGGGAGGTAACCGTGTTTGTTAGTGATGCAAGACCCAGTTGATCCGAGCGGCTCTTGGTGAACTCAAGCAAAAGGGATACCCCAGCGTTTCATCAATTTGCTCACCCTGATCGATAAAATTCCACTGTTACGACCCACGTAGGAAATGAATCCTAAGACAAGCGTCATGATAGAAAACAGGGTGACCAGTGCAATGTGACAAGGCTACCTTAGTAGGGACGCCTCACGGCGGCGTGAAGGGTCAGAGATGTTTCCCCAGAGAAAATGCCATCTGCACCAAATTCGAAAGAAGTGTCCAGAAGACAGCCAGCTGAAAGCTTTGAGAGAACTGTCTCGAAGAGGGTAATTTTCTTATTCCAAGCGGAAATTGCCACATAGAAGCAAGAGGCAAGCCTATTCTGGGAGTTTGCGGTGGGTGGAACATGTAAGTAAGACAGGCAACCAGACACACAGATAATCAGGGTCCAGTCCACACAAGCTATCAAGGGACCCGTGATAAAGAGTATGGATCAGGGCACCTGGGTGGCTCATGTGGTTAAGCATCCGACCCTTGATTTCAGCTCAGGTCATGATCCGAAGGTCATGAGCTCAAGCCCTGTGCCAGGCTCCACCCCGGATGTGGATTAAGATTCTCTCTCCGCCCCCGCCCCCTTTCCTCTTTCTCTCTCTGTCTCTGTCTCTCTCTTTTGGAAAAAAGTCAAGCTGAACTATTTAATTATAATGTTAAAGTATCTCCCTTTGCAGGATTTTGATATAGAAACCCCGTCACCGCCATGGCTTTGCAATTCCCCCACGTGCTGTGACCCCCTTAAAAATCCGCTCTTAGGGAGTCTATGTTAATTTACTGAGTCTTAGTAGAATGTGTAAAACTTCTTCTCCAATAAGCTATGTCAAAAAGTTAACCTGCAACACCTCTAAATGAAACCTGCTTGGAAACAGGGTCTTTGCAAATGTAATTAAGTGACGGATGGGGAGGTGAGCTCATCCTGGATCCGGTGGCCTGAAATCTGATGACACGTGTCCTTGTAAGAAGACAGGGGAAGCCATGTGAAAACAGAGACAGAGACGGGAGGGACGCGGCCACAAGCTCAGGGACGCCTGGAGCCCCAGAAGCTGGAAGAGACAGGAAGGACCCTCCCCTGCAGCCTCAGGAGGGAGCACAACCCTGCTTGGATCTCAGCAGACTTGCCCCTCCTGGATCTCAGCGACCCTGTCCTTCCTGGATCTCAGCGGCCCTGCCCCTCCTGGATCTCAGTGGCCCTGCCCTGCCTGGATCTCAGTGGTCCTGCCCTGCCTGGATCTCAGTGGTCCTGCCCTTCCTGCATGTCAGTGGCCCTGCCCTGCCTGGATCTCAGCGGTCCTGCCCTGCCTGGATCTCAGTGGTCCTGTCCTGCCTGGATCTCAGTGGCCCTTCCCCTCCTGGATCTCAGTGATCTTGCCCGTCCTGGATCTCAGTGGCCCTCCCCTGCCTGGATCTCAGTGGCCCTGCCCTGACTGGATCTCAGTGGTCCTGCCCCTCCTGGATCTCAGCGGCCCTGCCCTTCCTGGATCTCAGCGGCCCTTCCCTGCTGGATCTCAGTGGTCCTGCCCTGCCTGGATCTCAGTGGCCCTGCCCTGCCTGGATCTCAGTGGTCCTGCCCCTCCTGGATCTCAGTGGCCCTGCCCCTCCTGGATCTCAGTGGCCCTGCCCTCCTGGGTCTCAGTGGCCCTGCCCTGCCTGGATCTCAGCATTCCTTCCCTGCCTGGATCTCAGAGGCCCTGCCCTGCCTGGATCTCAGCGGCCCTGCCCCTCCTGGGTCTCAGTGGCCCTGCCCTGCCTGGATCTCAGTGGCCCTGCCTGAATCTCAGTGGTTCTGCCCTGCCTGGATCTCAGCAGCCCTGCCCTGCCTGGATCTCAGACACTGGTCTCCAGAGCTGGGGGAGGATGAATTCCTGTTGTTTTAACAGAACCAATAAGTATTTAACCAATAAGTTACTGATCATTTGTGATGGCAGCTACAGCAAACTTCTCTACCATGTAAACTACCAATACTAAGTGTAATAAAGACATAGCTATGTATTCATTTATACATTTACGAAAATGAAATAGAGCCACATTCTGGAGTGACTGTTCTCACATTTCACCATGTTTCCATTGCCACAGTGATTATGTCGGTCTCCAAGGATGATGACTTTGAATTTTCTTTGAATCCCCCAAATGTGAACAAAGCAAATTTAGGAGCAGTGACCTTTACTTCTCTCAGGTCACGGACTTCTTATTGTTCCATTAAAATGTGTTCTTTTTTGTTCCCAGTTCAACTTATTTCAAGAGTAGGATTTAGCGACTCATCACTTAAATAGAACAATGCAGATATTTAGTCTCATGCTTAATGGCTTAAATACTGTGCCACGAACCACAGGCCAACAAGCTGGAACATGGGAGTTTCCACCTTGCCCTGCCAAACACCAACGAGAACTAGCCCTCTGCAAAATTAACCGGGGTGGCTTATGGATCTGGATTTAGTCTCCAGGACTCCACGCCAGACATGCCTGGGTGTCTACCTGGGTGCAGAGTTGGCAGGAATGGAAAGACATCCAACACAGGATATCAGGTGCCTACCTTACATTGCCTTTGTCAAGCAAGGTTTGATCTTCTCTTCTCTGATACAGGGATGTCACAGTGGGCTCCAGGTAAAAAGACATGGATTGGCATACGGCCAAAAGAAGTGAAAATAAGTATCCTAATAATGTGCACAGATGTTCACAGCTGCATGATTGACAACAGCCAAAAAGTGGAAACAATTCAAAAGTCCATCAATGGATGGATGGATGGACAGATGCGTGAATGGATGGATGTGTGGATAGATGGATATGTAGATGGATGGATGGATGAATGGATGGATGGATGGATGGATGGATGGGTTGATGGGTGGACAGATGGATGGATGGATGGATGGATGGATGGATGGACGGATGCATGGATGGATGGATGGATGGGTGGGTGGATGGGTGGATGGATGGACAGATGCGTGACTGGATGGATGTGTGGATAGATGGATATGTAGATGGATGGATGGATGAATGGATGGATGGATGGATGGATGGATGGATGGGTTGATGGGTGGACAGATGGATGGATGGATGGATAGATGGATGGGTGGATGGGTGGATGGATGCATGGATGGATGGATGGATGGATGGACAGATGCGTGAATGGATGGATGTGTGGATAGATGGATATGTAGATGGGTGGATGGATGAATGGATGGATGGATGGGTTGATGGGTGGACGGATGGATGGATGGATGGATGGATGGATGGATGGGTGGATGGACGGATGCATGGATGGATGGATGGATGGGTGGGTGGATGGGTGGATGGATGGACAGATGGATGGCTGCAAACATGGATGGATGGATGGATGGATGGATGGATGGATGGATGGATTGATGGGTGGATGGATGGATGGGTGGGTGGATGGATGGATGGATGGGTGGATGGATGGATGCATGGATGGATGGATGGATGGATGGATGGGTGGATGGGTGGATGGATGGACAGATGGATGGATGCAAACATGGATGAATGGATGGATGGATGGATGGATGGACGGATGCATGGATGGATGGATGGGTGGGTGGGTGGATGGGTGGATGGATGGACAGATGGATGGATGCAAACATGGATGAATGGATGGATGGATGGATGGATGGATGGATTGATGGGTGGATGGATGGATGGATGGATGGACGGATGCATGGATGGATGGATGGGTGGGTGGGTGGATGGGTGGATATATGGACAGATGGATGGATGGATGGGTGTGTGGGTGGATGGATAAACAAAATGGGGTGCATGTCCACATAATGGAGTACTATTCATTAATAAAAATGTAACACATGTGATACATGTGTTACAACATAGATGAGCCCTGAAAGCATTACACTGAATGAAGGAAGTCAGAGGCAAGAGACCACATACTGTATTATATTATCTATATAAAATGCCCTGAAAAGACAAATCTATAGAGACAGGAAGTAGATCCGTGTTTGCCAGAGCCTGTGACGGGTCCATGAGGGGTCACTGCCTAAAGGGTATGGGGTCCAGTTTGCGGTGATAAAAACATTTTGGGACTACATAGACATAAAGGTTACACAACATTACATGTACTAACCAACACTGAGTTGTATATTTAAATGGTTACTTATATGTTATATGAAATCTGCCTCATCAAATGAATCCCTAAATTCCTTTCAGCTCCAAATGTCCGCTACAATGTACAGTTACACCGTGAGTGAAGCCAAGTTATTTAAATTCACTTCACCGACCTCAAAGAAGATTGTGATGAAAGTAATACGCTGTATATAGTTGTAGAAGCGACTGACAAAATCCAACTGCCCGAGGAGGATCCTACTGAAAAGCCTTGCTGCCCAAAGTGAGTGCTGGGACCACCCCCCTCCAGCTGGTGAGAGCTGCAGAATTTCAGGCCGTGGCCCAAACCTACCAATCCATAATCTGCACTTTCACAAGGTCCCCAGATGGTAGCACGTGCATCAACAGGTGGTAATTTGACAACGGCTGGTCTACGTGAATTTGGTCTGTAAGTTCTGGCAAGCATTCAGAAGAGAGACACTCACACATAGACTTAATCCGTCATTTCATAATTATTTTCTACTCTAATTTAAAGCCCTCGATAACCTCCTTCTATCATTGTCTTATCACCTTTTATAGTGTAAGCAGACTCTTTTTGAGGACGTACGTTACTACGGAAACGCACAAAGCCACTAATCAACACTAACGCAAATCCAACAAGAGTGACTCAGTGTGAAAGGTTAAATATCTTTCCTGATAAGTGCACACGCCATTCATGGCAGAGAGATTATATGCCCTCTCATAAAACAAAGAGGTATATGAGGAAGTAAATGGGTCAGTGGACAGGTATATGGGAAAATAGACTATATCCTCATGGAGGGAACATCTTTTCTTTTATCCCATGTTAACTCCCCTCCAACTTTTATTTGGATTATTAAAACCAATCTTTTTAATTCACGAAAGAACTACTTGCGTGTAGTTTGACACGGTCTCCCAAACAATTAACTGATTTAATTTCTTGTTTGTTTTCCCTCTGCGTTCTAAAAAATGTTCTTTAGTACTCACTTGAGAAGAAAGCCATTAATAAGCTTTACATGTCTTAGCATCAAGTGAAAATGAAGACAATGAAAACCAGGAACTTAGTCAATCTTTAATGTTGGGGGATACATTCCCCTAGAACACTGAGAGGATGAAATTATGAACAATGGAAACACTATGCAAAACCCTCTTTTATATGCTTTGCAATCAATTAGGAAGAGACCACAGTGAGAGACACTTCCTCACCCAATGCTATGAATGAAAAATGAAATCATCAGGCAATATGAAGATGAGAACTGTGATGATCCAAAAAATTAGGTACTGATGTTTTAACAAAAAATGGACTATCCATTTTGGAAACCAATATGGCACCATCTACTAAGTGTGAAGAGGTGTCTACAATCCAGGCATCCTGAGGACCTCAAGAGATATGGGTGATAATTTTCCCCAGTGTACTGTCTGTAATAATAAAATAATAGGAACGACCCAAATGTCCACTGATGGCAGGATGGACAAAGACACTGTGGAGACGGTTCCATGTGTGGTGTTTCCTATTGCCTAACAACGTGGCTTCAACTCAACAGATACTATTCCATGGAAAGGCAACTTCCATATGACCCACAAAAAATTATTCCATGTATACAAAGCCAAAGGCACAAAATACTCAATGCATTGTGTATTGATACATAGACACAAGGTAATACTCTTAATAAGCGAAGGCAATTAAAACATATGAAATTCAGTCAAGTGCTTCCTCTTGCAGGCAGATAGAAGTTAATGGAATCAAGAAGTCAAATATAAGAGCATTATTTTTATTTATTTTTTAATTTTTTAATTTTTAAAAAAATTTTTTAATGTTTATTTATTTTTGAGACAGAGAGAGACAGAGCATGAACGGGGGAGGGGCAGAGAGAGAGGGAGACACAGAATCGGAAGCAGGCTCCAGGCTCTGAGCCATCAGCCCAGAGCCCGACGCGGGTTTCGAACTCATGGACCGCGAGATCGTGACCTGAGCTGACGTCGGACGCTTAATCGACTGAGCCACCCAGGCGCCCCGCATTATTTTTTTAATGGGGACTGGAAACGACGGTGATTGGCTCATGGCTGTTCTATGTATTTTGAAGCACTGTATTCACGTATATTTTATAAATTGTTCTTGTAAATCCTGAGTATACATTTTTAAAATGTCCATCAAAACAAAACAGAGTGAATCTAGAGTACTTGGAAATTCAACAGACACTAAATAATTCCTTTGAATATATTCATAAAACTCAGCCATATACCAGAATATAAGAGAAATCTCAATGCATTTAAAATAATCAAGAGCATACAAATTCCCTCTCTGATCACAGCAACTAAGAGAGACGACAGCAAGAAAATAAAAAAGACAGTTTTTTAAAAAACAGATTGTATATTTGGAATACAAGAATTGTAACATAAAAATGTGTATTCAGAATAATAAAATATGCAACCCTAATTAATTCATAGTTTACAAAGGAAATCGGTGGTCCATATCTGCTCACAAAATGAAGTCACTTAGAACAGGAATGGTTTTATTTGCTCATTATGCTGGTGGTCAGCAATTTGGGTTAGTTTCAACTCAGTGGTTCTTCCGCTGCTCCCATCTTGGGTTCCTCAGGAGCCCATTTGCCAGGACCATGGGGACCAGATGAAGTCAGTGTGGGATCCTTCGTGACCGGTCTCAGACCCCAAGCAGGCCAGAGAGGCAGCTCCAAGGGGTCTGACCAAGCCTCCCACCTGGCTGTGCAGCTCACAGTCCTTTGGTCAGAGGAAGTCACAGGACAATATCAGATTCAAGGTGATGAAGAAGTAAAATCCATCTGTCAGAGGAAGGAGGAGAAGATCAATCACACTGAAAAGGTGTCTACCAATCAGGATGAGGAATTCCTGGCTAGCTTTTGGCTATCTGCTTAACCAAACAGAGGTTTAATTACCACATATTTACATATTGAAGAAGCTCTGGTAATAGAGGAGTTTTGGGATAGATATAGATTGAGATAGAGAGGTATAGATGGACATACATGGATGGGCGGTTGTATGAATGGATGGATGGATATAGAAATACATGATATAAGGATGAATAGATAGATGGATAGATATACAGATATATAATAGAAGATGGATGGATGGATGGATGGATGGACAGATGGATGGCTGATGGGTGGATGGATGGATGGATGATGGATGGATGAAGAGATAGATAGATAGATAGATAGATAGATAGATAGATAGATAATAGATGATGGATGGATGGATAGGTGCTGGATAGATGTACAGATGGATGATGGGTGGATGGATGGGTGGATAGATAGATAGATAGATAAATAGATAATAGAAGATGGATGGATGGATGGATAGATGGATGGATGAATGGCTGATGGGTGGATGGATGGATAGATGATGGATGGATGAATGGGTAGATAGATAATAGATGATGGGTGGATAGATAGATAGATAGATAATAGAAGATGGATGGATGGATGGATGGATGGATGGATGGATAATGGATGATGGATAGATGGATGGTTGGATAGCTGATGGATGCATAAATAGATGGATGGCTGATGGGTGGATGGATGGATAGATGATGGATGGATGAATGGGTAGATAGATAATAGATGATGGGTAGATGGATGGATGGATGGATGGATAGATAGATGATAGATGGATGAATAGATACATAGATAACAGATGATGGATAGATGGATGGTTGGATAGGTGATGGATGGATGGATGGATGGATGGATAGACGGACAGATGGATGGCTGATGGGTGGATGGATGGATGGATGGATGATGGATGGATGAATGGGTAGATAGATAGATAATAGATGATGTGTGGATAGATGGATGGATGGATAGATAGATAGATGATGGATGAAGAGATAGATAGATAGATAGATAGATAGATAGATAGATAGATAATAGATGATGGATGGATGGATAGGTGCTGGATAGATGTACAGATGGATGATGGGTGGATGGATAGGTGGATAGATAGATAGATAATAGAAGATGGATGCATGGATGGATAGATGGATGGATGAATGGCTGATGGGTGGATGGATGGATAGATGATGGATGGATGAATGGGTAGATAGATAATAGATGATGGGTGGATAGATTGATAGATAGACAGATAATAGAAGATGGATGGATGGATGGATGGATGGATGGATAATAGATGATGGATAGATGGATGGTTGGATAGCTGATGGATGCATAAATAGATGGATGGCTGATGGGTGGATGGATGGATAGATGATGGATGGATGAATGGGTAGATAGATAATAGATGATGGGTAGATGGATGGATGGATGGATAGATAGATAGATGATAGATGGATGAATAGATACATAGATAACAGATGATGGATAGATGGATGGTTGGATAGGTGATGGATGGATGAATGGGTAAATGGATGGATGGATAGGTGATGGGTGCATGGATGATGAATGGACAGATGGATGGATAGATAGATAGATATGGAAAATAGGTAAATAGAGAGATGGTAGTTAGGTCTCCCAAAACGTATATAAACGTGTAGACATCGATAGTTTTTTTTTTTTTAAATTAAAAGTTCAACTATAGAAATTAGTAAAAGAACAGTAGAGGAATCCCCAAATAGGAAAACAGCAACCATCAGAAGAAAAATTAATGAAATAGAAACAAAGCGTACCACAGGGGAACATCCGTAGATCCTCAAATAGCTACAAGGAAGTTTATGTGAAGCATGCAGGAGTAGTAAATGAAGACCCTGAGGTCCATCCTGAAGGTGGTTTATGCAGGACGCTGGTGGCAAAGTCAGGTGGAGGGACGGATTCTGCAACAGCTCAGAGACGCGGGTGGAGTTTGCTGTGTAAACGTGAGAGTCGTCAGCTGAACGTGACATTGAAAACCATGAGGCCTTAGGAGACCACCCAGACAGACCCAACTGAGAAAGGAGACACGACTCGATGTATCCACAGATACCCATTCTACAGGATCTTCTCTAGCTGCAATAGTTCTTTTTTAAAAAATTTTTTTATATTTATTTATTTCTGAGACAGAGAGAGACAGAGTGTAAGCGAGGGAGAGGCAGAGAAAGAGGGAGTCAAAGAATCCGAAGCAGGCTCCAGGCTCTGAGCCATCAGCACAGAGCCTGACACGGGGCTCGAACTCACACACCGTGAGATCATGACCTGAGCCGAAGTCGGACTCTCAACCGACTGAGCCACCCAGATGCCCCTGCAATACTTCTTATGTGAGCTAAAAACCGTTAGTAATCAGGATTTTATGCTGGCACCAAAGTCAGCCACAAATCCCCTGAGGGGCTCCTCGGGGCAGGTGAAATCACATTTTTAAGTGAACATTACACGATCCCTTTCAGCTTTGCAACTCAGCATTTGAGCTCTGTCTGAACACCTTTGTCACTTCAGCTGCGGCCAAAGTGTCTGCTTTTACAAAAAGCAATATTTAAAGTCATCAAGAAAAAAAAAGCAAAATCTGCCAGTCTCTTGTTATCACAGAGGAAAATTCTGCCTCTGCGACTATCTGCAGATAAACAAGACGTTCAATCAACGTGATTTTCTACTTGAAAGTGTTTGTCTCCTAAGACAGATGTACGAATATCTTTCCATAATCTACTGAAGTTCCCAGCGTTTGCTGTATTTACTCTTGACATTGAGACGTTTCATGTACGTACTAAACCCTCTGAACTGTCACGTGTCTATTCAACAGTTTTTTGTTTTGTTTTATTATTTTATTTTATTGTATTTTACTTTTCAAAGCTCATATATTACAAGAAAGTTAAACAACAACCACAAAATTATACAGTATGCACAATGAAAAAGTTTCAAATTTTCCAAGGAGTCAAAAGATGAAACTCTCTCTAGCTAGTAGAGACAAACAGGTCAGTTGGAACACTGACTCACCATCTACTAAAGATACAAGACCCTGGGGCGCCCGGAGGGCTCAGTCGGTTGAGCGTCCGACTTCAGCTCAGGTTACGACCTCCCAGTCTGTGAGTTTGAGCCCTGCGTTGGGCTCTTTGCTGACGGCCCAGAGCCTGGAGCCTGCTTCCGAGTCTGTGTCTCCCTCTCTCTCTGCCCACCCCCCTCCCCTGCTGTCTCTCTCTCTCTCTGTCTCTTTCTGTCAAAAATAAATCAACGTTAAAAAATAAATACAGTAACTGTTTAAAAAAATTAAAAGATATAAAAGCCATTTTGCATTTCAACTGCATTGATTCCATAGCTTGTCTCAATCTTTCTTGTGGACCGTTTTTGTTTTTGTTTTTGTTTTTGTTTTTCTACAAATGTCCTCCTGACTGTGATAAGCATATCAGGCCTTTGTAAAAATTGAAGTCAGCCTGAGAAATAATCCTGACTCACAACCAGGACTATGCCTTGGAGCACATTGTTTAGCATTTTTGGACCTCGAAAATATCTTATGGATAATAAGTAGTTTCTTACATAGAATCTCCAGGGTCATCATCATGCTTAATACCATTTTTTAAGATACTTTTTATGTTTTTATTTTATTTTGAGACAGAGACAGAGTGCGAGCAGGGGAGGGGCAGAGAGGGACGGAGACACAGAATCGGAAGCAGGTTCCAGGCTCTGAGCTGTCAGCACAGAGCCTGATGTGGGGCTCGAACTCACACACCATGAGATCCTGACCTGAGCAACGTCAGATTTTTAACAGACTGAGCCACCCAGGCGGCCCATGCTTAATATCATTTTAATAAAAACCAAAAGTTTGGGATGGAGGTCAGAAGATCAGCCAAGATAAATATCTTTATATTTTGTGCTAGAATTGATTTTCTTTTTAATTCTTGGAGAATTTTTTCATTCTGCTTTTTTTTTAAATAATACTGTGAAATTTACTTTTGCCCATACCCCAATGTCATGCTTTAGGTCAATGGCTCTCAGTTAAGTGTTGTTTTACCACTCTTATTTTCCCTGCAGGAGACGATAGAAAACTCCTGGAAACATGTTTGAGTATCTGGGGCCGACACTGTAGAATGCCACTGGGATCTAGTGGACAGAGATCAAGGATGCTTGTAACAAACATCCCAGAGGCGCTGGACGGCCCCACCTCAAGGAATCGCTCACCCCTACCTCTCAACAGTGCCGAGGCTGAGAAAGTCTGGCTTAGCAAAACAAAATTAAAATTGTGCACTAAAAAAAAATGTGAACCATCTAAGTCCCGATGACAGTAAGACAGGCTCCCCCACCCCCAGCTTTGCTTGAAATCTGATGGTGCACATTTCCACCATAACTTCTCAAAGACTTCAACTGTTACGACATGCAGATGACCGCCCAGCAAACACGTGAGCTTACACAGGCTGACTACAAAATTATTAACACAGAAGATACGTAGAACAGGATGTGAGTCAGTATGAAACTATGAAAGAGAGAGAGAGAAGGCAGAGAAGGGGCAGAAAGAGAGAGGGAGAGAATCCCAACCAAACTCCACGCTCAACGCGGAGACCGAGGGGTGTTCCATCCCACGTGTCTGGGATCACGACCGGACCCAAAATCAAGAGTTGGACGCTCAACCGACTGAGCCACCCAAAAGCCCCTTTTTAATTTCTGTTTTGATTTGGCTTTTATTAACCTAAAACGCATTTATCCTGAGCCTTGAAAACATCACTCAAAGTTCATGACGTCAATAGTCTCCGATTGCATTTATACACAATGTCTGACTGGAGGGTGTCAGGTGTTCGCGGAAGGGTGGGGAAGGGGGTGCCATGGGGATGGGGTCTCATTTAGGGTGATGAAAACGTCCTGGAACTAGAAAATTGTGGGGGTTGCACCACATTGTGGGTATACTAAACGGACCTGAATCGTGCCCTTTAAAATAGTTAAAATGGTAACTTTTGCATGTATTTGATCGCAATAAAAAATTTTTAAATGAATACTCTTTACCAGTGGCTGGGATGTGGGGGACATGGGGCCACACGGCCCAAAGGTTACAGAGTTGCAGTTAGAAAATGAGTAATTTCTGGAGATCTAACGCACAACATTGTGACCATCGTGACCAGCACTGTATTACATGCTTCAAAGTTGCTAACAAATCTCATCTTAATTTTTACTCCCACAAAAAAGAAGTGGCAATACTGTGACCTGACCAAGGGTTCATCTAACACTGTGGTGGAAATCATATTGCAACATTTAAGTCTATCCATGCAACACGTTGTACCCCTTAAACTTACACAAGGCTCTGTAGCTGTTACATCTCGCTAAAAATGTTCAGTAAATTAAATGGTACATGCAAGTAAATAAATTAAATGCAGAAACGACAATAGTCAACATATGCACACACACACACACACACACACACACACACACACACACAGAGGCAAAGATTCCCTACAAGTTTACTTAAAGTGAAAAATTACATTGTTTCATTTGAGAGCAAGCTGTTAACATTTCACAATGCAGAACATGAAAAAAAAACACAAGGAATATTTTGCTGCTATTTTAGCAGACTTACACAATATTTTTCAAGTACATGTTTCTTGTATAGATAGATTGGTTGAGATCATAGTTCTATGGCGACACTCAGGGATATATAGTATTTTTATTTTGGGGGGGGGGGCTCCTGGGTGGCTCTGTGGGTTAAGCGTCTGACTCTGGCTCAGGTCACAATCTTACAGTTCATGAGTTCAAGTCCCACGTAGGGCTCTGTGCTGATGACTCAGAGCCTGGAGCTGCTTCGGATTCTGTGTCTCCTGCCCTCTCTGCCCCTCCCCTACTCACACTCTATCTCTCTCTCTTAAAAATACATAAACATTAAAAAATTTTTTAAAAATTTATTTTTATTTTATATTTTCATTATTTAAGCTCCTATTTAGTGAGACATCCGTATATGGTAGAAAGAAAGAAAGAAAGAAAGAAAGAAAGAAAGAAAGAAAGAAAGAAAGGTGACGTGCGTGACAAGAGTGCTTGACCCCCTTGTGTTGTGTCGGTCCAAGTCCCCCAAGAGCCTTGCAAAGGGGGATCAGCCTTGTGACAGCTGTATTGGGGAAACTCTTGGGCAGAAAAAAAATCACAGGATGTGTGGCATCCCAGCAGACTCCAGGATGAAGTAACCAGCCCATCCGGGACACTCCTGCAGCCAAGGTCACACACACACGTTTTGAGGACAGAGGGTTACCCTTATCCCAGGACGACACATCCCGAAATGAAGATGTCTTCTCCGTGATCCTCTTTATTAAGTTTTGTGGTAGTCTGCATTCTTGTGCTTCTGTAACTGATTTAATTTTTTTAATGTTTATTTATTTTTGAGACACAGAGAAACAAAATGAGAGCAGGGGAGGGGCAGAGAGAGAGGGAGACACAAAATCCAAAGCGGGCTCCAGGCTCCCAGCTGTCAGCAAAGAGCCCGATGCAGGGCTCGAACTCATGAACTGTGAGATCCTGACCTGAGCCGAAGCTGGACACTTAACCCACGGAGCCACCCGGGTGCCCCCGGGACTTATTTAAATATTCTCCTGTTGATGGAGACAGAGTGGCTGTGTAACCAACGGTCCTGAGAAAAAAAAACACCCATCGTCCGGAATAATGTCCCATCTGGAGACCCACCTGCTGGAAGGAATTATAATTAAGACAATGACAAGGCAAGTTCAACGCAGGTGTGAGGGGAGAGGGGGACAGATGTTGGACCGCCTTGGGTCGCGGCTCAAATATCAATGCAGCGGTCTCACACTCCAACGTGGGCTCTGGGGTCTCCTTCCTCCCCCTGAACACACAAGAACACGATGCATTTCATCAAAGTCAGCGCATCGTTTATATGCACTGTGAGCTCCGGGGACCTTTCCTTAACACTCACAAGCCATGAAGACGAATCATTCTTAATAAACACGCACCCAGATAAATGTAACAATCCGGCTTGAAGCCACAGCAGAATTATTTCTAGGATTTAATGGGCTTAATTCTGCATAAACAACATGTTATAGGGGGAAATATATATATATGTATATATATATAACTTATATATATATGTTATATATATATAAGTTATATATATATATATATGTTATATATATATGATTTATTTTTAGCAAGTGTGTTTGTCTTTGGAACCCCATCTCATTCCACATGGATTTAAGACAGTGTATTACGCAGTTAATATCCAATTCTGCACAAGAACATGCTATACATATTCTTGTATGTTTTGATTTCCTGGAGGTAAAATCATTAATACCTTTTCCCCCCACTCAGGCTAGGTGCCCCATAAGCGCCCATGGCATGAGAAAAGCGTAAAGCAAAAATACGTCAAAGAAAACCAACCAACGTTTCCACCTGGCAGAATTGAAATTGTATTTACATTTGGTGTTCCCTTGGAAAGTGACAAGTTTCAGGTCTTGTCAGATCCACCCTACAGGTGGATCTCTCTCCTCTGATGCCGTCTTGCTCAAGGTGAGAGGGATAATTCTTGCTGTCACGGCAACAGGGGATCCTTCATGGAGAGACCTATCCACGAGGCGATCCACGCGGACCCTGTGTTGTCAGAGAAGATGGGGACACGGGGTGGCCTGAGGCCACTGGAATCATCTCTTTGTAGAGCTCGTTTTAATCAGGTAGCATCTTAAGATCACATCAAGACGTCGCATATTCTGGCCTATTCCTTTGTTGTAGATTCATTGATCATGTACGTGTGGCTTTCCTTCTGGCCTGTCTGTTCCGCTGCACTGATCTGAGTGTCTACACTCGAAACTAATATAACACAGTGTGTTAATTATACTTCCATAAAGAGGGGGAAAATCCCATTAACACAACCCACCCTTCTTTGCTTCTATCCTCACTCATTTCAAAGCCTACAATTAAATACTTCGCCCCAAGTGTCAGAGCTGAGCGGTTGAGGACTAGCCGGGCTCTTACCTACACGCAAAGTCCGTCTCCTTTTCGTTACACCTTATCTTCTGCCCAGCAGCCCGCCACCGAGCAATGAGACATTATCAAGGATCCCCCAAATGCCCGTGTAGAAGGAGAAAGCTACTCACGCCTGTGGACCGTGAGGAAACGTGAAAAATACTGGAAGGCACCCAAACACACACGCTTCACTCCACACGGTTGTAATTGCGAGTTCACCTAAAAAGGTTGGCTTTCCCTGTTCCCTGTGCACGTGAGATAAGCGAGCCACAGATTGTCTGACATACATCACCAAGTCCACCACCAGCAGGATAAGAACTTTTATGCGAAATTGCCCATGTGTCTTCATTTCCATCTTTAAAAGCGCATTCACGGACCAGATGCATCCGTAGCTTAAAAATGGCTTCACGGTGACACGAATAGAAAACCGTAATGTCTCATTTAATTAGCAACGGAATTAAAACGCACGAATGCAGGAGAACAAAGCTGAGTTTTTCTCAAGTGATGTGTCCAAGTTTCTTTCTTTCTTTTTTTTTTTTTTTCAAACCCGACACAAATCCCCCTTTCGCCAAATGTTATCATTATGATGCATTCTCCCCACCGGAGTTAGATGCCTACATTCTCGTCGAATGACTCATTGCGCACACGTCTCATTGCGCAAAATTGTGTGGAAGACAAAAGTGTTAACAAATATATGGAGAGAGGCATCGGACGGATTCCTCCCCGGAGCCCTCAGGAGAACCCAGCACCGTCAACACCTTAATCTCAGAATTAATGACTGTCAGAACTGTTAGGCGATAAATTTATGTTATTTAAGGCACTCAATTTGTGGTACTCTGTTATGGCAACATTAATCAACTCACACTTTTGAGTAGAAAATTAGAAGATTCAGGACACTTGCAGGTATCTTTATGGTTTATGCTCATGACCACTTTGGTCTTATTAAAGCACTAATTAGAACATATGTCACGTTTTGATTTTTTTTTAAAGTCTAGGCATTTTTTAAAATAGTTATTATATTTCTTTTGTCGGCCTGTTTCCATGGCTTTTGGACACTGCCTCCTTCCTGTGGCCACACATGGCGTGCTCTCTATGTCCTCGTCTCCTTTTCTTTCTTTTTTTAATGTTGACTTATTTATTTTGAGAGGTGGGGAGGGGCAGAGAGAGAGGGGGACACAGAGTCCGAAGCGGGCTCGGGGCTCTGAGCTGTCAGCACAGAGCCCGACGCAGGGCTTGAACTCATGAACTGCTAGATCATGACCTGAGCAGAAGTCGGAAGCTTAGCCGACTGAGCCACCCAGGTGCCCCCTCACCTCCTGTTCTTATAAGGTCACAGGCCCTATTGGACTAAGGCACATCCTACTGACCTTATATGCCCTTCATTATGTCTTAGAGACTGTATCCAAATACATTCTGAGTTACGGGGAGTTAGAATTTCAAGGTATGTATTTGTGGAGGCCACCATTCAGGCCATAATGTAACCCGATATAACCAACCTGCAGATGCCCCAAACCATACCAATGGAGGCCCACTGGTAAATCTCTACAGTTCCAAAAAGGGAAACCCTACTGCACCTGAGATGTAGCCGTGGAATATACTAAACATGGGAGATCCTCCCTGGGGAGAACAAGTATACTTGCACGTGGGGAAGGAGGCTGTGCGGGTCTTCCTTAGAGAACGCACCCCCTAAGCTGGGTCTCCAACATGGGCTCCCTATTCTCCTTTCCCAAATATTTCTTCATACTAAAGTAGCGATGTTTTCCTTTTGCTAGAACACCTTGGGTGTGTGGAGGCTGAATAAACGTTCCTCGGCCATGGGTTGCCTGGACATCTGGAAGAATCACTCAACCCCACAGATTCTGAACTTGGAGTTGCACGAAGTGAGGAGATATGCATGAGCAATGCGACCCATGCTGTTGTCTTCCGCCATCTTGAATTCCCATTACCCTTCGGGAGCTAAGCCTTTCCCATGTAATCGTGGGCTGTCAGTCAACCTCCCCTTTCTACCTCCTCCAATGAGCCAGTGTCCCAGCCTTGATGAAATCTCTCACTTTGTCTTGGAATGCTCCAGGGAGACACCAGAGCCACATTGGCAAAACGAAGCACCATCACGGTCACCTGGAGGACTTGTCACAACACAGATTGGCGGGTCCCACGTCCACAGATTCTGATTCTATAGGTTGAGGGCAGGCCCCAAGAATCTGCATGTCTAATACATTCCCAAAGACATCTCTGTGGCCTCTGGTTCAGAGATAACACCACGGAGAACACGTGTGCTAGATCAAATTAGGATCAAGATCCTTCCAAGCATGATTGGGAGAGGGGAAAAACAGGAAGATGCTTTATTATTTTCCTCCTATTGGCAACGTGCCCAAGGACCCTACGTGGCCGTCTTTTCCACAGCAAGGAGGAATTCTGCATGCCCAGTGAAATCTGTCTGCCAAGGACAGGGAACCAATAGATGGAGAGGGAACCAGACCACCGGTAACTCTGTTTAAATCATTCTATGCAGACGTGTCCCGGCCAAACCTAAACCAGCTGAAGTCACACAGCTTACACTCTTGTTTAAGCTGATTTAAGTCTGGTTTCGGTCATGTTTGGCAGAAAGAGACTTTATCAGCACGGTCTGATACTTTCTTTAAAAGGAACACAGAAAAATTAATTAGATTAAGTACTGTGCAAAAAGGTATTCTGTGCAGAAAAATCCATCGAGATCGTTGCCTCAAAACCACTCCAGTAAAACGGTGCTAAGATAACGATTTGCAACAGGCACTGGATGGAACAGCAAAAAAAAGAAAAGAAAAAGAAAAAGAAAAAGAAAGAAAAATGAAAGAAAGAAAGAAAGAAACAAAGAAAAAGAAAAACAACAATGGTAATTTCCTTTTTGAAAGGGCCTGAGGCTTCCCTGCTGCATTTTACTAGATGTAAATAAAAGAACACAATGCTTAGCAAATGTTCACCTATTTCCTTCTCTTTGTTGAATCGTGCAACAAAATAACAAGACAATAAAAATGCAGCCCTCACCACAAAAGCAGCCAAAAGAAAAAAAATAAATAAAGTAAAAATGTTACGTGACATGTAAGGGTGAAAAACTAATTCTGTTTGAAGTAATTATCCCCATACTCGCTTGCTGGGTAGATTTTCTTTTTGTCATTTTTTTTTCAATTTCTTTCATGTTTATTTCTTTTTGAGAGAGACAGAGAGAGAGAGCGAGCGTGAGCGGGGGAGGGGCAGAGAGAGGGAGACACAAAACCCGAAGCTCTGAGCTCTCAGCACAGACCCTAATGTGGAGCGCAAACCCATGAATCGTGAGACCATGACCTGGGCTGAAATCAAGAGTTGGACCTTTAACCGACTGAGCCACCCAGGCGCTCCTGCTGGGTAGATTTTAAAAGAACATATTCCTTTCTTTAGCGTTAATCCTGAATTTTTCTTTTATAAAATGAAATCTGCGAATCATGACACGTTTTATGGCATAATAATTGAGGAATGGGGTCGCGTGTCACATAATTTTGAGCCCCTACTTGGGGGCTTAATCGGTTTGCCATTTTGCATTCCCTGCTTAGGTTATTTAAACTTTCCTCATCTGTGAAGTGGAAAAATGTAATCCCCAGCGAACAGAGTTCCACTGAAGGCATAGATGATGAAGCTATTAACACAAGCATCTGGAAGACAGTACAAGGCTCACACACACGTTAAATAATAGTAATCATGCATGTCAATATCATGCGTGACGGTCTTGAAAAACAATAAAATATTGCAACATCCATAAGACGGTCTGGATTGTTTGTCATCTCATGGGAGGAAAGAGAATTAGGTCTGGACTTTGGCACACTTCTCAGTCCCTGAGCGTGACAGAAAGTTCTCCTTCACTGGGAGGCATGGTAAATGCCTCCATGTATGTAAACGTCTCTTATCTGTCTGACGATGGAAACAATCGATGTGTTTATCCTTGATGACACAGCTTCGTGCAATCACATGAAGAATCTTCAGAGTTGGCCCTTGAGTCCCACTCAGGGGCACTAGACCCAGAAATCTGCACTCAGGAATCCTTCTTGGAGCCCGAAAGGCCAGCCAGCCAGCAATAGGAAATTATGAATCAATCCATCAATCAATATACCATGGAGGTGACCGACATCAATGTCACAGTGTCACTTCATTTGGGGTTTCGAGGGGGTTGGACGGAGTAGTTAGGACTCTGGTTCTGGAATGGAGCTTTATGGGGTCAAATTCTGGCCTGGCCAGTGGCTGCCTGAGCATCCTCATTGTTTCACCCACCGGTGCCTCTGTTTCTCAATCCGTAAAATGGGGATACACCCTGGGACCACAAGCGTCTTGTGACGAAAACATGAACTACAGGCTACACACCAGTGACAGACACATCATCAACGCTCCGTTAGCCTTGAATGTACTATTAGTTTGTCACAGCCCACTGGATGGCTCGCTTTGATTTTTTAGAATCTAGGTATGATGGAGAAAAGCAGGTGAGTCCCTACAGTGGTGAAAACACACGAGCTGGGACAAGAGAGCCCTAAGCTAACAGCGTCACAGGACCTGGAGGTTAGGAGGTGGACATCCTTGGGGCCCCTGTTGTTCCGCGTACCTGGACACAGGCTCAAAAGATAGTCACCCAGGTATGTTTGCTGTTTATTAAATGTTCACCATGTACCACACTCAGAACTAGACCTTTATGTGTATTATCTTGTCTAAGGCCCCTGATGTCAGGCAGGAGGAATCTGAAGCTGGGAGAGATTCCCCACATTCCCAAGGAAGGACGCTTGGTCTGTCTAGTCAGGGAAAGGGGTGCTCTGATCTACTCACCTGCCCTCCCTCTCACGGCACTCAGGTCTCCAGGGCGTCCTTCGGGTGTAGAACAGCTTCCCGAGGAATCCTCACTCATCCCCTCCTCCAAAGCTCCATGTGGAAATTTCTGTCCTGAATGGGTCATCCCAGAAACCCAGAGCCTGGGCCCCGAACTCAAGAGCAACACGACCCACACCAGAGAAGTCCCCGACGGAAAGCAAGCCCCTCCGAAATGCAGTAAAAATTCCACTTTATTTAATTAAGATGCACCACTTGATTACTGTCTAGCCATTTAATAATTTTGTTTTTGCCATTAAATGGATTTTTACTTCCATGTAATTACTTTAATTTGTTTTGCGATCCGCTCTCAGACACATCAATAATGCCTTCAGCCAGAACAAACACTCGGACTCTTAAATCAAGTCAACACAGGCCTAATGTGACAATGCTTTGCCTTCACTACCGAAAGATGAAAGTAACTTGGGAGAAATTTGTCAAAACTGGAAACGAGTCTTCTGGGTGGGAAAAAAAAAAATCACAAAAAACAAAAACCAGCGGCCAGAGGAGTGGTAATTTTTCCAACATCCTTTCTTCATATTAGGTTCCACGTGCTAATACATACCCTCAGGTAATAGAAACATCGTTCTGTGTTTGATGTGGGTGGTTGATAACAAAATGAGCCAAGCAACTCTGATTCCACCCCATCCCGAATCACACACGCGGCTCAGAGCATCGGCACACAAAAATCACAGGTTCTCTGATCTTTCTGTTAGCTGAGAAACTACTAATTCGGGATAATTCAGGGGCGCCTGGATGGCGGAGTTGTTGAAGCATCTGACTCTTGACCTCAGCTCAGGTCTTGACCTCAGGGTCGTGAGTTGAAGCCCTGCCTTGGGCTCCATGTTGGGTGTGGAGACTACTTAAAAAAAAAACAAAAAAGAATAATTCATACCTGCTCTTCTAGGAAAAGCCATTGAAGATAATGGGTATATTCTGAGTCTGAAAACCTTGAACATCTCAGTGAGGAAGGCCTCTCATGCATCGATGGAAATTATTAATTACACTGATAATTATTTAGTATAAACTTGGCACCAACCATGATTTGGGCAACGAAGCTGGAATTAATCAAGCCCGTGGTTCATGGAGCTTTGTTTCTACCCAGAGGGTCAGTGTGTGTATGGAGGTGAGAGCACATTATAAAGAAACACATCAGAGAGAGACAGACAGACAGAGAGACAGACAGATGACACAGGCGCCTGGGTGGCTCCATGGGTTGAGCATCCGACTTCGGCCCAGGTCATGATCTTGTGGTGTGTGGGTTCGAGCCCCACGTCGGGCTCTGTGCTGACAGCTCGGAGCCTGGAGCCTGCTTCCGATTCTGTGTTTCCCTCTCTCTCTGCCCCTCCCCCATTCATGCTCTGTCTCTCTCTGTCTCAAAAATAAATAAACGTTAAAAAAAATTTTAAAAAAGAAATGAAAATCCAAATATGTCCCTGATACCTTTTCACTCCCTTCGACATTGGAACACTGTCCTTTCTTTTTGCCAGACAAAATGGTGGCCCTATTTTTCCTCTTTATTATCTCCTTCCTTCTGTCTACTTCTTTCAGACACACACACACACACCAACATTAGACAATCCCCAAAGTATGTTTGTACACAACACAAAAAGTTCAGCACCACGGGGGACACCCTCAGCACTCATCGATTTCCATCTTCCCCTTGAGACGTGTGAGGGGGTGCTTCGGACCCTAGGTGCAGAATTGAGAATCTACAGAAGTGAGGCTTTCCTGGCTTCCCACAATGAACCAGTGCACAGAGGGGACCAGCATATGCTTCTCCCAGAGAGTCGTGTCTCATAGAAAGTTTCTACCAACTGCCTATTGTGATACAGCAAGAAAGACACCAGACCAGTGGTTTCATTCTGTGTGTGCCCAATAGTGAGTCCGTGTAGGATTCTGTGGCTGCTTTAGGCCCTGGGGAAATCACAGGAACTAAACCAAGAGCTTGTATGCAAGGAGTGTGTATTTAAACATTTAAATGGGGCGCCTGAGTGGCTCAGTCGGTTAAGTGTCCAACTTCGGCCCAGGTCACGATCTCATGGTTCGTGGGTTCCAGCCCCGCGTCGGGCTCTGTGCTGACGGCCCAGCACCTGGAACCGGCTTCCGACTCTGTGTCTCCCTCTCTCTCTCTGCCCCTCCCCTGCTCATGCTCTGTCTCTCTCTGTTGCAAAAATAAACTTAAAAAAATAAACACTACAAATAATAAAGAAAATAAGCACTTTAACGACTGCCTTCCAACTAAACTCCCACCTGAAAGGACATAAACTATCCACACGATCCCAGTGCACAGTGATAGCAGATAGAGATCTTCCTCTGCATCCTTCTGCTCTAGAAGTTTAATGAAGAAAAAAGGGAAGCGAAAAGAATGGAGAGAAAAATCATCCATCCCGCATTTTGTCCAGAAAGGGGTATGAGAAAATCTGTGCGCTTTGGTGGCCCTTTTCATCTTGTGCATTTCTATATAGAAATATATTAGTTTCCTAAGGCCATCAGAAGAGATGACCGCAAACTGGATGTCTTAAAACAAAAGGAATCCATCCTCCCCAGCTCTGGAGACCAGAAGGCTGAGATCTAGGCAGGGTAAGACCACTGAGATCCAGGCAGGGCAAGGCCGTGCTCCCTCCTGAGGCCCTAGGGGAGGGTCCTTCTCGCCTCTTCCAGCTTCTGAGGCTCCAGGCGTCCCTGGGCTTGTGGCCGCGTCCCTCCCGTCTCTTCCTCTGTCTTCACGTGGCTTCTCCTGTGTGTCTGCATCTCTCCTCTTCTATCTTGTATAAGGACACGAATATTGGATTAGTGCCCACCCTACTGGCTTCCTTTGATTCCATCTGCAAAGATCCTTTTTTGAAAGAAGGCCACATTCACAGGTACCTGACATTAGGACTTCAACATATCTTTTTGGGGAACACGATTCATCCCGTGAGAAAAGGTACGAAGCTGAGAGAAGCGTATGTGCGTAGAATAGATGATGTATTGGAAAAGTCCTAGAGGTAAAAAGTAAAGTAGAAACTCGACAGCCTCGTGGGCCCTAAGCTCAGTTTTACAGCTGAGGGTCGCATCATAAAGTCTCTGCACTCAGTGTTTAAAGCTCCAGAGGTTGTGTGGACCTGAGAAGGAGTCCAATTAGCAAGGGCAGTTGACTCTTGCCTCACAAAGCAGCTGCTACAATGAGGACACAGGTCCCCAGTAGCAGATGTAGATGTGAGTTGTGTGCATGTCCCCAGCAACCTTCGGGGCCAGTGGGCGCTCGGACCAGCACCCTACGAAGCACATAATAAGGAGAAACCTGAGACCACCATCTATCTCCCTTCCTCGATCCCATCAAGCATCCCTCGTACGTTTCTTTTATCCATACTGAAGGTGGCTTTCCACAAAGGGCTTCTATTTAAACAGCTATCAATAATGCATCCTTTGAGATGGGTAGAAATGAAATGATTCACACTCTCGGGGCCCAAAGACGAGTTATGACGATGCTTTGGATTTTTACATCACTGTGGTCAACTAGATCTCCCATCAACGATTTCTGGGAGGTGTTTCTCCCACTGAAACACTCATACATAATTATTCCGTGTAATCGTTACCCCAGAAGGTCTTTCTACCTCCAACCTCGCAACATGGAACACTCCAATCTCACATACAGACATCGTGAAACATATTTTGGAATGTCAGTATATGTCACACAGTTTCAGTATTTCATCTCCCAGATAAACTATACAAAAGTATATGCTTTGTTTTAATTTTTGAACTTGTTTCTGCACCTTTCCCGTTATTGATATTACGTACTTGGAAGTAACATACCGCCGTGGCCTTAAATGCTACACATAAAAAACACTTTCAATCCACGTGCAACCATTGAGCATTTTGCTTTATGTCCAGTAACTTATTAAACAATATGCCTTTTAGTCCTGGAGCAAAGAAGACCTTGACAAATTTATTAACAAACATAAGTTCATTAAAATGATTCTGTGGCTACATAATTTATGAAGTAATTAATTCTGACTTAAAACAATTATTTACTTGAAACTCAAATTTGCTCTGAAACCCAAAGCAATGTTCCGTCGCCACGACATAATAAAGTTCTTATGTAATTACTAATTAGTCTCAAGCGTGACAAATGTTTTAATTAAAATCACTCAAACAGTTAAGCATTTAACACTTTTTTTTTCCATTTTCCCATTTTGTTTGCCTTAGATTAACTGTTTAACAGTCCCCGAGAGTCTACCCATAACACAGACACCCGTAAGAAAGATTGGACAACTCACCCCCTCGCAGACAGGTGTGCTGTGCCTTGCTGTTATTGCTAAGGTTGTCCTCTAGAATATCTGTAATAGAGTGAGGCAGCCAAAGTCACCGAGAACTTGTCCTAGAGAATCTCTGACTCCTGCATTCAAGGTCTCTTTTTATGCATCAGGAGCTCGACCCACCCAGTCTCGTGCACTGTGCACTCTGTCTGCTCACCAAGGCTGCGCTGGCTGGGGGAATGGGGGGGTCATCAAAGCTCCTTAGCTCTTCGAGACTGTGTGTGCCCGTGGGGCGGAATGGATGAAGGCTCAGAACACCAGTGAGTGCATTCCGACTGGTGGCTTATGGGCACAAAAGACGTCGTGCTCAATGGTGCCTGTTGGGTCCTCATGGAACACCAAGCCAACTCCAATGGAAACCGGGCATCCATCCACGCAGCGCTCGCCCCCCCAATACCCCATCTTGTTCCTTTGTCTTCTTCATCTCTTCCGGCCCACCCTCCACCCAGCACGTCCCCAGTTAGGCTGCACTGCTTGCCTTGGCTGTTTTCATTTTTCCTTCCATTTTATGTTTCCCTTTCTGACTTCTTTCTTCCCCCAAACTTGCAAATGAACGGCATAAGGCACCGGTTATTCTGGTCCGTGTGATTTCACTGTGTTTTGTCAGGACACCTGTCTAGGCATCTCAAAGCACATGAAAAAGAGATGGTAAGCATCTATCTAAATTGCAGTATTCACAGGGCAAGGACTACGCATGTGCTGAGGGTTGTTTGGGGTTTTTGCTTCTTGGTTTCTTAACTCACTGACAGAGACGCTGCTTCCGAGCGATTCTCCCAACATCAAGTGCTGCATTTGTGGCAATTTGCTATACACAGCAAAACGGTGTTGCTTCGCTTCCTGCGCGTTTTCCCGTCCCTGACTCTCCCCCTTGATGCCTGTGAAATTTCCTTGGAAAAGCAACGCCCGTTCATGCCATGCAAGGATGCCCTTTCTTTTCAGCGGATGGGACAGCCTGAGCAACGAGTCACACGCCCTGGTTAACCAGAGGCTCGTGTTGAACCGTTCCTGTGCTGTGTTTCATTTTAACCTGGTTCCGCTTCCCAGCCTAGCATCCGGCGGAGTTCTGCGGCTACGTTGGGCTTAGACAAGACTTTATTTCCGGGAATCTTTTGCTTTTCTACCTGGATGCGTGCCTAACAATCACAAAAAGGAAACTTGAAAGTATTTCACAGTTGTGACTTCAAAATTTGAGGATTACCCATTGCAAAGGCCACGGTCAATGAAGCAGGTGACTTATGTTTCCAGGGCCTGTGACAAAGAGCCAGTAGCATCCAAACTCTACGTAACCACTGATTTTTTTTAACTTCTAGGTGTATCTTTGGAGTTTAATCGTATCGCATATTGACTGTCTCAACGACTCCCCAACTCCATTAACTACTGTATTCCCTGTCTTCTATCTCTGCTGTGTATAGAATCAGCCCACACATAAGAATTCAAGGGGAAGAAATGTACTTAGGAGGAACACAATCAGTACAATTATAAATTCGGTCTCCAACGCACACACAGGCGTCCATTTTCTGCCAGAACACGGCTGATACATTTCATAGTGACGCCGAGGTCTTGCTCGTAGAGTGAAAAACTTTCCTGGTATCCGTTCACCCTGATCTCTTCCATATCCATGAGCTTGATTCAATTTCACTGCTTTTTTTTCTTATTTTTATTTTTTATTCTTTAAATGCGATTTATCGTCAAGTTGGCTAACATACAGTATGTAAAGCGTGCCCGTGGTTTTGGGGGTAGAGTCCCGTGGTTCATCGCTTACATACAACCCCCAGTGCCCATCCCAGCAAGTGCCCTCCTCAATGCCCATCCCCCATTTTCCCCTTTCCCTCACCCCCCATCAACCCTCGGTTGGTTCTCTGTATTTAAGAGTCTCTTTTGGTTTGCCTCCCTCTCTGTTTGAAACTGTTTTTTCCCCTTCCCCTCCCCCATGGCCTTCTGTTAAGTTTCTAAGGTTCCACATATGAGTGAAAACAGAACTTAGGTTCTTCTTTGTGTTGATAAGAGGACATGATGTGCTGGTATATTATTACCAAAGCGGCAGAATCCTGAGGCCGTAAGTGTGTGTGTTTATGACAGGTAGTGTTCATTTCAATCACATTCGGAGGCCGGGTGGCGAGGAGACTCCTTGTCTCATTAGGAATCACTTGGTTGGTCCAATCCTAATATGACCCTGCCTGTGCATCCCGCCCCCTGTGACTGTTGCTGGCATATACACAACATCTGGGCCACCTGGATGCTTCTGGCTTCATCACCTATTTCTTTGCTGTCTCCTTTGCTCTGTCGTTACACACACTCTGTACGAACTTTTAAACAGATGACACGGAACACTTCCGTTTCTTTCCCACCGTCTTTTCTTCTTGGAAAATAATTCCCTCCCCCCCGAATAAACTTGTTGTCAGTAACACAGTTTTTATCCCTCATACGTTGGATGTTTTCCTGACATAGTTCACGTGCTGAGTGAACGCACTGCGTGTTACAACTAAGGAGCTCCCGCGTTGTCAGCACGACTGTGGATGCATGAACTGTATCTTATTTGCCATATGGGAAAACAGCTTTGTTTTCCTGCTCTTTTAAAAAGATAGTAGCCTTGGGGCGCCTGGGTGGCGTAGTCGGTTAAGCGTCCGACTTCAGCCAGGTCACGATCTCGCGGTCCGGGAGTTCGAGCCCCGCGTCGGGCTCTGGGCTGACGGCTCAGAGCCTGGAGCCTGTTTCCGATTCTGTGTCTCCCTCTCTCTCTGCCCCTCCCCCATTCATGCTCTGTCTCTCTCTGTCCCAAAAATAAATAAACGTTGAAAAAAAAAAATTAAAAAAAAAAAAGATAGTAGCCTTTGCTACTGTAAGTGTTGGCTGCACTTTTAACATTTGGTGAATAATAGGATTCCTTTCCAGTAAATCACCCAGCTAGCGGGTGTTTTGGAGACTGAACGTAATTCTTGATATGTTTTTAATCTATCATCTATCTATTATCTATCTATCTATCTATGTATCTATGTATCTATCTATCTATCTATCATCTAGCTATCTAATCTATATATTTTTGCTTTGTTTTATTTTGCTTTGGTCACCTATTTTGATTTGGGAAGGGAAAGTTTCTGCAATTATTGATGTCAATTGCCAATTCTCCTAACAGCTCCCTGGATTTCTTTTTAGATTTTGCCTCTATTTACCCATTTCTTCAACGGCCAGAGAAGGAGGAGGAAGAAGAGGAGGAGAAAAATATTAGGAGAAAGACAAAGGAAAAGAGGTGGAATTAAGTGGGTACTATAATGGCAGAAAAATAGTCAACATCATTTTAACTTATAGAATTAATAAAGGTGGAATTTAATCTAAATTCTCTCCAAAGTTCTGGAGAGGGACATTTTTCTCAGCACTGGGTGCACATTTGTTTTAAACCAATTCCTATTAGTCTAGGAAGAATTAAGATTCACTAGTCTTTCCTGCTCCCCCCTCCAAACTCCTTCACTGGAGATTTTTAGTCCTTGCCCAACAAATTCATCTACATGTCCCAGAGGAAATTAGAGCTTTAATTAAGCTTACAAGAGCCTGCAGTCCTATAAAAGCTAAATAATTAAAAGATCTCAGAACCAGAGGTAGCAAGGATGCCATTTTATGAACACGCACCTGTCCATTTCACAGAGCCAACAAAGGTGTTGGTGTTCTCCCCGGTTTGTCCTGAGAAAGTGGGGGAGAACAGACAAGCTCCTATATAATGGCTGTCACTAATGGCTAAGATCTTTCAAAATAAACCTCTTGTGTCAGTTAATCACAGATACCACCTTTCATGTGTGGGTGCGGACCCAATACAGCCCCAGAAGTAAAGAAAACACAGATTGAGCATTTCAACGGCTCCGTTGCATTGACCTGCAATTGCCCTTTGGTTCTGGCCACACGAAACCTCTGCAGAGGGGCACAGGGCTCATTAAGTCCAACTATCCCGCTGTGAACTCATCTTCCCGGTGATTTCAGTGAGACGACCCCTCCGTTTGACCTCTTTTGCAGGCACATATGCTAACCGCCTACATCAAACTGCTCCCAGACATTCACGCTAATTATTCACAACTGTTTTCAAAAACGGTGAAATACACATGGGTTCACCGGGGACTTTGAAAACGTGTAATCAAGCTGAGAATACAAAGTTATACTTTGCAACATGTAATTCACTAACCTATTTCTTCAGTGGGGATTTTCTTTCTTTTTCTGTACTTACATTTTTTTTAATATGAAATTGAGTGTCACATTGGTTTCCATACAACACCCAGGGCTCATCCCTACAGGTGCCCCCCTCAATGCCCATCACCCATCCTTCCCTCCCTCCCACCCCCCATCAACCCTCATTTTGTTCTCAGTTTTTAACAGTCTCTGATGGTTTGCCTCCTTCCCTCTCTAACTTTTTCTTTTTTTTCCCTTCCCCTCCCCCATGGTCTTCTGTTAATTTTCCCAAGATCCACCTATGAGCAAAAATATATCGTATCTGTCTTTCTCTGCCTGACTTATTTCACTTAGCATAACACTCTCCAGTTCCGACTTATTTCACTTAGCATCACACTCTCCAGTTCCATCCACATTGCTACAAATGGCCAGATTTCGTTCTTTCTCGTTGCCATGTAGGATTCCATTGTGTATATAAACCACGACTTCTTTATCCATTTGTCAGTTGATGGACATTTAGGCTCTTTCCATTCGTCGGTTGGTGGACATTAGGCTACCATTGAAAGTGCTGCTATAAACGTCGGGGTACAAGTGCCCCTATGCATCAGTACTCCTGTATCCCTTGGGTCGATTCCTAGCAGGGCTATTGCTGGGTCGTAGGGTAGATCTATTTTTAATTTTTTGAGGAACCTCCACACTGTTTTCCAGAGCGGCTGCACCAGTTTACATTCCCACCAACAGTGCAAGAGGGGAAGCTGAGTAAAGAGGTGTGATGCAGATGCAAAGTTTTTCTTTACAAAATGTAATTCCCTAACCTTTTTCTTCAGTGGGGATTTTCATTAGTAGGAAGGTCAAGATGAGTGAACAGGTGTATGTAGATCTTTCACCACCAGCTCAGCTACATATGTATTGGCAGATGTCACTTACCCTGACCCAATACATTCTGATAATTCATCTCTGGCACTTTTAGTCACTGCGTGCCTGTCACCCATGACTGATTTACTGTCACTTCCTCCAGTCCATAGGCAGACCCCAAGAAATCATGATTTGGTAGATGCTTGCCACCATCTTCCAGATTTTAAGCACTATACCTCAATTCCAAAAGACCCTATGTAAATGTGAATATCCCATGACTATTTACCCATAAAAACACATTAGAAAATGAGACCAGAGACAATGAAATTAAAGCTCAGGAAAACATCCTGATTTTATGTGCTCTTCCTGTGGCTGGGGCCTTGACATGGTGAAGGACAAGGGCCATGAGCACTAAGCACTTTTTTCCCATCAGGGCTGTATTCCACGGCCATCTGGAATCAGAGTATTGTCTGGTGACTAACATGTTATCTGCCTGTGGCAGAACATCGTTTTGGAATTTGACCAGCATTTCCAGCTTAGACAAAAGGGCGCTCCTTCTCCACAAAAGACAGTAATTCAGACGGGCAAGTTAGAAACTAGAGGCACATTGAGTTCATGTTCACAAACACGGCAAATTTGGTAACAAACGTCAGTGAAGATCACCCAAATAACAGAGATTGTACAGGTTAACCCTTCAACAATGTGGGTTTGAACACTTAGATGAAAATTGTTTTTCTACACGTACAGTGTAGTCCTGTACGTGTATTTTCTCTTCTTAATGATTTAAAAAAATTTTTTTTTAGTTTATTTGGTTTTGAGAGAGAGAGAGAGAGAGAGAGAACACGAGTAGAGGGAGGGGCAGAGAGAGAAGGAGACACAGAATCCGAAGCAGGTTCCAGGCTCCAAGCTGACAGCACAAAGCCCGACACGGGGCTCGAACTCACAGACCTCGAGATCGTGATGTCGGATGCTTCACCGACTGAGCCACCCAGGCGCCCCTCTTCTTTATGATTTTTAAATCACCTTTTCTTTTCTCTACCTTACTTTATTATAAGAATACAGTATATAATACCTACATAAAATATGGTTTGATTGACTATTTATATGATTGGTAAGGCTTCTGGTCAACAGTAGGCTATGAGTGGTTAAGATTTTAGGGGGTCAAAAGTTATACGGATTTTTGATGCATGGTAGGCCAGCGTCCCTAACCCTTACATTGTCTAAGGCTAAACCATATATTTATATTCTATGTGAAAAATGGAATCCTTTTCAAAACAGAATCTCTCATCATGTAAGGCCATCCAATTTGATCTTTTGGAGAAAAATACCAAGTCTTTGATCACAGTACTTTGAGAGAGCAATGAGTAAAATTGAAACAAAAGTCATGAATGCAGGTGCAAAATTTGAAGCCAATCTCCAAGACACTATGTCTAAGGATTATTTGTAAAACATTAAAAGCCCAGCATCTGGCTATGGAAAACAGGAAGTGAAGTTTAAATTATCCCTAGATCTCCAATGGGGGCTGGCAGATGGGGATGAAATTAGGGAAACTTGTAATAATAGGTAAACTACAATAAATACCTGAAGCTTACAAAAATATTTAAAGCAATTGACAAGGCTACCCCAAATTATTTTTTAAAACATTTTTAATGTTTATTTATTTTGGGGAGAGGGACAGAGTGTGAGATGGGGAGGGGCAGAGAGAGAGGGAAACAGAATCCGAAGCAGGCTCCAGGCTCTAAGCTGTCAGCACAGAGCCCGACGCGGGGCTCGAACTCACAAACCATGAGATCATGACCTGAGCCGAAGTTGGACGCTTAAGTGACTGAGACACCCAGGCGCCCCAGGGCTACCCCAAAGTCTAACATTGTATCACTTTATGCATGTCACTGACCATGACTGGAAGCCAACATTGCAACACACATTGGACTGGACCACATGAGACAGGCTCTCTTTCTTCCAAGACTGGAAGATTAAAGAGGGCAGAGTGTGTCTCCTGAGATCATTGCCTTTCCCCCAGGACCTCAAATAATGCCTGACTCAAAAGTTGCTCCTAACATATTCATTGTTGTTGAGATAAAATCCAGATTATGTAGAATTAACCCTTTTAAAGTGAACCATCTATCAGCATTGGGGATCTTCATAGTCTTGGCCAACCGTCACCAAGATCTCACCCCAGGACATTTTCATTGCCCCAAGATGACACCTCCCACCCAATAATTAGTCACTCCCCTTTCTTCATTCCCCACAATCCCTGGCAATCACTCGTTTGATCTGTGTTAAGATAGATTTAACCATTTTGGATATTTCTTTAAGTGGTATCATATAACGTGTGACCTTTTGTGTCTGACTTATTTTACTGAGCATAATGTTCTCCAGGTTCATCCATGTTATAGCAGGTGCTATTTCTCAATTCCCTTTTATAGCTAAATAATATTCCATCGTATGGATAGACCACAATTTGTTTATCCACTCATTCACTAGTGAACATTCAGATCGTTTCTACCTTTTGCCCACTGTGACTAGTGTTTTTATGAATATGTCTACAAGAATTTGTGTGAGTGCCCCAACGTGTCGACCAGATAGACCAAGATAAACCCATTAGACTGACATTTCCATGAGTTTCCCAACGTGTCGACCAGATAGACAAACAAGATAAACCCATTAGACTGACATTTCCATGAGTGTATTTATTGAAATATTACCCTCATAACATTTTCCCATGCTCTGTTACTTAAATTTAATTTAAAATATGTTGTACATTATGTCCTCCTTCTTAGGGATTTTCAACATACTGTCCCATATAAAACATTCTGAGGGTGAGGCATTTTACAGACAGTCCACAGAGAAAATGTAATAATATCAAGCCCATTGCTTCCCAAACTTATTTGTTTAAAGAGCTAACTTGACAATAAATTATATCAAAAAGAACCCACAACATTTTTTTAAAAAGCAAAAAAAAGACTGAGCCACATTTTGTCATTATAGTTCTTACTAGCAATCTGTTGAATCCAATTTATTATATTTCATGCCACCCAATAAACTGGAGGAAGAAAGCCAATGTTTGTTTCTCCTCCTTAATCACCTAAGGTGTCCAGTAACCTTACCATGAGTATGACATTTCTCTCCCCTCGTAGAGACTTTGCCTTTATCTTTTGAATAAAAAAAGGAACTTATGCAAAAGTCTCTGTCCGTGTTGGCTCCCAGGAACTGTGGAACAACACGCTCTTCGGATGATAGAAGACCAAGGATGGGAAGTGTGAAAATAATGAGGTGGAGTTCGAGCCTATGCTCAGTTAACTTTCACGGGAAAGATCAGTGATTTCAAAGGTTAGTGTACGAGGATGTCTTGATGATGACAGATTTGTAATACAGCTCGAAGTCCCGGGTTGTGATGGCTCCAGTTTTGGTTTTCTTTTTCAAGATCGCTTTGGCTCTTCGGGGTCTTTTCTGGTTCCACACAAATTTTAGGATTACTCGTTCTAGCCCTGTGAAGAATGCTGGTGTTCTTTTGATAGGGATTGCGTTGAATACGTAGATTCCTTTGGGTAGGATCGACATTTTCACAATATTTGTTCTTCCGATCCAGGAGCATGGAATCTTTTTTCCATCTTTTTGTGTCGTCTTCAATTTCTTTCATTAGCTTTCTATAGTTTTCAGACTATAGATCTTTTCCAAGGCTGGGGTTAATATGGCTGGTTGTGGAAGCATGAGAGGGAAAAGAGAAGGGAAGAAGGGGGAGCAGATGGGAGGAGAATATAGGCAGAGAAGAGGCCACAGAAACGCTCAGCAGATGCACCCTGGTGAAATCAGCGGGCCTTTCTGGGGTCTCTCCTTGTTCTGGCTCGGCCTGAGTACCGCGTGCAGGGGAGAATAAGGCGTTCCTGGTTTCTGTGGAGCTTGCAACGTCTTGTCTCCTCCTAACGCTCGTACCAAACAGCTGCATGAACAGCTATTATCTACACTCCAGCAAATTCATCCAAACACATTCAGAAGCAAAACCTTTTTTTCAAATTTCAAACAAAAGCGTATCTAGCTATGTAAGGTTAAAACTGTCTTATTTATAGGCTACGATTGAAATTCGCTGGAACAAAGGGGTTATTTAAAACAGCAAAATTGTAACGCGGGGCATTAGAGAAGGGTTTTACAGATCATACCAGGAACCAGAGGCAGCCCCTACATTCCTCTCTTGGGTTGACAGGGTGGGCTGAGGATGTTAAATGCCATTAAGAAAACTTGATTTAATGATGTGTTAGCAGATCCAATAATGAGACTTTTTAAAGCATATTAGATTTCAATTTGCAGATAACTCCCTGAATATCACTTCCCCGACAAAATCGCCCTGATTGTTATACTCTCAGAGGTTTTTGGATTCTTGCTGTCAAGATACATTTTAAAATAAATACATATATGTGTATATGTGTACACATTATATATATATGTGTGTATATATACAAACATAATAGATAGTCTTCCTACTCTTTAAAAATTTTTTTAATGTTTTATTTATTTTTGAGAGAGAGAGAGAGAGAATGAGCAGGGGAGGGGCAGAGAGAGACAGAGACACAGAATCCAAAGCAGGCTCCAGTCTCCGAGCTGTCAGCACAGAGCCCCACGTGGGGCTTGTACCCGTGAACTGTGAGATCATGACCTGAGCTGAAGTCAGACACTCAACCGACTGAGCCACCCAGGTGCCCCAACAGTCTTTCTACTTCTGATTTTTCCTAACTTTAAAGCTTCTCTTTTCTTGAAGAATTCTCATGACAGATGTGGATATAGATATCCATAATATATTTAATATATGGATATAGATAAGTAATACATAGATATATAATGAGATTGTATTAACTGGACCATGATGCCAAAATAAACTTCCTGAAGTCTGGAAGGATGGTAATGAGACAGGGTTATATGTATTTCCTGTGTCTCTGATTAAGAGCCCCTTAATAAAGGGTGCCATGAAATCCACTCTATTTCCCACATTGTAAGTCAATGTTATATTGGAAGGGAGATACCATCGTTTATGCCTGGAACCTAGCAGACTATTCCAGAAGATTCCTGCTGAAATGAAGCAAAGCCCGTTGGCACGTCATGGGACAAAGATAGGGTGTCAGATTCAGCAAGTCAGGGGGCCAATAGAAACAGACATGAGCAAGTTCAAGGAAGAACATGAATCGTGCAGAAATCAGCCTGTATCTAACACACAGGCACTGATTCTCCGGGCACTGAGGTGAAGTATCCAAGGTGGCCTTTCCACTGGTGCCCAAATCAAACCATCCTCTCTACACATCCTTACTCTCATGACTTCACCGACCCCAAACTGAGAGCTTCAAAGAGAGTTGGGGGGGTTGGTAAGGACTCCAGAAAAGGGGGAATAATGAACTTTCTGGAAGTCACTCCAGATAGTCAGTGGAGGTCACCTCAAATAGTGATTCATTTCTGTGCCAAACGTTTTGAAATAAAAATGGAGTAAGATTTCTTCTATGCTACTGCAGGAGAATGAATTAAAACTAGCTTCAAAATAAATAAGTCAGCAATTACAATTACACTGAGGCATACACATTGAGCTAAAAAAAAACAATGTTATAAGAATTCACCAAAAAAACAAAGAAAAGAAAACCAAAACCCAAAACTGATTGCAAACATCAAGTATGATCGCTGGATTTTCAGTTATTCGTGCGTACTCACATGGCTTTGCTTTGCTCATTGATTGGCCTTATCAGAAAATATAATCAATGCACCCAAAGAAAACAAACAGTGTGTGTGAACAGAGAGGAGACAGACGTCAGGGTATGCCTTCTTCGGGAAGATACACAATTCCTTGAGTCCAAATGGGAGACACTTTGGGCCCAGATGTTAAGCAGTATGGGAGGCCTAACTCAGCTCTAACATGGCTTAGACCACATAGATTCCGTTGACTAGTCTAAATATCATCTCAGAGTGTATTAAAATACGATATATCCAGGGGCGCCTGGGTGGCGCAGTCGGTTAAGCGTCCGACTTCAGCCAGGTCACGATCTCGCGGTCCGTGAGTTCGAGCCCCGCGTCAGGCTCTGGGCTGATGGCTCAGAGCCTGGAGCCTGTTTCTGATTCTGTGTCTCCCTCTCTCTCTGCCCCTCCCCCCGTTCATGCTCTGTCTCTCTCTGTCTCAAAAATAAATAAACGTTAAAAAAAAATTAAAAAAAAAAAATACGATATATCCAGAGATCTAGACAGAGTGGTATAGACCATTTGGATTCTATTGGACTGCCAGGAGAATCTTCCAGCTCTTCCCAAACTGTGGGGTGCACCATGGGGCACCCAAACTTTCCGTGTTTGTAGGTACTTCCTAGATATCGTGTGATAAAAATAACAGGTGCTTTATGCCCACTGATTTCAGCCAGTGGCTTTTAGTGCTGACATCTGTCCGTCCAGCTATCTATCTGCTTTCTGCCTTCCTCCTGCTTAGAAGCAAGACAAAACTCCCCTTGAGGTCACAAAGTTACCGTTTGGTAAATCCTATGCCTCATGAGGGCATGTTCAATTTCTTATGAAATTCAGAATGAGCAACGTTCCAAACACTTCACTCCACTGTGCATATAATAATTAAATTTAGTGGGTATCCGGTGATTCATTAATGAATTAATGATCCCCTCAATACAGTTGGTTAAGCGTCAGAGTTGGCTCAGGTAATGACCTCACAGTTCATGAGTTCGAGCCCCGTGTCGGGCTTTGTGCTGACAGCTCGGAGCCTGAAGCTTGCTTCGGATTCTGTGTCTCCCTCTCTCTCTGTTCCTCCCCCACTCATTCCCTCTCTCTCTCCAACTCTCTCTCTCTCTCAAAATAAATAAATCAACTTTTAAAAACATTTAAATAAACCAAGGCTTCTCAACCTCAGAAACACAAACATTTGGGGCTGTCAAGTTCCTTGTTGTGGGAGGTAATGTTTGCTTTCATTTACTTACCCAACAGACACTTGGGTACAATAGGTAACCTGTCAATATTCTGGCCCATACATGTCCAAACATTGTTCACAAGTCCAAAGTCCCTGTGCAACTTTTAAAAGAATTGGGAAGACTTCACCCTCTGCGTGTGTGTGCTCATGTGCGCGTGTGTGCGTGTTGGGACACCACAGCCCCCAATAACACTGGAGAAATGCTGGAGGATGGCTAAACATATGTTAAAGGAACACGTGCGCACTGAGTTCGCCATCTTGCAGATGCAGAATGTTGCGATAAAGACAATGCCTTCCTTCCCTGAGGCGCTCAGCAGTGGACACATCGTTCCGACTTCCCTCATCTCACTGAATCTTTGTTACCACCCTGTTGAGCAGAACCAACTCTTCATCTCAGAGATGATGTCATGGGAGCCGAGAGAAGTTAACTGCCGTGCCCCGATTCCCAGGTAGGGACAAATGAAGCCAACGCCTAAATTGAGATATTTTGACTGCAAGCTCTATGGTCTTTCTCCTCTAAGAAATGTGTTTATTTCAATCTCAGTCATTCAATTTCAAAACCATTGATGTATCCAGCAAATCCTGAACTAGAAAGCGTTTCTGAAATAGATTTTTGCAGCCTTTGCGCAAATGCCAATGCCATCTCTGCTTTGCAAATTTAAGAATGGGCCCTGTCTTCCTCACTGTTACCACCGTTCCTTCTTTCAAAATGTATATGTCTTTCATTTTGTTGGGTTAAGAGAAAGGAAAACAGAAGTGGTGAGATATGGTGGCACTGAGTGAAAAATGAATAATAAATGACATTGTAAGAATAACTAAATCCCCCTCTGCTTCGGCCCTGGTTCAGAATGTGCTGCCGTATTTTAAAAGTTCAGAACCTGAAAGGTTCAATTATTTTCAGAAAAAAAAAAGACTCACATCTTTTGGGACCTCAACCTGTTACTAATATTGTATCATTAGAACATAATAGGCTTTCCTGGATGATAAATCTCAAACTGTCTGTTTATTGGTCTCTGTCATTCTTGCTGTGGAAAAGCAAGAAGAAACACCCACTTGTTCAGCCCCCATCATCTGGTATTTGGGGAGGTATAATCCTCCATATTTTGTAATATCAGGATCTGTGCTCCTTTCCTTCTCATACCCAGCCCTTAAAACCAAGTGACCGCACGTTCTTGGCTCAAGCGCAGACCCTATTATAAAAGGGAAGTCAAGGAATAAATTCCCTGAAGACAGGGACTTCTTCAATGCTGACTACCATGGGCTGTGCCCTGACACCTGGATGTCCATTGGGAGACATCTGGAAGCCATTGAAGGAGGCCCACATGCACAGAAAGGAAGTAACTCAGTCAGGCATGACAGCAGGACTCTGCAGTTGGGGAACAAAGTCTTCTTAAAGCAGGACCTTCTTGGTCTTTATTTAATTGAACATTCTGGGATGATTTCGGTATTACCGTGCTCAGGCCGCCTTGACAAAGGACCACAGACCGGGGAGCTTAAACAACTAGTATTTATTCCCCCCGGTCTTGGAGGCTGGGAGTCTGAGATCCAGGCGGGGCTGAGGCTGGTTCCTCCGGAGACATGTCTCCTTGGTGTGGAGACGCCATGTTCTCCCTGTGTCCTTGTGTGGTCGTCCCTCTGTGCCTGTCTGTGTCCTCATCCCCACTTCTTACAAGGACCCCTCTCCGATGGGATTAAGATCTATCCTAATGATCTCATTTTACCTTAACCCCCTCTTTAAAGATCCCACTTCCAAAACAGACACATCCGAGGTCCTGGGAGTGGGGACTTCAACATGCAGATTTGGGGAGGCGATACGACTCAGTGCATAACAATTTCTCATCATAAACCGAAGAAAATACGTACGTATTTTGTGGGCATTCACCATGACATAAGTGGCACGATGGGAAAAGGAAGTTTGTTAAGTCAATAAGTAAGGGATTTCAGTTTCTCTGGTTGTAGTCAAATGAGAAATGATAAGAAATCAAATGTCATCATCTTTCAATTATCCCTGATACAATCCTTGCAAATCATGTTACCTCAACAGGTCCTGAAGTAAGGTCTGCCCTCTGGAATTCATGATGTTTTGTGACCTTTCAGAAAGCAGTGACATGTTCATGGTTTCAAAAAGGTGGTCCTAGAACAAGATATGGTCCCAAACGAACGATCTTCCTACCATCTTCCTGAAGCTTTTAGTGTTGAGAGTTTTGCCAAAAGGATATCGCACAGAACCGTGCTTTTTTCAAATAAATATTTCCACAATTTCACTTTATTTTGCAGTGAATGTGGTCAATCATTCCGTGTCTGTAAACCTATTACGTTCAAGGTATCACATATATTACATTTTTATACTCTATGTTCCTGAGAAGAAAATTTTTTGTTCTACGAAGAGAAGAACAAGAGTCTAATGAAATTGAGACTCGAAAAGATAAAGGAAATGAAACCACTTAGCACAGGACACGGGCACTGGTTGTACTAAGAGCTTCTTCTGAAATGTCACAGTTGTACTGACAGCTCTAATTGCCGTCTGTATCAGTCATGTCATATTCCTGCAGGAAGTCGGATTTAAAACATTAAAGCTATTCCAAAACACTTAAAATGTTAAATCTTTACAGCAATTTTCCGGGACACAAAGAACAGCCTTGTGTTCGGGCTTGGTGACACATTCCCGGGGTGTCACAGAAGCTTGGGTTTGTCATAACCGCGCGAGCGCTTCCTAATCAACAGCGGTCGTTGTCCACCCAGACCTCCTTCATCTCGCTTCAGATTGACCACGTCCACACCTGGCATCGTTTGTTTCTCCGTGGTCAACGGTCCATGAGACCGGAGCTCAAGAGTGTATTACAGACGGTCACCAGACCTTCGCTGAGCCAGAGGGAAGCTGTCTTGTCCGGGCCTTTGCTTATCCTTCTGAGGGAAGACAGGTGTCCCAGAGCCAAATCACCAAACTGATTGACGCAGGGCAGCCTGAGAAAATGAAGCATCCGAAGCATAACACGACAGGACTGCCATCTGAAACGTCACCTGCCCACCAGCGCCTGGACACATGTGATCCTACCCGAAGAGCAAACTATCCACCAACCCTTGGCGGTCTGGTGGCTTCCACTTTCCTTGCCCACTGCCTCAGAACTTGCGAGCTATCTCGGTGATGCCCGGGCTCACGCTCAAAAAGGGTGGCCCGTTTCACTTGAGTCTTTCCCAGACAGGGCAAACTTCTGTCTATCTGTTCTTGACCATCATAGGAAGAGTTCAACTGATGTGGGGTGAATGCAAGAAATGAAGGAATATCGGAGAGTTCTCCAGAGCAGAAAAGGCACCCCGTCTGCATGAGTTTTCCATATCTGCTGTAACAAACGACACAAAAGAGACAGTTCCAGGGGGCAGTAGTCTCACTAAAGCTGAAATCCAGGTACTGGGAGTGCTGGGATTTTTGGAGGCTGTGGGGGGAATCCCTTTCCTGGCCTCTAGGGACCCTATATGTGATATGTTTTGTATTGCATATTGTGTGTTATGTGTTGTATGTTATATACAGGTTTTAGAGTATGTGCTCACTGCTTAAAAATGTGGTTTTCTAACACATATAATAATAAATTGTAGAAGAATAGAATTATGGAATTCTGTTATGGAATAGAATTAATTACCTAAGAGTTATAGAATAATTAAGGAATAAAGCAGAAAAAAGCCTATATTTTATACATTTTTATCATATATTATATTAGAGATACATGATACTAGAAATATATTATATTAGAGGTATATTATAGTATACTATATTGTATGAGAGATATATTGTATTAGAGATGCAGTATATGATATTGTATTAATTATAAATTTGGAGCATGTGCTTTTACATACTTCATGGTATCTTCTATTTAAAAAAAAAAAAGCTTACATATTTGCACGTACACATGCTCCTGTTCACAACTTGTAAAAAACAGTTTTATGTACGACATACACAGAATTTCTCCTACTGCATTTTAGGTATAACATTTATCCTACTTCTTAGAATGCTTGACATGCATCAAGAAAGCAAACAAAAAATATGGTGTTGGGGATACATTTCAATCATATTTTTTAATTTTTAATTTTATCTATTTATTTTGAGAGAGAGAGAGCACGTGCATGTGTGCACAGAGGGAGGGGCAGACAGAGAAGCTAGGACACAACCCCGATATGGTGCTCGAACTTGCGGAACTGTGAGATCATGACCTGAGCTGAACGCTCAAGAGTCGGACGCTTCCCCAACTGAGCCGCCCAGGCGCCCCAAATTTTAATCATTTTATTTACGCAATATACAATCATATAGGCCTATTATTCATATTATTCCATTATTAAACTATTTGAGATTACTATATTAGAATTGAACTGCTATAATGTATGTATATTTATATATTTTTAATATATATATTTATATATTATATTTTTTATTTTATATATTTTATATATTTTAATATATTTATGTATTTTATATATTTATATACATTTATATATTTCTATATTTTATATATTCATATATATTTGTATGTATATTTATATATTTATGTATTTAAATATATATTTATATATATTTATATATATTTTTATATATTTTCATACATTTATATATTTATATATATTTTATATATCTATATATATTTAAATATATTATATATTTATATAAATGTATATTTTGATATATATTTATATATATTTAAATATATTTTTATATATTTGAATATATTTTATATATTTATATATATTTATATATATTTAAATATATTTTTATATATTTGCATAATATTTGTTATATATATGTATATACTTATATATAAATATATATTTAACTTGTGACTGCATTTATATATAACTAAACAATTTTTGTATAGTATACAAAAATACATATACATATAGATATATGTTGTATATATAGTATATATGCAGTTATATGTGTAGTATATATGCTTATATTTATATGCATAAATAAAAATTATATATGCAGTGTATCATATATGCTTGTCTGTGTATCTCTCTATATAGATAAATGCACATAGATGGGCGTTTCTATATGTACACATATGTGTATTTACACATCACAGTGGTAGGTGTGTGCACTGGTCAAACTTGAGCCCCAAGCCTGACAAATGCCCTCTCTGCCCCTCACTAGGTGTAGACACCGGACAGGGTGATTTCTGCCTGCACAGTCTTGGCCCGGTTCCAGCCTCTGTCCTCAGATCCCAGGGCGGTCTCAGGCGGCTGACACACAGGACGGAATTTTTCCATCGTACGGTAGGATCAAAAGTGCAGCTGATCGCTTTGAATTAACCACAAGGCCAAACGCCTCCTTATAAATAATAGCTGAGGCCATCTGACGCCTGTCAGGGCTGACAGCAACAATTAAGTGCATAGACACGCGGAATTTACCTGAGACCGTGGGGCGCTCACATCAAAGACACCACGCGAATCTGTATTCTTTGGAAACCCCACTCAACCACCTTCTGGAGCAAAAAACATCACGAAAGCTGAAGACAGAACAGGACTGTTTGGTCCCCTCCAAAGACAAGGCTGTCCGTTCACCCCCGGGGAACGCAGGTCGTGCCAGCACTGGGCACGCAGCTTCGAGCAAAGACTCAGGGGGCCCAGCCCCTCCAGGCAGACAGCAGGGAACCTTCCTCAAGGGAAGGGGACATCTGTCTTTGGTGTCAGGGTGAGCAGTCCGTCTGCAGAAAGCATCGCGGGCTCCTAGGACGCTCTGGAGAGAAGGCAAGAGAAAGGAGACACAGCGTTGGAGACAGAGGTCGGACCTCCGTTTGTACGGAAAGAAACCGCCCCCTTGTCTTGTTTGTATAACATACGCTGAACGCAGCACCTGATGCTTTGACCACTGACACACATTCATTGGCTGAGCCAACGTGGGGACAGCAGGGACCAGAGGGACAGGACAGGATGCTCACACAGCACAGGGAGCAAGGCGCCAACGGCCAAGTGCGGGATGCTCCCCACGTCCAAAGCCGGGAAAGTCACCTGCATGGCGGCCTCTGTCTCTCAGCATCTCAGCTGACTTCGCCCACCCTGTGGATTTCCGTGTCCACACAGCTAGACGATAAAGCCCAGCATGGTCACAACCTGACGGACCCCAGCCTGCAAGCAGGTCGTGCAAAAGGATGCATGCTACCTGCCACGTTTGACCCTCCACCCCACACCCCGAGGACGCCCTTCGTGCTACGTGATTGCAGAGAATGAGCGAGCTGCACAGGACGAGAAAGACTTGCTCCCTCCCTGCATTTCAGAACCAGGGAAACAACCGCTTGGGTCTGCCTCCCTGTGGATCCTTTTATTTATTTTTTTACATTTATTTATTTTTGAGGGACAGAGAGTGAGAGAGCAGGGAAGGGGCAGAGAGAGGGAGCCACAGAATCCCAAGCAGGTTCCAGGCTCTGAGCTGTCAGTATAGAGCCCGACGAGGGGCTCGAACTCACAGACTGCAAGATCATGACCTGAGCCGAAGTCGGACGCTCAACCGACAGAGCCACCCAGGCGCCCCATGTGGATCCTTTTAAAAGTCCAACTTTAGGGGCGCCTGGGTGGCGCAGTCGGTGAAGCGTCCGACTTCAGCCAGGTCACGATCTCGCGGTCCGGGAGTTCGAGCCCCGCGTCGGGCTCTGGGCTGATGGCTCAGAGACTGGAGCCTGTTTCCGATTCTGTGTCTCCCTCTCTCTCTGCCCCTCCCCCGTTCATGCTCTGTCTCTCTCTGTCCCAAAAATAAATAAAAAACGTTGAAAAAAAAAACAACAACAAAGTCCAACTTTGCCAAGACATGAAGGCAACCCAAAGAGACAAATCCTCAGTAACTAGATGAAAAAAAAACAATTTTTTTAAATGAAAGGAAATTAAATCCAAGCCACTGTTTAGCACTTTTACCTCTCTGCAAGAACTTAAGAGACACCACCAGTCTCTTTTGGTAAACAAAAGCTGAGGAAATAGTGACTTCAATCCCGTTGGCTTCCTATTTTTTTAAAAAAAGAAAAAGAAATGTGGCACTCTTGATTGAGCCTTGACAGGCATAATTCAGGACCCAGCAATTCTGGTTCTAAGACTCATTCTGTAAAATCAGGAAATATGCTTTCAATGGCACAACATGCACATGAGAAAAGGCGCTACCACACGAGGGACGCTGACAATACAGTGAAACCCTCCGACTTCGGCTCAGGTCACGATCTCACGGTTCGTCGGTTCGAGCCCCGCGTCGGGCTCTGTGCTGATGGCTCGGAGCCTGAAGCCTGCTTCGGATTCTGCGTCTCCCTCTCTCTCTGCCCCTCCCTTACTTGCTCTCTCTCTCTCTCTCTGTCAAAAATAAATAAACACTGAAAAAACCTAAAAATAAATAAAAGGACTTTGTGAAACCAAACCTCACAAACGTTTAATATATTTTTCCAGTACATCTGTGGTTTACAGAACTCAATACTAAAAAGAGAGCAAATCCCACAATACGGATGCTTTCTGCATCCCGTAAAAAAAAAACAAAAACTAATGACTTCTTGGCCTTTTCAAACAGCTACGCTCTGTAGCACTAACACGGTTCAAAGAGGCAGACGCCTCGTGAAGCCGAACTCAGGGAAGTTTCTCCAGCGTCTCAGACCCAGTCCTGGCAGCTGACGAGAAGGTCAGAAGAACATGCCCTCTTATCGCCAATGCCAACGGTCTGTGGCATCTCTCCGATGGCTTTAGGACAGCTCTGTTCACGGCTTCCAAAGGGCCCGTGTTGTGGGAAAGAACACGAAACGCCGGTCTGAATTTACTCACCTAAACAGACACAGGCGTGGCGCTTGTCATTCTTCCTGATACTGTTAGCTGGGGACACGGGCTTTGTCACGGGCTTTGGGGGCCACACAAAGCAAACACCCTGGTACACAGTCTCTTCGCTTCCTGGGGCTGTCGTAACTAACAGCCATGAACTGAGTGGTTGGAAACCACAAGAATTCATCCTCCCCCAGCTGTGGAGACCAGCAGTCTGAGATCCAGCCGGGGCAGGACCCCTGAGATCCTGGCGGGGCAGGACCCCTGAGATCCAGGCAGGGCAGGACCCCTGAGATCCTGGCGGGGCAGGACCCCTGAGATCCAGGCGGGGCAGGGCCGCTGAGATCCAGGCGGGGCAGGGCTGCTGAGATCCAGGAGGGGCAGGGCCACTGAGATCCAGGAGGGGCAGGACCACTGAGATCCAGGAGGGGCAGGACCACTGAGATCCAGGAGGGGCAGGACCACTGAGATCCAGGCAGGGCAGGGCCGCTGAGACCCAGGCAGGGCAGGGCCGCTGAGATCCAGGCAGGGCAGGACCACTGATGTCCAGGCAGGGCAGGGCCGCTGAGATCCAGGCAGGGCAGGACCACTGATGTCCAGGCAGGGCAGGGCCACTGAGACCCAGGCAAGGCAGGAACACTGAGATCCAGGCAGGGCAGGGCCACTGAGATCCAGGAGGGGCAGGGCCACTGAGATCCAGGCGGGGCAGGGCCGCTGAGATCCAGGCGGGGCAGGGCTGCTGAGATCCAGGCGGGGCAGGGCCTCTGAGATCCAGGAGGGGCAGGACCACTGAGATCCAGGAGGGGCAGGACCACTGAGATCCAGGCAGGGCAGGGCCGCTGAGACCCAGGCAGGGCAGGGCCACTGAGATCCAGGCAGGGCAGGGCCACTGAGACCCAGGCAAGGCAGGAACACTGAGATCCAGGCGGGGCAGGGCCACTGAAATCCAGGAGGGGCAGGGCCACTGAGATCCAGGCAGGGCAGGGCCACTAAGATCCAGGAGGGGCAGGACCCCTGAGATCCAGGATGGGCAGGGCCACTGAGATCCAGGCCGGGCAGGACCACTGAGATCCAGGCAGGGCAGGACCACTGAGATCCACGCAGGGCAGGGCCACTGAGATCCAGGCAGGGAAGGGCCACTGAGATCCAGGAGGGTCAGGGCCACTGAGATCCAGGCAGGGCAGGGCCACTGAGATCCAGGCAGGGCAGGGCCACTGAGATCCACGCAGGGCAGGGCCACTGAGATCCAGGCAGGGCAGGGCCGCTGAGACCCAGGCAGGGCAGGGCCGCTGAGATCCAGGCAGGGCAGGACCACTGAGATCCAGGCAGGGCAGGGCCGCTGAGATCCAGGCAGGGCAGGACCACTGATGTCCAGGCAGGGCAGGGCCACTGAGACCCAGGCAGGGCAGGAACACTGAGATCCAGGCAGGGCAGGGCCACTGAGATCCAGGAGGGGCAGGACCCCTGAGATCCAGGACGGGCAGGGCCACTGAGATCCAGGCAGGACAGGACCACTGAGATCCAGGCAGGGCAGGGCCGCTGAGATCCAGGCAGGGCAGGGCCACTGAGATCCAGGAGGGGCAGGGCCACTGAGATCCAGGCAGGGCAGGACCACTGAGTTCCAGGTAGGGGAGGACCACTGAGATCCAGGCAGGCCAGGGCCACTGAGATCCAGGGGGTGCAGGACCACTGAGATCCAGGAGGGACAGGACCACTGAGATCCAGGCAGGGCAGGGCCACTGAGATCCAGGCAGGGCAGGGCTGCTGAGACCCAGGCATGGCAGGGCTGCTGAGACCCAGGCATGGCAGGGCCACTGAGATCCAGGCAGGGCAGGGCCACTGAGATCCAGGCAGGGAAGGGCCGCTGAGATCCAGGCAGGGCAGGGTCACTGAGATCCAGGGGGGGGCAGGGCCTCTGAGATCCAGGCAGGGAAGGGCCACTGAGATCCAGGAGGGGCAGGACCACTGAGATCCAGGGGGGGTAGGACCACTGAGGGGCAGGACTGCTGAGATCCAGGAGGGGCAGGGCCACTGAGATCCAGGAGGGGCAGGACCACTGAGATCCAGGGGGGGTAGGACCACTGAGGGGCAGGACCGCTGAGATCCAGGAGGGGCAGGGCCACTGAGATCCAGGAGGGGCAGGACCACTGAGATCCAGGGGGGGTAGGACCACTGAGGGGCAGGACCGCTGAGATCCAGGAGGGGCAGGGCCACTGAGATCCTGGAGGGTCAGGGCTGCTGAGATCCAAGCAGAGCAGGGGTGTTGGGATCCAGGAGGGGCAGGGCCACCGAGATACAGGGCGGGCAGGGCTGTGCTCCCTCCAGAGGCTCCAGGGGAGGCTCCTTCCTGCCTCTTCCAGCTTCTGAGGCTCCAGGCATCCCTGGGCCTGTAGCCACGTCCCTCCCGTCCCTGCCTCCTTCTTCACGTGGCTTCTCCTCTATGTCTCTGTCTCTTCTTCTGTCTCTTGTAAGGACACCTGTCCCTGGATTTAGTGCCACCCTCATCCAGGATGCCAGGATGCATCATCTTGAGATACTTAATCACATGGGCAAGGCTCCTATTTCCAAACGAGTTCCCACTTATGGGTTCTGGGATATGTGGGGGAGCAATCCTTCAACCCTATCCGTGGACCAAGAGGTTAACCCTAGATTTCTAAAACCACCTCTACCCTTAATTTCCTCTATGAGCTTGGGTTCACACGGCCCACTTTCCAAGCCTCGTTTTCTTTGCTAAATTATGAGGCTCAGACTAACCGATGTCCACCGTTCTTTCCAGCTACATGATTTAACTTCCTTTCTGTATTCGCATTTACCTTCACAGAAACGTTAGATCAGAGCCGCCATCTGTAAAATGGCCATTGCAAGTAATTTATTATAAGTCGAAATCGGCCATACAGGGAGACACATGCCACACCTATTCAGATGACAAAGACGTGTGAATATTCATCAACACAGACACATCCTAATTCTAAACAATCACCACGTAGTTCAAGGCAGTAACTTAAGATTCCCCAAAAGAAATTTAATCAACGATAAATGTAGAGTATTAGGTCCCCTTACTCATCGACATCTGCTGTGATACCCCCATTTCATTTTATGACTCTGCATAATGGACCCAAGTCTCTTATTTTCTTCATAGGAAGGTTCTAAGAAGCTAGAGGGAAGGTTCTTTCTAAAGCAATAGACTGTCTGCACACACGTGTAATATTTACACATATATTCGTGATGGTTAATTTTAGGGTGTCCACTTGACTGGCCAGTGGGAGTGCCCATATCAAACCCTGCTTCTAAGTGTGTCCAGGAGGGTATTTGGGGATGAGATTGGCCCCCGAATCAATAGACTGAGTAAAGCAGATCTCCTTCTCCACTGCCCGTGTGAGTGAGCCTTGTCTAATCAACTGAGGGCTTGAAAAATGGAGAGACTTAATCTCTCTTTCTCTCTCTCTCTCTCTCGTTCTCTCTCCCCCTTCCCCCAACTCATGCATATACACTCACTGCTATAAATAATCTCCTATGGTATACTTTTCAAATCAATACCTCCCATACTGATAAACCTCATGTCCACAGACCTCCTAAATTGGGGGCATGGTCATTACAGAGATTCCCGTAAAATTCTTCCCCATTCGCCCATGCCCGTCTCAGAACACATCTCCAGAAACGGCCGACCACTGCGCCTTCCTGCTTCATTTTTCCAGTACGCCCCCTGCTCTGTGTTCAAGTGTTAATTATACTCAGTGCCCAGACACACGTCCTTGTGTCTCCCTCCGACCTTGGCTGAAAATCCCAGACCACATAAGCCACTTTCTCGTTTGAATTCTTACCAGACTTCTATGTATATTGCGTTGTTCACTTATTCAAATGAACCTTGGGCATATCTTCTGTCCCATTTTATTCAGGGAAGAATCAAAATCTTATCCCTGTGGCCATAACCTAGCAAGGAGTACAGATGTTATATGGGGATCAATACATCACTTCGACATCCAACCTGATGGTAATTAGGTCTTCAAAATAATCATTGATGGCTCAGACAGTCCTGATATTTAAAGTCTGACCCTATATCATTCCATTTCATGCAGGCTTTGTCATGCAATTGGGAACCTCCCCATGGGAAATTAACAAAACCTGTTTATTTCAAAATTTGGGACTTGGAAAACCCAGAGTTATATATTTTTTTTATGCTACTAAAGGTTTAGCATGAAACTTCTGCCTATTTACATAAATAAACTATTCCTTATAATTGCAGAAACATCTAATTTATAATTCTATTATTCTCGTCGTTTCTTCCATGATAAGTTATGCTTTCAAAACACTTATACGTCTCATCACATGCATTTGATTGTTTTCTTAAAGTCACAGACTAACTTTAAGAAATTCTAGGGGCGCCTGGGTGGCGCAGTCGGTTAAGCGTCCGACTTCAGCCAGGTCACGATCTCGCGGTCCGTGAGTTCGAGCCCCGCGTCAGGCTCTGGGCTGATGGCTCGGAGCCTGGAGCCTGTTTCCGATTCTGTGTCTCCCTCTCTATCTGCCCCTCCCCCGTTCATGCTCTGTCTCTCTCTGTCCCAAAAATAAATAAAAACGTTGAAAAAAAAAAAAAAAGAAATTCTATATCTTTAGTCCAGATCCTGTATCATTAACCCGGAACCTAACAGCACCTACTGATGGTGGAAACAGAAATGTTTTATGTAAGTCACTTAGTACTCTTTTTTTCAAAAAAATAAAATAAAATAAAATAAAAAACATTAAATGGGAAAAAGAACTACAAATATCCTATGTGATCCTGCTATCCTTAAATCTAGATTTAACATTGGTAAAATTTTAAGGTAATTCATCCTCAAAGAAATGATATTCAAACAGATATCTTACTCATTCAATATTTGTCGAATCATAGAAAATGGATGACACATGAGGTCCTTTTTGAATTACTGGGAACAGCAGAAAGCGTCCTATAGGGCTCAACGACTTATTAGAACGAGTATTCGCAGGGAAATAGAAAGGGAGATGTTTGTGTGGGTAATTGTCCCAGGATTATCATATAAAACCAAGGGGGGAGATAAAGACAGAATCATATGTACAGAATGAAAGAATGGGGGCATCTGGGTGGCTCAGTCGGTTGAGCATCTGACTCTTGATTTTGGTTCAAGTCATGGTCTCAAGGTTCCTAAGTTCGAGCCCCCTGTCAGGCTCTGTGCTGACATCTTGGAGCCCGGAACCTGCTTCAGATCTTGCCTCTCTCTCTCTCTCTCTCTCTCTCATTCTCTCTCTCTCTCTGTCCCTCCCTCCCTCACTCACTCACTCTCTATCTCATAATAAATAAACTTTAAGAAAAGGAAAATGAAAGAATCATGTCGATATCTAGACAAAATAATATGTGCCTTCAAATGTTGCCCCTCCATAGGTTTGAGAACAGCCTGGTTGATTTTTAGATGTTACCCGAATGGGCAGTGATGGAAAATATGCTTTTCTCATTCATTTATATGGGATAATCAGATCGGTTTGACAAAGGCTGGCTTCTTTCCCGGGTGTCTCAAGTTACACTGAAGTACTCTGTGCATCCTGACTGCATTCTTATGGTGACCTTCTAATAGGCTCTGTGCACTCCACTGGCATTGATTTTTTAGTGTCGTGACAAAGTTTCTCTCCCAGACCCTCACGAGAATGAAGCTTACCCCTTGTCTCCTTGCAACGGTTGTTGAAGAGACTCACAGGTGCGGGAAAACGGAGACCCTGAAATACCCCAGGAGGCAGATCAGGGGGTCAAAAGCTACTCTGTGGTCAAGCAATGCAATGACTGGCCCACCTTCATTCAGGCCATTCTTTACCCAGTCAGAGCCATTTCCACGACTGGGGCCAAGTCCAAGATGGACAGGGTTGAAGACATGAGGATCCAGGGTCAGGAATCATACGGGGCCCTGCTCAGCCCTGTGAATCCAAAGGGGACCAGAGACTCACCAAGACCCGGTACTTTCTACAAGTTCAAGGTAAAGAGATAGATAGATGGGCGGGTCCAGGAGGAAATTGCTCTTTCTGGCTCAAAGCATCAAGGCTCCGGCTTGCATTTGAGAAAAATGTCCGGTTCGTGGGTGTCATCCAGAGCACTCATCCAACGCCTGTGTCTTTTATTCATGTGCTGTCACAAGTACATTTTTTAAAAATTGTACTCATGCCACATATCTTGCTTTCAACTATTTTGTCATTTCAAACTGTGTCTTTGTTCTAGGAAACACATCTAAGTATTTGGAAGTTGAATGGTACATTATTGCGTGTGTGTGTGTATACACAAAGCTTAGACACGATTTTGCAGCCACCTACCTCATTTAACATCTCAGGACGTTGCATTTGGGGGGACCACCCAATCTTCTCCATGGGCAATGCTCACATTGTGTGGGATGCCTTGATGTGTACCAATCTTGTGGCCACCAAGAACCTAGAATTCTCTGAGCCCCCTCCACCTAGAAAACCAACCCATGCTCTCCCACCCCTTCTGGGGTCTTTGGACCACCCAGCGTCACCAGGAGAAAGGAATATATAACAGACTCTATTAAAATGGCTCTTTAATAATAAATGCCATTTTCCTAAAGAGAGAAGCTTCAGAGGTTTGATTAGGTTTCCATCATGAACGTTTAAAGAGAAATAATTTTAAATATAAGTTTCTAATTTCCCTAAGGTTCTGTTTTCTAATATTGTGTCCCCATGTGAAATAGACTTCCCCTATCTAGGGTTTTTTGGTCCTCTTTTATGTCTGTGAGCAAAGGTGACCATTTTCATGCAGAGGAAGTTACAGTCCCTACATAATGAGCTTGTGGGTTCTACCATACCCGAAATAATATAGCTGATGGCTAATTTCGTTTTTTTCCAAATGCAGTTGATTTTTTTTAAAGCCATCGGGAAGAAATTCTCAAGAACGTTTCAAACAGCTCTTGAGTGCATTAAAAAGTAAAATTTGCAGACCAATTTCTACATAATCAGAAGAGCTGAGACATTTTTAATACATCAAATCACGCTGTCTTATCTTGTACAAGGTCCAAGTTGCCTTTCCTATAATAAAAAAAGAAAGAAAGAAAAAGAAAATGCTTTTGATATTGAACCGTCTAAATTCCAGGAAACGGAGGACCAATGGCCAAATTTTTGCTGTTTGAGAGACTATTCTTTTGCACAGGGTCTGAGCCGTTGGAGAAAGTCACACTTTATGTTCTTTCTCACCTATAAAACTTTAGAAATTAGCCTTTCTGGTCATTTCCCAATACATCTGGGCAAGTTGTCACTGATGAAATATCCATGTGACTTTGAAGTCTGGCCCGAGGTCCTGGGCAAACAGGACGGACCAAGGGGTGATTTTAATAGCCAGATACATGCTCCATAAAAGTCGCAAGAGCCACACGCTTCTTCTCCTCCTCAGTTTTCTGGCATCGCCTGCGGCCACGATGCATTTGATGCTGACATCTGGCCTCACATTCCTTTTTCCTTCTTCCAATTTTCTGGCAACTCTCATAAAATAACTCTGCTGAGAGTCATATACACACACACACACACACACACACACATATATATATATGTATATATATATATATATATATATACATATATATATATATGGCGGTCCGTACAATTAAGGCAATCCAAATCGAGTCAATGGTACATCCAGAACAGCCAAAGTGGTCCAAACGCAGACCATTGGCTCAAGACACGTGACCAAAAAGGCCCTCTCGCTCCTTCTAAGATGTCAAGAGATCCAGACACTCAAAATATCTGCAACCCCTCGGAGATGCTGCTCAGGACGCAGACCCCACTGTAACTGGAGGAACCTTCCAGACCCAAAAGCTCATGAAATCCAAGCCAAACTCGTAAAGATTAGCAGGAAGGAATTCAACACCAGAGGCTACAAACTCCAACTTCGTACCTTGGAAAGGTGAAAACAGTAAGTCTCTAGAGTTAACTGAGCAACAAACAAACAAACAAACAAAAACGAGGGGACACTTGTTTCATGAGGGACACATGTTATGGGGGAGGAGGGAGAAATGAAATAAAACTCCATTTCCCGGAATGATATAGACAATTAATACAACCCTCTTTTTTATTTGGCAGTGGAGACAGCCAAGCCATTATTTTCTTGAATTCTAAGCTTTTTTTAAAATGGAAATTGAAGACATTTCCCTTGGAGGGAAATGTCTCCCTTGGAGACATTAATGGCCAACAGTCTGAGATACATACAATCTATGCAGCGTCTCTATTTGCAAGATCTGAATTGAAATTCCCTTTAATATTCTTGGAAGACTAATGAGCAGGGCTTTGAGGATTTACTGAATGTGCAGTTTTATGAACTGTTTCCGATTTCCACTCCCCATGGAAAATTGCGGCTTAGTATGTGACTTTACTCCCTTTGCGATCCGGGGATCCGTGCAACGTGCCAGGAAGAAGACAAAGGCATCTATCTGCCTCCATCGGCCCAGCCAGGACCCCTCTGGGGAAGTTTCTGTCTCCGCACCTTTGCAATCAGGGTAGCTCGCACCTCCCGGGTGGTATTCAAATGGAAATGCAGAGATTTCCAAATCTGAACCCCAAGGCTCTTGGAAGATGTGAGATAACGTATAAACACCCCTTGACAACCCATTTTACAAGCAATTTTGTTTTGCGTTGGGGAAGCCAGCTCTTTTATGTGGCTGGTCGGCATTCTGATTTAAACTCGGCACATGGTGGTCGTTGATAGCTTACTGGTTTAAGCCAGTGGGGTTGCTGTGTAGACCGAGCAGAGACGGGGCGGGTCAATGCAGTGTCACGACGTATGTGATGCTGCCTTTGTCCTAAGTTCCTCATCTCTTGCCTCTTTAGTCCCAACACCCACCTCCGAATTAAATTTGCTAAGGTTCCTGGTGCCTCTGCGTGTGCTCCCAGGCGAGGTCCCTAGGTGTGCTCCCGGGGGAGGTCTCCAGGCAGGCTCCCGGTTCCACTCTCCTGGGGCTTGGAGCTCCACCAGCTCCAGAACCTGCCAAGTCTGGAAGGACCTCACGACGCCCACTCCCTCAGCTGGAAAGCAGGCAAGCCTTCCTTATGTGGCACCTGACCTGTTACATTCCCTACAGTTGTGTTCCCAACTCTGTGCACCCTGCATTTGAACAGATTATTACAACTTCCGAGGCATCATCCCACCCCACCTGGACCACCACAACACTCGATATCAGCACGGCCAGGTGCAGAAAACAAGGACGTCTGGGGACAGCTGTCCTTAGCAAGGCCAGCCTTGTAGGGCGGCCTCTGGCTGGCATCTCAGCTTGAGTGGTATATATGCTCCCTGAGAGGAAAAGAACTTCCTGGGATTGGGAGTGCTCAATTAAATTGTCAGATATTATGATTGTTTGACAATTCTGTGGAATGCACACAACAGTTACCGACAGGCTGAAATACAGATGTACTCGTGAAGACGTGCCTTGTTTAAAAAATTTTTTGTAATGTTTTTATTTATTTTTGAGAGACAGAGACAGAGCATGAGCAGGAGGGGGCAGAGAGAGGGAGACACAGAATTGGAAGCAGGCTCCAGGCTCCGAGCTGTCAGCCCAGAGCCCAACGCGGGGCTCGAACCCACGAACCACGAGATCATGACCTGAGCCGAAGTCGGCCGCTTAACCGACTGAGCCACCCAGGCCCCCTCAGCTCACTGTTTCGTTTCGTTTCGTTTCGTTTCTTTCGTTTCTTTCTTTTCTTTTCTTTTCTTTTCTTTTCTTTTCTTTTCTTTTCTTCTTCTTTCCTTTTCCTTTTCCTTTTCCTTTTCCCTTTCCCTTTCCCTTTTCCTTTTCCTTTTCCTTTCCTTTCCTTTCCTTTCCTTTCCTTTCCTTTCCTTTTCTTTTTTAATGACATTTCGTTACCCAGTGGAAGTTTGGGACACCCGGAGATTTGGCACAGGGTGGAAAGTCAAGGCATCGGCATGACTCCTTTTTAACGGATTCCACACTCTCCCAGTCTGGGCCGTTCCCTTTATTGTTAAACCTGCCGTGTCTGGGAATTGTTGTCGCGAACACCTGTGAACTTATTCTCAGGATGAAGCTAGTTTTCTGTGTTCCTTGGCAGCCTTGGTAACCGGCTTCATGGCACCGTGTGTCTATGGGAAGCCACCTATGCAATTTGGCGTCTGTGTTCGTTTTCTAGGCTGGCCCTGCAAAAGAGCATAAGCTGAGCGGCTTACCACTTACTATCACACATTTATTCTGGTTGTGGGATGTCCAAGATGAACGTGTCCACAGAGTTGGTTCCTTCCGAGATCAATGAGGGAGAACGTGTTCCAGGCATGTCTCAGGGTTCTCGTGGTCTCTGACGTTTCTTGGCTTGCAGACGTCATTGCCCTTGTTTCTTCACACCGTCTTCTTTCTTTGTGTCCAAATTTCCCATTTTTACGAGGATGCCAATCATATTAGACTAAGGCCCACCCTGATAGCCTCTGAACTTGATTACCCCCGTAAAGACCCTATCTCCAAGTAAGGTCACATTCTCAGGTGCCCAAGGGGGGCAGTGAGGACACCAACACATATATTTTGGAGGACACAATGCAACGTTTCCAAGCAATGCTTGATATGAAGCAAAACATGATTACCGATGTGAACGACGCTGGCCATATTATCTCATTTAACTGATGTGAATTGTTCCATCTAAGAGGTGTGCTAGTGTTCATCAGATGTCTACAGGTCTTTCTTACATTTTTATATGTTTGTAAGTAATTTGAAATTGGCATTATATGCCAGGGAAAGCTAATTCAACAGGGCCTTTTGGAAACTCTCTGTCTCCTTGTTACTCTCAAATACCTGCCTTAGCTTGAAAGCGGATTCCATCCAGGCCCCCCCAAAACACTTGTTTGGACTGGATTCTCTCTAAACAAACAGTGCCCACATCTGTCATTTTCCGACAATCGGCTTCTCGTCCCTGTCCTTGCTCAAATCATTCACGTGTGATTTAGTCCATCCGCTTGTATGAACACTCACGCAACTGTTGCCTGATGTTGGGGCCTCAGAGCCTTCTCTCTGAAAGAGTAACTTCGTTGAGCCCAGAGCCCAGCCACCAATGAGGGGTCTGTGATGCCGACAGATGCACAGGCAACAGAGCCCGTAGCCCCGAGACCTCGGATTCTGCGTCGTTCGACCAGAACCCACGCCACAGATTCCTCCTGAAGCTTCAGATAAAGCTGTAAACGTGAGTCCATTGACGTCTCCCCCTGTGGGGGGTCATCCTCCCACTATAAATCAAAGCAGAAACTCGTGCACATTCTTTGAATAATTAGAACCCAAGAAGAGATCCTTCCTGTGAATTCTTTCTGTAGCTAAGCTTGAGATCGGTCAAGTGAGTCGTGTAACACAAAGGGGATAGATGGCCATAAATACAAAATCGTTTTCCTTGGCCATGGTATTATTTAAAATCATAGCAAATGTTGGGGAGCACCGGTTTCTACCTGGGGGTGGGGAGTGAGGTCTATTCGAGGCCACTTGGAGCGTCACCAGGCAAGGGGCACAGAGACCAGAGTGCAGATAGCCTGACAAGCTGGACATCCCGGGTACCATGTACGAAGCACGGCTGTGGCCTCCATTGGCGGTTTGGCAGACTCATGTGATGCCGGGAGACTAACAAACCGCCTGGTCGGTTTTATCAAAAGAATCTCAGCATTACCTTTTGTATCTTCTTGTTTTTATATAGAAATGAAGCATCCATGACGGAATTTGATTAAGTAGGAAACTTGTTTTAAGACATGGGGATTTCATGGCCATCCATTACTGCAGGTTACCTCAGCCTAAGCGAACAGACATGGTGTTTAATAACTAGTACATATATAGGGGTATAGACATGTACTAACTAAGTAATACTTATACAGGGAAATATAGAGTATCTAAAGAGTAGTACTTATATACGGAAATAGATGCAGTATTTAATAACTAGTACTTATATAGGGAAATATAAATATAGTATCTAACAAGTAATACTTATATAGGCAAATTCTTACCCCAGAAAGAATGGAGTTGAAGAAACACACTGAAGTTTTTCTTATTTCCAGATATAAATAGGATCCTCCACCAGTTTAAAATTCAGAACTACTATAAAGCCCCGCTCCCCTCATCTCCTTGAATTACACACACACACACACACACACACACACACGCACTAAGTAAAAACTGCCTGGCAATAATCATTTCTGCCAATCTGCAATTTCTTAAACGAAATGGTGTTGAACGGCCGTATGATTAAATGCAGCTGTGATGCACCCAAAAGCCAATCACCCACAAAATCAATATTGAGCCTGTCTTGGGGGTTAAAATCGCCACCGTGGTGATCCGTGTGGATTAAGTGAGGCTCAGACTAATAACAATATAGCAAGACTCTTACCCATTACTCTGGGTCTGCAAATTGATGTATGGTGAAACACACCAGAAGAAAAGCACGAGCAAACGCAACGCCCATTACCCAAGGGCAAAAGATCAGTAAACAGATCGCATTGCTTATTTCAAAGGACATGCGGATAGGATAGGAGGCTATCGTGATAAGAAGAAGGTCAGGGATTTTTATCTCTATTTACCTACTCACCTCAGCTGTGTGTGTCTTGTTTCCAGACATTACAAGGAGAATAGATTCTCATCAGGATGAATGCATTTGGTTCACAAAATAGGAAAGTGACTCCAGCCTCACGAGATGGTCATGAAATTAAACTTTAAAGAAATGAAGAATGCCTTCTATTATAAGCCGCTACAGAAAATGCTAGTGTAAGTCTTTGTCCTTGAGTTCAGGGACTCATAAACAGGTTTGCCTTCCCATATCCCAAGAAGCAATTTGGTGATGCCTTTCATGGACAGGGAAAATTTATCTACTCAAAACATACACTAAATTGAGAGATGAGAAAACAGAGCAAAGAGCCTCATATCAATTCCTCACCGTGTCCCCTCTGGTGGCTGCATTATAAGCGACATGCGACCCCTGAATGTGTTCATCTTTTTTTCATTCATTATTTTGGGATGCGAGAAAGCGAAGACTTAGCACACGTGTCCTGTGCATATAAATTGGACGTCTCTCCTTGTCAGGCGGCCAAGTAAAGTGTGATTTTAATAATAAGTAAGTGGGGAGAATGTTGGTGAACACGTACAAGCCATCTATTGCCGTGACCAAGAAAAGCTTCTGATGCACTTCTGAAAATATCTATTGATGTCTGCTGCCTCCCCTGTGGCGATAAATGTACGTGTGGTTTTTTGTAAATTTTTAAAAATGTTTTTTTTTATTTTTGAGAGAGACAGAGTGTGAGCGGGGAAGGGGCAGAGAGAGAGGGAGACACGGAACGCGAAGCGGGTTCCAGGCTCTCAGCTGTCAGCACAGAGCCCGACGTGGGGCTCGAACTCACAAACCGTGGGATCATGACCTGAGCCGAAGTCGGACGCTCAGCCGACTGAGCCACCCAGGTGCCCTGAGCATGGTTGTGTTATGTACCAGCAATAAGAGAAGATCCAGAGAGAATTCTACCCAGGATTTTACCACAGACCTGCTGAGAAATATCACTTAAAGCGGCTGCAGCAACACGTTCGCTGCAAAACAGGTACGGACATTTGACCTAGCATTTATTTTACATGGTAATCCATGTTTGTTTTTGACGAGTAAATGGACCATGAACCAAATCTAACTCTTAACTCTGCTGGTATCCAACAGTTATCGTAAATAAACAAGAACTCAGAAAACTCTTCGCTCTAAGAGATAACTCCATTCTGTGCGATGGTGGGTATTTCTTTTTTGAAACACTTTGCCCCCCGTTCATTGTTGACACAGAGGAACCCAAAGGAATGGAAATAAAAACCCAATGGGTCACCTGGGTGGCTCAGTCGGTGATGCGTCTGACTTCAGCTCAGGTCACGATCTCACGGTTAGTGGGTTTGAGCCCTGGGTCGGGCTCTGTACTGACAGCTCGGAGCCTGGAGCCTGCTTCCGATTCTGGGTCTCCCTCTCTCTCCGCCCCTTTCCTGCTCATGCTCTGACTCTCTTTGTCTCTCAACAATAAATAAACATTTAAAAAAAACCTCAAGAGAGTTATAGAGGGCAATACTTTCTTAATAAAAGCTTTAAAATGCAACAGCTAGTTATGGATGCCTCGTAACAACCATCCCCCAGGACACCCAGATGCCATGCACAAGGGTTTTTAAAGACATCCTTGAGGGGCGCCTGGGCGGCTTGGTCGGTTAAGCGTCCGACTTTGGCTCAGGTCATGATCTCACGGTCCGTGAGTTCGAGCCCCACGTCGGGCTCTGTGCTGACCGCTCAGAGCCTGCAGCCTGTTTCAGATTCTGTGTCTCCCTCTCTCTCTGCCCCTCCCCTGTTCATGCTCTGTCTCTCTCTGTCTCAAAAATAAATAAACGTTAAAAAAAATTAAAAAAAAAGAAATAGAAAAAAAAGACATCCCTTGAATCATGTTGTCTATTCATGGCATAGTTTTATGTGAGAACCTGCTTCCCAGTGTGCTGGGTATCCTCGCCATTAAACATTTCAGGATGACCCATTCCATGAGAATTTCCAGCATGATCTATCAGCAGCTGGTGTGAAAAAAAAATTTGCAAGGAATCTGAAGCAAGGACTAGAAAGGATCTTTGCTCGCACATGGTCATAGCAGCATTAATCACAGCAGCCGAAAGGTGGAAACCTGTGTGTCCATCCACAGATGAATGGATGAACGAAATGTGACCCATCCATACGATAGAATATGACTCAGCCTTGAAAAGGAAGGATGTTCTGACACCTGCTACATGCAGATGAACTTTGAGGGACATGATGCTCCGTGAAATTACCACTCACAAAAAGGACACTCATTTGAGGTTCCCAGAGCCTCCAAATTTATAGACGTAGAAAACAGAGTGATGGGAGCCAGGGACCGGGGAGGGGAAGGAGGTGTTCGTGTTTAAGAGGACACCGTCTGTTTCTGAAGATGGAAGATATCTGGGTGTGGATGGGAGGCGGGAATGTTTGCCCAAGAATCTGATTGTAGTTAAATGCCACTGAGCTCTAAGCTTGATCGTTAACATGGCCCATTTCCATTATGGATATGTTATCACACACGAAAAAATGTACTGTTTTGCGGGGAAGAAGGAGATTTGCATCAATGGGGGCTTCTAGGCCAACGGTGAGTAGCCTTGAACATGTCGCTCATCATCAGAAACCAGCTGCTGAAATGCTGTAGCATACATACACGTTAATAGACACGCTGGGCACCGTCCTCGAATTTCCAGCTACTTGGAGACAGTGGATGAAGCCACCACATTGCAAAGTGGCTGCCTTACCTTGAGAGGCCATCCCTCACACGTTCCTCCTTTCCTGCCACACCGTCAGGCTTGTGCTGAAATACGGATGTGCACGCCCTTCCCCCAGCTTGCAAAATGCTAACCGTTGGCCCCCCGAAAAGCACGTCTTCGCCCCTGGCTGCAGTGGAAATGTCATCACGGTCACACGCCTTATTTGTTGGCTGGGAAACCAGCGCGAAGTGACTTGAAAGCCATCATGAGGAAGCAGCCTATGTTTTTCCATTTATTCAAATGAATGATTCAAATCGATCGACCTGTTTCCTCTTCCACAAGAGACCATCATGTTGTCTGGGTTTTACCTCCACTTTTACACAAAGGACATGTAGATTTTCTCCCTGACATAGTTCATGTGCTCTTTTAAAAACATAGTAGCCTTTGCTACTGTAAGTCTTGACTGCACTTTTAACATCCTTTCTGGTAAATCACCCAGCTATCTATTATCTATCTATCTATCTATCTATCTATCATCTATCTATGTATCCATCCACCCACCCATCTATCTATACATCCATCGTCCATCCATCGATCCATCATCATATCTATCATCTATTTACATATCCATCTGTCCATCCATCCATCCATCCATCATATCTATCCATCCATCCATCATCCATCCATCATATCTATCTATCTGTCTATCTATCTATCTATCTATCTATCTATTGTCTATCATCTATCTATGTATGTATCCATCCACCCACCCATCTATCTATCTATCCATCCATCATCCATCCATCCATCCATCCATCTACATGTTGGCTTCAACATTTTCTCAGCGACTTTCAAGTTTCATTTCCTTTTTTTTTTTGCATCGCCTTCCCCATTAGCACTTATGTATTAGGGGAAAAAAATAAATAAACTTAGGTCCAAAATGTCCATTCTTCCATAAAGCCATTTGTGCAATATCTTCTTGTCAGTCCCTATTGTCAATATTAAAGTGCTGACCCTGTGACTTCTAAGTCCATCGATCTATGTTCCTATTTAAATACATCAAACAGGGGCGCCTGGGTGGCTCAGTCGGTTAGGTGGCCGACTTTGGCTCAGGTAATGATCTCGCAGTCTGTAAGTTCGAGCCCCGCATCGGGCTCTGTGCTGACAGCTCAGAGCCTGGAGCCTATTTCAGATTCTGTGTCTCCCTCTCTCTGACCCTCCCCCGTTCATGCTCTGTCTCTCTCTGTCTCAAAAATAAACGTTAAAAAAAATTTTTTTAATAAATAAATAAATAAATAAATAAATACATCAAACAGCTAAAGAGGCTTTAGGATTTGAAGACGCATTTTTTTTATTTTTTTAAAAATTTACACCCAAGTTAGTTAGCATCTAGTGCAACAATGATTTCAGGAGTAGATTCCTTAGTGCCCCTTCCCCATTTAGCCCATCCCCCTCCCACAACCCCTCCCTTAACCCTCTGTTTGTTCTCCATATTTAAGAGTCTCTTATGTTTTGTCCCCATCCCTGTTTTTATATTATTTTTGCTTCCCTTCCCTTAGGTTCATCTCTTTTGTATCTTAAATTCCTTATATGAGTGAAGTCATGATATTTGTGTTTCTCTGACTAATTTCACTCAGCATAATACCCTCCAGTTCCATCCACATAGTTGCAAATGGCAAGATTTCATTCTTTTTGATTGCTGAGTAATACTCCACTGTACATATATATAACACATCTTCTTTATCCATTCATCTATCGATGGCCATTTGGGCTGTTTCCATACTTTGGCTATTGTTGATAGTGCTGCTATAAACACGGGGGTGCATGTGTCCCTTCGAAACAGCACACCTGTATCCCGTGGATAAATGCCTAGTAGTGCAATTGCTGGGTGTAGGGTAGTTCTATTTTTAGTTTTTGGAGGAACCTCCATCTTGTTTTCCAAAATGGCTGCACCAGCTTGCATTCCCACCAACAGTACCAGAGGGCTCGCGTTTCTCCACATCCTCTCCAGCATCTGTACTCTTCTTGTGTGTCTCCCCAGATAGGCCGCCGTGCCCAAGAAAGGCACCAGCATGCATTATTGACAACAGACCAAGCCTTCCCTGCACAATGGGTTTGCTCGCCAGACTTCCGGACGTTCTGAAATCCTTCGACAAATATTTCCAAGAGGAAAACCATCCATCCATGGCGAGTGGGTTTTCTCTAGTACCTAATTAGTGTCATTTACCCAGCTTTCTCTTTTATTAGCAGACAGATGACATTCTAAAGAACTGCTCCCAGCAACCTGCACACCAGCCAACAGAAAATTATATTTGGATTGTATTAACAGTCTGTCTGGGACCATCAGCCGTGATTTCCACAAAGTACTGTTGAGCATTTTTTGGAGAATCCCTCTTTTTGGAGTAAATCTGGAGTTGCCATCATTCTGAACGACGGTCCTTTTTTTCTTCCTTTGTCTTGCACATCCCGATTTATTTATTTTTAGTGTTTGTTTATTTTTGGGAGACAGAGACACAGCACAGCAGGGGAGGAACAGAGAGAGAGGGAGACACAGAAACCGAAGCACGCTCCAGGCTCCGAGCTGTCAGCACAGAGCCTGACGCAGGGATTGAAGTCACGAACCATGAGATCGTGACTGGAACCGAAGTCGGACATTTAATGGACTGAGCCACCCAGGTGCCCTTTGCACGTCCCAATTTAAAGGCAAGACTGAGGGGCGGGGCGGGCGCCTGGGTGGTTCAGGAGGTTGGATTTTGGCTCAGGTCATGATCTCACGGTTTATGAGTTCCAGCCCTGTGTCAGGCTCTGCACTGATGGCACAATGCCTGCTTGGCATTCTCTGTCTCTGACCCTCTGTCTCTAAAAAGAAATAAATACAAATAAATAAACATAATCTTGTGGTCCATGAGTTCGAGTCCCACGTCGGGCTCTATGCTGACAGCTCGCAGCCTAGAGCCTGCTTCGGAATCTGTGTGTCCCTCTCTCTCTGCCCCTCCCCTGCTCATTCTCTGTCTGTCTCAAAGATAAATAAGTGTTAAAAAAAAATTAAATGTCAACTCTAACAGGCCAGCTCTTACCGGCTGCCTTACACACGCCCTGAAAACGGCTTCCGTTTGCCACGACCAGAAGCGTGTTAAAGACAAACGTGTATTAAAAGCCAGATTGGGGTCAGTGTGATAAAACCTGGAGACGCACCATGTGGGAGGGCTTCACAGATAGTGACCACACCTTCGTCTGTGTTTGCTCCAAGTTTCTGATTCTCCTTGCCGGCCTCACTAGAACTGCGGGATCCATCAGCCTCCAGAACGCGGGCCGATTGTGTTTGCTTTCCTGGATTGGATGCAAAGTGAAAAGTCGCCTTTCTCCACGGACTGATTGCTCTCCCTCTAATCGCCTTCACGCTCAGAATCCCAATGACAGGTTAGAAGCCTGATGAATTGACTTCAAGAATATTAATTTAATGCTTGACATGTCAGCAAATAGAGTAAGGGTGTTGTTTCAGGCCCAGCTTTGTGGAGTCTCCCCTGGATAGATTGTTTTTTAAGGCACACTCTCAGTGCAAACGCGTCTTGGTAACTGAAGCAAGTTCTGCATCGAGCCCTAGAACAGAGTGAGCTAGGTTAGTCCAGCCTTACAAGGCTCAGCCAGACGGGTGGGAAAGACAGAATAACCACGCTGGGGGTGGGGGGCACTTTAGACCCTAGAAAATATCTCGGGGTGCATCTTAGCTGTTTCAGAAAGCTTTTGCAAAATTAGTTCTGCATAACTTTTTCTTTTCTTTCTGGAGAGCTTAGTTTGGCATCGGGGTCTCTCATTATAATGAAGAACATACGCATTCACACGTAAGAATTTACAGGTCCTCACCATGTTCAATCTTTATTTTTTTTAATGTTTATTTACTTTTGAGAGAGAGAGCATAAGTGGGCAGAGGCAGGCAGAGAGAGAGACACAGAATCCGAAACAGGCTCCAGGCCCTGAGCCATCAGCCCAGAGCCCGACGCGGGGCTCGAACCCACGGACCGCGAGATCGTGACCCGAGCTGAAGTCGGAAGCTTAACCGACTGAGCCCCCCAGGTGCCCCTCAATCCTTAACTCAGGCCTTCCCATGTGGTGGTTTTGTGTGCCTGGCCTGCCTTTCTGAGAAGGTTCCACGACTGCATGCCAACTGAGATCCCAAGACTTCCTCTCCTAGAATTTTCTCTCTGTACTGGCCCCAAATGACTCCAATATTCCCATGTAGGCTCCAGATCCCCCTTTCCAATGCCCTGACACATATCGTACTCCACTGAGATACAAAATAACCCATTTCTTTCCCAGTTGACAGCTCAGGGCACTGCATATATTTCCGATGTGTACCCACATGCACCGACGGCTCTCCCAGTCCAGTGTCCTTGATGTAACATAATATTCCGTGTCCTACATATATTTGTCATCTAAACACCTTGGTTCGGTTGATTCTACCTCAATTTGCTGTCTCAAGAATGTTTGAGCCCAGGAACGTCCCAACACAATGGTGCTGTCCAAAGCGTTTCACATTTACCAACAGATTCTACAAGCATTGGTATTGTTTGTGGAATATTGTCAACTAGGGAAGCTCATCTCAGACTTGGTGTCCAGTTTTTCATGATGTTAATTTGACCTATGACTCATTCGTTCAGTCGCTCCCCCAGAGATCAAACTGACCCAGGGTGGCCCGGGGCCCCAGGCAGAGAATACCATGGGTTCAACATAAGTCGCATTGTTAAACTATCCAAACTTGTCCTTTTGGCTAGGACCAAAGCCCCCAGGTATGCAAAGGGACTCTTACCAGGCAGGATACACCTGCGGTCACTGGTTTTCCCCCAAGCGCCAGTCAAAGACCAGCTCTGTCCTTCGCATATGCAGGGAGGGAAGACCCCAAACCTGCTGAGTTAACCCTTTATTCTGCCGGCAAGAACTGCCCAAGCATGTGGGACCCCAACCGTCTGTTGACCTGCACAGAAAAGCGTAAAGCTTTCCAACAGTGCCTCCTTGGTCTTCTCATCCCATGACTGAACTTCTGTAAGACATCCAACACTCAAGGACCATACAAGCTCGTCTGTTCCTTTCCACTGACTTCTCTCCCCTCGAATCCTAATTACAAAATGCTATCTGTACTCTGACATCAATGAACCCTCAAAAACACTTACGACCACCCAAACTTGAAGATACCCTTGTATCACAACTGATTGGAATAAAGAATCAATGAAGCCTCAAAAAAACAACAACAACAACAAAAAAATACTGACTACAGGCAGAGTTTAAAGATCACTCTGTATTAGAATGGATTGACTTTAGGACTCTTTAAGTACTGAGCTAATACAAATCTAATCTGGCCCATGGAAGACGTTCATGCCCCAGAATGTCTGTAACATCTTACTCAACACAGGTGTTGAAGAAACTCAGTCATAAAACCATCCAGTTTACAAGAATTTATTATGTAAACCTAACAGCTTCCATGATTTTGCTGCCTTCTTTGCTTCTCACAAGAGATTCTTCTGCACTGCTTAAAAAATACCAAAGTACCACTCCTGTGGGGAGTTTTCTCCCTACGAGCTATTGGGGCGATCAAAACTAGTGATGCATTTTATTGCATTGCTGCTTCTTCAGGATACACGTGTTTTACTGTCACATTTCATACAAATCCCCTGCTGGTGATGTTAGAAAATAAGTATCTAATAAAATTTAGCAAGGAAGCTTTCTAAAGTTGATGGTAGTTAAAAAATTAAAAACGGGAAAGGGAGAGGGGACTGACATGAGTTGTGACTTTCCGACGTGCCCCTGAAAACCAAACTCAGAGAAAGAGTATGACAAAGACCTGTGTCCTTGCCTTTCACTCTCGGGACACACCCTGTCCCCTTCCAACCAAAGGCAAACCGGACATTGGAAGTCCTGAGGGTTGAAATCTACACAAGTTGATTGGCAGATCTTGGTGTCATGACCTCAAATGAAGACGCTGGAAAAATCCACGGTGTTTATAGGTTGGGTGTGTCTGTATTCACCCGACAACCCATCTTTGAAGACTCGTTTGTCATAGGGTAACCTGTGCATTTATCACTGACAACACTAAAGTCACCTACCGTAGGTCCCTTTCCTCAAGGAGCTCACATATTGGGAGGAAAACTAAGTCAGTCTCAGAACAAAGACAGGGAGAATGAATTGGGTGTCAATATATTAGGAAGATAATATGCCACATTGAACGAGTTTTCATAAATAATTGGCCCCAATGTAGAGCTCATCTTGGAATATAGTTTCAATAATCACAATTCATTTAATCATCAGTAGACAATACGCTTCTACAGTCAGTTGCCTGTTAACTTGTAACTGTCCTGGGAAGCAGTAGAATGAGACAGAAATGTGCTAGGTCCTAATAAATTAGTCTGTGGGTAGTGTATCAGTTTCTTATTACTGCTATTAACAAATGACCATGAGCCAAAAGTTTAACTCAACATAGATTTCTCCTTCCCCGGCTCTGGAGACCAGATGTCTGCGATCCAGGTGGGTCCTGACCAGTGAGATCCAGACAGGGCAATGACATACTCCTACCAAAGGTCAAGGAGAGGGTCCTTCCTGCCTCTCCCAGCTTCTGGGGCTCCAGGCGTCCCTGGGCTCGTGGCCCCTTCCCTCCCTTCTCTGCCTCTGTCTTCACGTGGCTTCTCCTCTGTGTCTGTGTCTCCTCTTGTGTCTCTTACAAGGACACCTGTCACTGGCTTCAGGGCCACCTTGATCCAAGATGACCTCATCTCAGATATTTCACTCACATCTGCAAAGGCCAATTTGCAAACAAGGTCTTATTCTGAGGCTCCAGGTATTAAGACAGGGACATATCTTTTTGGAGGCCCCCATCCAACCATGGAGGGACGGTGTCATATTGTCCCTTGTGTCTTGTTCCTCACTCAGTCATTTGGCCACGGCCACTGACCACCCAGTGGCCCGGGAACTGGAAGAACACGTCGGCATGCTACCTCTATCTCCCTGCACCTTCCCTCCGAGACAGGGAGGGCGGTACTGGGCATAGAACCACACAGACAAACACAGGATTGCCACCGGTGAGAGGCTTTGAAGGCAAATTCCCGTAGAGAAGGGGATCTGACTGGGTCTGGGGAGTCGGGGAGGAGAGTCTCGCCTGATGAACAGTTTTTGGTGTTCAGATCTATCACGAGACTGAAGAGTCACTCTGCAAAGAGACACAGGAAGGAGAGGAGGAAACGTGTCGGGACGCCCTTTGCAGGAAGGGAGTTGGGCGCTTGTGAGGGGCCACAGGAAGATGCCAGGGAGGCTCACAGGCACCGAGGAAGAGGATGCCCCTGAGAGGGCCACACCCATGGCTTTTCCCAAGTCTTGTATCCTCATATCCACTGGGATAGAACAAACTAGGAGCTGTGAGAAAGTTCTCAAAACTCTATAAGCAATAGAATCAGGAAGGCCGTTAAAAGCGATTAAAGACGGTGTCAGCACATCAACGTCAGGCTGAACCCTTAAAGACTAGGCTCCCTGTGGGGCGATGCAACGTAACAAGGGGCCCTCGAGGTCTCAGTGGATCCCATCCCTGTATTGCCATGATCTGAACATACGACCTACAGCATGTGACCACTTAAGTGTGGTCTGTTTCATCCAGCTCTTAGCTGTGGGCAATTCTGCCCCAGGGGACATTGAGCAAAGTCGGGAGAGCTTTTTAGTTGTCGCTGCAAAGCCAGAGGGACGCTCCCGGCAGGTGGTGGGTGGAGACCAGAGACAGTGCTCAACACTCTACAGTACTCAGGACGCCCCTTCCCAGAGAGCCAGCCAGCCCCAGACGACCACAGTGCGGAGACCGAGAGCCTCTGCCTTACATACATGAGGACGTTACACCTGCCCCTCCTTGCCTGCAAGGAGACAAATCTGATAATTATGCAAAACAATACATTGCAAACTTGAGGAAGATGGATAAGGCACTGGCCACGTGTGATATGTAAGCCACTAACATACTGTGGTTTCTTTGCTGAGTCTAATTTACCTGTTCATAACGTAAGTAAGCCCATCCCTGTGCTTTCTGCCTCCCAGAAACTGCCGTGTGGATGAAGTCAGGCCAGTGTTATTATCATAGAGAGAAAATATCACATCTCCTTTTCATACGCTTATAGGTGGTATTGGAAGCCAATTTTTATTTAAAATTTTTTTTAAGTTTATTTATTTTGAGAGAGAGACAGAGAGACAGAGAGTGTGCGTGTGTGTGTGTGTGTGTGTGTGTGTGTGTGTGTGTGTATGAGCGGGGGAGGGGCGGAGAGAAAGAGAGAGTTTGGCGGTGGGAAGAGGCGGAGAGAGGGAGAGACAGAGAATCCCAAACGTGGGCCCAACCCGCGTTGGGTTCAGCACAGAACCCAACGCGGGCCTCCAACCCTAGAACCTCGAGATCATGACCTGAGCCGAAGTCAGGTGCTCAACCGACCGAGCCACCCCCACCCCCCAGGATGCCTGGAAGGCAATTTTTAAACATCGAAAAATTGAGAGCAAGTCTTTGAATTCGGCCATGAACGTTGACCGACTTGTAGGGCATCTGATGGCATTAACACCGGTGTCACTTGACCTCTTTGGGCCCCATCTTCTTCTTCCGGAAAATGAGGATTAGACGTGTCCTTATCTCCTGGGGCCATTGTGAAGACTGATGAGGGGGCCACCAGAGATTCTGGACCCCGCGAAGACCACACAAAGCCTTGGGTAGTGCCTTGCAATTATCACGAAGACGAGGGGACCCTGAGGCCTGTCGGGAATGACTCTGCACAGCGAACTTACTAAGAAAAAGCAGTACTCAGCATAGCAATACCAGATGTCGTATGTAAGCATAAAATATAGAGACCAAAATAATGAAATAATTAACGCAGCCATCATGTAATTCATTGCAAGTGACTTAGTAAGAAGAAATTATAGTTGTGACAAATGATACATCCTACAGGAGGCTAAGATATAGTAAAGAGTAAGTGATACTTGTGATAATGTAATCATGTATAATAAAATTAATGTAATATAATTAAACATAGCATAATTAATATATAATTATTTTATACATAAGGTATAAATTATATTAGCATATTATAATTATATAATATAATCAATACATTATATTAATCATATGCAATATTATAATTAATGCAATTATATACATTATATATAATATTATAACGTATAACACATATTGTATATAATTATATATATACTATAGTTAATGAACATGTAACATGCATAATATTCAATATATATATAATACAATCTATCATAACAATATGCCAATAATTCTTTGCAAGTGACTCATGAAAATAAGTGATATTTATAAATACTGCAAAGTGAGTAAGTAATATAATCTATAACAATATGTATCCTGATATAGGGGTCGTGGAGCGTACAGTTCCTGATCTCGGGGAAAATACATACTATACGATAATATAGAGTGGAGCATGTGAGTCATGATCTCAGGGTCGTGGGTCCGAGCCCCACATTGAGTGTAGCGATTACTTAAAAATAAAATCTTTACTATGTATATATACATAGACACAGACATCATAATATAATTGTCTCCAACTTATTAAAATCGATGGCACTTATAATGTGATATACAATAATATAACCTAATACATAACATACCCAATGTGAAACCCGACCGTGGAGGGAACTGAGGCCCCACATGCCCCAAACCGGCAAAACTCAAATGTCTTTCTTTTCCTTTGGGGACCACAACCTCGGCTGCCCTTTACAGGGACGGCTGCACCCGGCCGGCCAGCAGGTGCCTCCTAGGACTTCGCGACAGACAGGCGTTTGCACTCACGAGGCACCGGGGCAGGAAGCGTCCCCGTAGATGGAGACCTGTGCTCCCTCTGGAGCCCGTCAGGACGGCCGTGGAGAGGAGCGCAGGCTGCTGTGTCCACGGCGTGGCTGTTGGGGTCCCCAGGACTGTAGACCACGGCCGGGTCTTGTGTTGATGCCCCGGTTCATTTGTCACTTGCCAGAATGAGACGTCGGCTCATCTGCAGCGTGGTGGCTCCCACGGGGCACCACCCCCCAGGTTAACATCCCCAGCCTCTTCCTCCGGGCAAAATCCCCAGGGGCGGGGTGTCTGATCCTATGAACCCCGCAGTTGGGAGCGGGGCCACCTACGGCCGGCAAAGTCACTGACTGGGACAATCGTGAGCACACGCTTGCCTTCTGCTCGACGATTATCTGCTCCCCATTCAAAGCCCTCGTGGGGATGAATAATTTCTTGTTGCTCCCCGTCTGGATTTCTGCTCCGTCTTAATGCCTCCTGACAAGTTAACCCCACAGGACTGAGACCTCCTTTACCAAAAGATGCCAACGTTCCGAGTCCCACAGGTGAGTTACAGGGGCACCCTGGCTTGGAGCAACCACGGTGCCCCACGTTTTACGGCAATCAGAGCTCGCCTGACTTGCCCTTCCCACCTCGCCTTCCCTGCTTTTACTCGAGCCACTGGCTTTTCCTTTCTCAGTAGGGAGGGAAATTCAGCATCTCCTTCCGGGCAACCCCGGGATTCCAGAAGCGGGGCATGGAAAGCACGCCTCCAGTGTTGTTCCTGTGGGGGTCCGTCAACAGTATGACTCGACCTCTTCGAGTCAAGGAAGACTTGACCTCCTCCCCTCCACGCACCGCCAAGTGCCCTTCCGAATGTCCTTTGGAAAATCACGGCTCCTCATAAGACTCTAGTGCATTCTCTATCCTTAATGGGGGACGCACACCTGCGATGCTGCTCAAAGCTTTCTGGGCAAAATTACCCCACGCGTGTCTGGCCTTCCTTCTGGAAGGGCATATTGTTGGAAAGTGAAGTCAGTCACAGGCCACGTCGTCCTGAGCAGCAGAGGAAACTTCCTGTGCCCTCGTCTGCCAGAGCTCACCCTCTGCTGAAATGGTCCCTTGCTTCTGGAAGGAGGAAAAGGATCCACAAGTCAACTATTTCACCGCTATGTGCCCGGATCCACCAGCTCTGATAAGAATCAAGCACTTTCAGGGGAGCCTGGGTGGCTCAGTGGGCGAAGCGTCTGACTTCAGCTCAGGTCATGATCTCATAGTTCGTGAGTTCGAGCCCCGCGTGAGGCTCTGTGCTGCCAGCTCGGAGCCCGGAGCCTGCTGCAGATTCTGCGTCTCCCTCTCTCTCTGCCCCTCCCCTGCTCACGCTCTGTCTCTCACTCCTACCAAAATAAACAACCTGGAAGAAGAAAGACCCATTCTCGATGTTCTAGTTCCCACCCTGGAGCACAAGACTGCCTCAGAATCCAGCGACGGTGTGCGACACAGCTGGGTTTGCAAAGCTGGGTCCCTCACGTCTGCTCTGGACCATGGGACAGTCCCCGGTGCCTTCTTTTTATCTGCTGCTCATGGCAGGGAGCAAGCAAGCACCTTTCACAGTGGGGACCACCTGTTCCTGCTGTCACACTGAAAATGTTCTTATCTGCCTGGCACCTGTAAGCATCTCAGGACCCAAATGCGGCAATACACATTTCGGTGACAGAGAAATCCGTGCTTTGGGCCCATGTTCCGTTGCATGATGGAACGATGTCATACGATGACCAGTCTGCAAAATGACTACCTGCCACACGGCAGGACCTTGTAGAATCACAACATCGATGTAAATTTCACCTGATTATGCGCACGATTTACCAAAACGTCCAGAGTTTATCAGTTGCCTCTCACGTTGTTTAATGAATACACATGTCGATCGAGTTCAGGGTTTTCCCATCACATCTTGCTGTTTTCTTTAAGCAGAAATAATTAGGCGCAACTGGGTGGCTCAGTCGGTTGAGAGCCCAACTTTGGCTCAGGTCACGATCTCACGGCTCGTGAGTTCGGGCCCCATGTCGGGTTCCGTGCTGACAGCTCAGAGCTCGGAGCCTGCTTCCGAATCTGTGTCTCCTTCTCTCTCTGCCTCTTCCTCGCTCTTTCTTTCTCCCACAAAATAAATAAAACATTTTTAAAAATTAAAGAAATAAGGAAACAAAAAGGATTAAACACATCTTGTTTAATAAACGTTCTAAAATTTAAAAAAAAATTTTTTTAACGTCTGTTTATTTTTAAGAGACAGAGCATGAACGGGGAAGGGGCAGAAAGAGAGGGAGACACAGAATCCGAAGCAGGCTCCAGGCTCTGAGCTGTCAGCACAGATCCCGACGAGGGGCTCAAACTCACAGACTGTGAGATCGTGACCTGAGCTGAATGAAGTTGGACGCTTAACCGACTGAGCCACCCAGGCGCCCCTAAAATTTTTTTTTTAAAAAAGCTCCCTCAGAAGAGTAATAACTGACAACAAAAAGTGTGAGAAGCATTGTTGTAGACAGAAACCACTCCATAAACCCTGTCACCAACTACTCCACCATTTGTCAATCCAGAATCAATGATTCTCTTCCAAGAAGAGGACGGACTCTTGGAGGGAGTCCTTGGATGGACTTAAAAGCCATGGGGGTTGCAGACCACACCTCGGAGAAAGAAGGAGCGAAACCACCGATTCCCAGAAACCAGATCGCATTTACAGCGTCCCCGTCCGATGTTGTTGATACGGCTGATACCATTGACCTACGCATTCCGTGACTCTGAGTAGATCCCAGAACAAATCCAGCATGATGAGGAAGGAGCACACAAATTGTGTGTTTTAGTCTATGAGCCGGCTCCGTTCACATTCACATTACCAACCACACTTGTGGACTCTATTTTTATTCCCATTATAATTAAGACCACGGAAAAGTGGGATCATCATTTAATGCATCATTTGCTATGCAAATTGTTTTTCACAGAGAGTTGTCTGCTCTGACCTTTCTCGCAGTTACGATTTCAAATGCCTGGTCATTTTGATTCTTTGCTTTTCAGGATGCTGTTAAAGCATCTGACTGGTGAATCTCCTGAGTAGGATAAAAATAGTGAATTATCTGAGGGGAGGATAAAAATATGAGAGGGAGTCATCCCGTGGCCCTATTTATTTCAACTCTGCTGTCTTTAATCAGAGAGGCCAGGAGCTCACATTCCCCGGACGAGAGAAAGGATGGTCATACTCTGGGGTCTGTGTTCACATGGACCTGTGTCCTCGTTAGCTTTGGGTCACAAACTATCAGGATTGGAGCATATTGGACTAATTTTCTACCTATGGAATGACCCAGGTGCTCGTCCCCAGATAGATTATACATACTGTAAAATGAACCCCCCCAGCCGAGGAATCTCAAAAGAATGAAATGAGGGATATTTTTTCTAGCATTGTGCAGCTATAATTGGAAAATAACATGGTGGGCATCAAAGGTGGGCGGGGTAAGCACTTCACTTACGTATATGCTGCAAAATCATCGCCTTGGTGAAGTTAATGCCTACAGCATCTCGGATACTTAGTTACCGAGTGTGTGTGTGTGTGTGTGTGTGTGTGTGTGTGGTAAGAACATTTAACTAACATTTAACTAGATCCTACAACTTACTCATCTTACACCTGCGAGTTTCTGCCCTTCAACCAGTGTCTCCCATTTCCCCAACCCCACCATTCTGCTCTCTTTTCTATGTGGAAATTGATTATTTTACAATTATTCACTGATGTGGATCAATGCAGGCCAGGACCTCTGAGATCCAGGAGGGGCGGGACCACTGAGATCCAGGCAGGGCAGGGCCGCTGAGATCCAGGCAGGGCCGCTGAGATCCAGGCAGGGCAGGGCCGCTGAGATCCAAGCAGGGCAGGGCCGCTGAGATCCAGGCAGGGCAGGGCCGCTGAGATCCAGGCGGGGCAGGGCCCCTGAGATCCAGGAGGGGCAGGGCCACTGAGATCCAGGAGGGGCAGGGCCACTGAGATCCAGGCGGGGCAGGGTTGCTGAAATCCAGGCAGGGCAGGGCAACTGAGTTCCAAGAGGGGTAGGACCACTGAGATCCAGGAGGGTCAGGGCCACTGAGATCCAGGCAGGGCAGGGCCGCTGAAATCCAGGCAGGGCAGGGCCGCTGAGATCCAGGCAGGGCAGGGTCGCTGAGATCCAGGCAGGGCCGCTGAGATCCAGGCAGGACAGGACCACTGAGATCCAGGCAGGGCAGGACCGCTGAGATCCAGGCAGGGCAGGACCGCTGAGATCCAGGCAGGGCAGGGCCCCTGAGATCCAGGAGGGGCAGGGCCGCTGAGATCCAGGCGGGGCAGGGTTGCTGAAATCCAGGCAGGGCTGTGCCCCCCCCACCGAGGCTCCAAGGGAGGGTCCTTCCTGCCTCTTCCAGCTTGTGGGGCTGCAGGCGTCCCTGGGCTCGTGGCCGCGTCCCTCTGGTCTCTGCCTCTGTGTTCATGCGGCTTCTCTTCCGTGTCTGTATCTCCTTTTCTGTCTCTTGTAAGGACACCTGTCCTTGGATTTAGGGCCACCCTCATCAAGGATGCTCTCATCTCGAGACCTTAATCACATTTGCAAAAAGCCTATTTCCAGGGGCGCCTGGGTGGCTTAGTCAGTTAAGCATCCAACTTCAGGTCAGGTCATGATCTCTCGGTCAGTGAGTTTAAGCCCCGCATCGGGCTCTGGGCTGACAGCTCAGAGCCTGGAGCCTGTTTCGGATTCTGTGTCTCCCTCTCTCTCTGACCCTTCCCCGTTCGTGTTCTGTCTCTCTTTGTCTCAAAAATAAATAAACGTTAAAAAAAATTTTTTTTTAAAAAAGCCTATTTCCGGGGCACCTGGGTGGTGCAGTCGGTTAAGCGTCCGACTTCAGCCAGGTCACGATCTCACGGTCCGTGGGTTCGAGCCCCGCGTCGGGCTCTGGGCTGATGGCTCAGAGCCTGGAGCCTGTTTCCGATGCTGTGTCTCCCTCTCTCTCTGCCCCTCCCCCGTTCATGCTCTGTCTCTCTCTGTCCCAAAAATAAATAAACGTTGAAAAAAAAAAATTAAAAAAAAAAAAAAAGCCTATTTCCAAATGAGTTCCCATTGACAGGTTCTGGGATATTTGAGGGAGCCATCATTCAACCCTATCCACGGACCAAGAGGTAAAACCTAGATTTTTCCTCTGTGTCTTCTCTTGTGTCTCTTATATAAGGACACCTGTCATCAGATTTAGGGCCGCACTGATCTGGGATGACCTCATCTCAATCCTTACACGAATTTCTCCCGTATATGTGTCATGACCAAACTTGAAAACGACCACAAAAAATGCCTAAATATTCATCAGAATGAGGGATAAAATAACGATTAAGCATTAATCCAACGGCGTTCCAGAATGCAAGAGTGGGAGTTGTGTCAATTTATAAATTTCAGTCCAAAAAAGCACCCTAATTACGAGACGCTATGGATTCGGGGATGCAATTTGGACAACGCCTACAATGTGAAAGTTTAAATCAGTGCTTTACGAACGCATACCTTTGTAGGTAAACACTTAACATCTGAGAATGGTAAGCCTCAGCCCCGTGCTTCGGAAGAAGGATGGAATTGGAAGACCCAGGAAATACAGGACACAGTGCGCTGAGTCTTGAACGTTCTACGTCTTTGTAAAAGGCTCACGAAAACACCGATAACCAGCAAAGGAGTTGAATCAGTAATAACAAATCTCCCAGTGAAAAAACTCATGAAAACAAAACAAAATTTTAAGGTTCATTAAAGCTAGTGACAGTTAGGTAGGTCCATTATACTTACTCGTCTAGGCATATTTAGGACACTTATTTGATGTATATGATATATCATATATCATATATCATATATATCATATATATAGGAGATATATATATATATCTCCTATATCACATATGTATCCTATCATATATAATCCTAAATATATCACATATATTTCCTATATACCATCTACATAGTCAAGATAATATATTTATTAGCCTTTCTGTGTATTCCTACATTGCAATTTGATAGTAACTCTCAACGAATGAAAGTTGCAAAACTTTTTTTTTTTAATTTTTTTTATTTAAAAAAAATTTTTTTTTTCAACGTTTATTTATTTTTGGGACAGAGAGAGACAGAGCATGAACGGGGGAGGGGCAGAGAGAGAGGGAGACACAGAATCGGAAACAGGCTCCAGGCTCTGAGCCATCAGCCCAGAGCCTGACGCGGGGCTCGAACTCACGGACCGCGAGATCGTGACCTGGCTGAAGTCGGACGCTTAACCGACTGCGCCACCCAGGCGCCCCTGCAAAACTTTTTTAAAGGTAAAAGACAACGCATTAGCAAGGCTTGAAGAGAAAACAGAACAAGGGAATTGGAAGACAATACCCAAATGTGGTATGCAGAAACACATTCCTTTAGTTTTTTTAATGTTTATTTATGTTTTGAGAGAGACAGAGACAGAGTGTGAGTGGGGGAGGGGCAGAGAGAGAGGGAGACACAGAATCCAAAACAGGCTCCAGGCTCTGAGCTGTCAGCACAGAGCCCCCACGAGGGTCTCGAACTCATGAGCTGTGAGATCATGACCCGAGCCAAAGTTTAACCGACTGAGCCCCCCAGGCGATCCAGAAAGATTTCCTAACTCCCGTGGGAAAGTGAACTCGAGAGAAAGGGGAGCTCATTAATCCCCAAAAGCAAGTAGGAAGCCAGGATCCCTGTAAACACAGAGTGAAGGGGAGAGACAGTTCTGGGACCTGCAGAACCAGGAGTCCTTGGACCCATCAATGAAGCAGGCTCAGGCAAACCGAATACCAACATTGCGTACCGGGCCGCCACTCAGCAGAGCTGAAATTTGACAAGATACAGGATGAAGTCCTTAGGACGGATGGCTGACCCAGAGTGCAGAGTCAGCTCCCAGCAGCTGAAGGGCACAGAGACAACAAAGTCCAGGTGACCCTTCCAGCCTTCCAACAGCCTTACAAAACAATCCAACTTCCCCCAAATTATCTGCTATGTTACCTGGAACCCACCCATTTATGTTGGGACATGGCTTGGCTGTTTATCAGGTTTGGAGCCCCTTTGGTCATTTTGCATTCTGCAGGGGAGAAATCTCCATCTATGGGAAGGTCAGTGCAATGACTCTCGGACCCTTGGTGGCTATGTAGATACAGAGCTTACGCCCATCCCATCTCCCGGCTCCTGAAATACTCCACAAAGATCCACAAGTGTCTGCCCACCCTACATCTCAACTCCAGCCACACACAGGTGCCTAGGAGCTCCCCATACATGGAAGACACTGGACACCAACAAGGTCATCTTTTGACCTTGAGCTCTGGCTAAATGTTCAAGATGAACGTTAACACCAGAAGACCACTTTGACTGCACCCAAGAGAAATGATGTAAATTTACAGTGATGTAAATATAGGAAACCACACAGAAAGGCTACTGATCAAAGAATCTCCAACCCAGAAAGATAACAATCTCCAGGTTATTCTACTGGAGCAGTGAAATTAAGTATTCACAAAAATGTGATACTTCCCATGGAATTTGATAAAACACTAACATGTTACTGACAGCTTTTTAATGTCTCAATGAACTAATAATGTAGGAAGGACTTTTTCAGAGAGAGCATAAAATTATATAAAATCATACATTCACCCTTGAAACTTCAAAATGCTCGAGAGAGAAAATCAAATACACTCATTTGTATTCCTCCTATTTTGTAGTGTTGATCCCAGCAGAATAGTTTACAGTAAACAATTGACTTGAAGTAGCTATATAGTAATTGGTTTATACATCAGTAAGTACCAACCACATTTTCAATGGGCAAGTCTTACATTATGGATAAAGGCACAGGGTGCACAGATTTTTTTCAGGTGTTTGTCAAGGTGTTTATAATATCCTTGCAGGCAAGATGAGGAAATCTGAGTTAAATGACAATACAAATAGTCAGACCCCCTTACACAGAGCATAGATTAATTTAATAAGGGTATGCATGAAGTCGATAAGTATGAATTAATTTGATGATAAAGTCATTTGCCCATTTTGAGGGGACTTTTTTCCCAATCAGGATGATGATCTT